>NC_141034.1:21865000-22207500 GCF_052040795.2 Danio rerio | reverse complement strand
ACTCTGCTGCCCTGTAGTTTTCCAAGAACTTGGAGTTTGACCCCCATGGTATATAGCAGGGGTGCTCAATCCTGTTCCTGGAGATCTACCTTCCTGCAGATTTTAGTTGCTACCCATATCAAACACACCTGCCTGTAATTATCAAGTTGTGTTCAGGTCCTAATTAATTGGTTCAGGTGTGTTTAATATGGGTAGCAACTGAAATCTGCAGGAAGGTAGATCTCCAGGAACAGAATTGAGCACCCCTGGTATATAGCATACTTTTAAAGCAACTTCTAACATTTATTTTAATCACATATGCAGTAAAAAAAACACACAACACACACACACACACACACAGAAAGTGCTGCAGTGAAATGTGTTATTCTCTCCTCAATGCAAACCATGCATTAAAAAAACTGAACAGCAAAAACACAAAATAATTATTTTATTTTTTAAATAATTAAAAAATAAGCATATCAAAAGAACACATAGATAGAGATATAGATAGAAACATGTTTGTCAAACACAGGCACATACTGTCAATTTTCAATAAAAAGTTTTAAATAATTATAAAAAAACAAAAATAAAGTCGGCAACACCGAAAAACCAAAGGATCCAATCTTTTATTGTTATAATTATTATTTATTTACTTTAAAAATCTCATGACAACGAACTTTTCTATTGTTTCTAATATAAATTCATAGGTGGAAACACAGCTCTGAAAAACACTTAGCAACAAACTCACAACCTGGGACCTGACAGTGGAGCTTTTGTGTGTGGATGGTTATGTGTATCATATTTTTGTGATTCCCTGTGATGATTTCTGTGCACATGTTACCTTACTAAGGTGATGGAATTTAATGTTTTTTATGTGCATAAAATCTGCTTATTTGCCAGAAAGATACATGAAACTGTTAGCATCTGTACATTATGACAATATGCAATATCCAATAAATAAATATACTTAAACAAAAGTAATGTAAGACGTTATATGAGAAGAGGCTAACTAGCTAACAATGTAGCTTTCAAGTACACAGTTCAAGATAACAACAATATAACTTAAAACACAGCCTTATTTTAGAAACCCTCCAAATTCATTTGAACACATTTTACTTACTCATTGTAGATTCTTATTTAAAGCCTAAAACATATCAGACTACATCTGGATTGATAGACAGAGAATAGAGCACGCTCAGCAGTAAACAAATCAAACACCTGACTCCCTTAAAGGGCCAGCATTTTCTGAAAACTAAAACTTTTTGTTAAGAATAAGACAGCCTGTGGGAGTGTCTGGTGATGCCTAAATCATTATTTTCTGCCTTTAAAATGCACGTCTCTATAATTAGCAACATAAAGCATCAGAGTAGATGGGACAGTACTGGTTGAACAGTAATTTGCCATTTATTGTCACAGTTACTACCTGTAATGTGTACGTAAAGTAAATTACTGTAATTTATCATGTGCACTACACAATTTCATACAAACTCTACTCCTTTTACAGTAAAATACTGTTTCTTTCATTACAGCAAAACACTGGCTATTTTACAATTATTTACTGCATAATCTACAGGGTAACAGTGCAGTTAAACTTTAACCTTAATTAAACACACCTGATCAAACTAAATCTAAAGGTAGTGTGTTGAAGCAGGGCTGGAACTAAATTCTACTAGGCTGCGGCCTTAAAGGAGTTTGACACCCCTGGTACATAGCATATTTCAAAGCAACTGCCTACATTTATCACAATTATGCACATATCGTTTAATAAAAACAATAAAAATATACAAACTTCATCCAAAGCACAAAAAAAAAAAAATCTGATTCTTATGTCGTTCCAAATCTGTAGTAATAATAAAAAACACAACAAATAACATGATTTATACATTTATTTAGGAAAGCCTTTATACTGTTAATGCCACTTTTACCTGCCACTTTTCCAGATAAATTCATTGAGTGTCTGCAAAAATGTATGTGCGTGTTGTTTAAGATATATATTTTTTTAAATAACACATTTTTACTAGTTCTTTAGCAAAATACTAATATTCAGTTGAAAGTGCAATTTAAAATCTTAACTATAGGTCAAACTAGGCAATTAGATTAAATTAGATTAATTATAGGAAAAGTAAACAAATTTATAAGAATTATTGAGAAAATTTCTTTGCTCTGTGTAAATAAATATAAATAGCAACATAAAGCATCAGAGAAGATGGGGCAGTAATGGTTGAACAGTAGTTTACCATTTATTATTACAGTAAATATATGTAATGGTACATAGAGTAAATTACTGTAATTTATTCTTTGCACTACAGAATTTCATACAAATCCTGCTCCTTTTACAGTAAAATACTGTTTCTTTTCATTACAGCTAAACACTGGCTATTTTACAGTTATTTACTGCATAATCTACAGTAAGGGTTAACAGTGTATATATATATATATATATATATATGTGTGTGTATATATATATATATATATATATATATATGTATATTTGTATATATATATATATATATATATATATATATATATATATATATATATATATATATATATATATACGTAATGGGTACATAAAGTAAATTACTGTAATTTATTCTTTGCACTACACAATTTCATACAAATCCTACCTCTTTTACAGTAAAATATTGTTACCTTTCATTACAGCAAAACACTGGCTATTTTACAATTATTTACTGCATAATCTACGGTAAGGGTTAACAGTGTAGTTTTAAAAAGAAAGGAAAATGGGTGAGTCCAGCTAGGTGTAGATGGGAACTAGTGTCCAGCTGCAAAAGAGGGAAGGGTTTGCATGAAAAGGGGAGTTTCATTATGTGCGGCCAGCAAACCAACCACAGACGCAAGGGAGAGGGACAATTATTTGGAAAGCAGTGTTTACAGTGGATCTGAAAGCTGTGTTAAAGTGCAGGATTTATCTCCACCATATTCCCCTTAGTCACATTACCTGGTTGATGACAGTGCAGGCCAAATGCCTTATCATTCTTTAACATTCCTGTGAATTAAGGAGAAAGTGAAGATGCTGCTGAGGAGGAGAAAATCAAAGCCTTGCAATGGTAGTTATTATTCCCAACTGTATTGCATTGAAAAAAATGAAAGGTTGTAATCTTAATTGTCTCGGGTGTAATCTTAGCATGCTACATCTGTTGTAAAAACATCAGTCTGGCACCTCACATCACACTTCGGGTTCAGACGACAGATGTAACTGTTGTACAACCATTAAAAAAGACACCAAACAAAGCATTTTCAGTCAATAATATTACTGGAAATACTTAGTAACTTCAGTCCTTTCACTAAGTAATGTCTTCAAAAGCTGAAAGTGTACTGTTTTAGGGCTCATCACAGTACTGAAACTGCATTAGTGAAAATAACCAATGATTTACTCTTAGCTGCTGACCAAGGGTGCATCTCGCTATTAAGGCTGATTTATACTTCTGCGTCAAACGCCGGCGTATGCTACGGCGCTGACGCATAGCCCTTCGCCGTGGCCGTGGCCGTCACTGACGTGCACCTCTCAAAAAATGTAACTACACGTCGCAACGACGCGTAGCGTAAGCTCTGTGATTGGTCGGCTTGGTAGCGCTGACGAGTCTGGGCGGGACCGAGAGCCGCACGAATGGCGCGAGCGATTGTTTACAAGTGTGGAGTCCCGTGAAGGAGCTCTGGATGGAAAGTTTTGTTTTGTGTTTACCTCATAGTTAAAGTTGTTGCACGTCCGCCGGTTCCTGCCTCAAAATGAGCGAGTTTGAGCAACTTGTACATCCCAGAAGTGTTCATGAAAAACAAAAAAGCAGAGAAGAAACTAGACACAGAGGAACATTAACACCTCACTGCCAACTAGCGTTTCGGAGGTGTTAATGCAGACCAACAGAGACAGCGCACAGAAGTATAAATGCACAGCCACGCGCGTTGCCTGCGCCGTGGGTTACGCCGGTCACCTGACGCAGAAGTATAAATCAGGCTTTAGTTTTACTCGATCTTAGTGCGGCATTTGACACCATTGACCACAATATCCTCATAAATCGCTTAAAGTCTACAGGTGTCCAGGGACAGGCTCTACAATGGTTTAAGTCATACTTAACTGACCGTTACCAGTTTGTGAAAATTAATGGACAGCCTTCACAAGTCAGCCCAGTAAAGTATGGGGTGCCTCAAGGATCAGTTTTAGGCCCTTTGCTGTTAACAATTTATTGGGCCTAAATCTTGTACACAGCAGATCTCGCAACTCAATCTACAATAAGAGGGAAACAACGTTAGCTTTAGCTCTACTATAAATCTGGGTGTCATATTAGACAGCAATTTAACTTTTGAAAACCATATATCCCATGTCACAAAAACTGCCTTCTTTCATCTGAGAAATATCGCTAAATTACAAAATATTCTATCCATCTCAGATGCAGAAAAGTTAGTCCACGGTTTTATGACTTCGAGGCTGGACTACTGTAACGCTCTATTTGCTGGCTGCCCAGCATCCTCTATTAACTAACTTCAATTAGTACAAAATGCAGTAGCCAGAGTTCTTACCAGGTCTAGAAAATATGATCATATCACCCCAATTGTATCCTCCTTACACTGGCTGCATGTTAAGTTTCGTATTGAATTTAAAATATTACTTCTCACTTATAAAGCTCTAAATAATCTAGCTCCTGTTTATCTAACCAACCTTCTGTCTCGCTACAATCCAACTCGTTCTTTAAGATCTCAAAACTCAGGGCTTTTGGTAGTACCTAGAATAGCAAAATCAAGTAAAGAAGGTCGAGCCTTCTCCTTTATGGCTCCTACACTCTGGAATAGCCTTCCTGATAACGTCCGAGGCTCAGACACACTCTCCCAGTTCAAAACTAGATTAAAGACCTATCTGTTTAGTAAAGCATACACTCAATGCATCACCTAGCAGGTTCCACACAGGCTTCTGCATCTTGCTTATATACACTATGACAGCAGCTACGCTAATTATTCTCTTTATTCTCTACTTTCACCTGGGGATATTCATCCCAAGGTCCTCAGATTATGCAGAGTCACTGATTAGATCCAAGACCAGCAACGAGATGATCCCAAGGTTTCCATATTCGGGACCAGGCCATATCATGAGCTGCTGCTGCGCTGATGGTCATGGGGAGTGGAGAACATGAGTCTGATTCCAGCGACGCTCCAGGAACAGACGAGTCTTCGCTGAAGCCATCTTCCAGCCTTAACCACGGTGACTGAAGCTCTGTACAGGACTTTTGTCCAGCCGAGAAATTAAAATGGCCGTGCCCAGCTGAGTCTGGTTCTCTCAAGGTTTTTTTTCTTCACTCCTATCAGGTGAAGTTTTTTTTCCCTCTCAACTATCGCCACTGGCTCGCATGGTTCAGGATTGGTAGAACTACGCATCGATGAATTTGCTCTTTAGTGTTTGAACTCTCAGTAATGATTTTAAATCACACTGAACTGAGCTAAACTGAACTGAACTGAACTTAAACACTAAAAACTGAACTACACTGTTCCAGTTACTATGACCATTTATGTGAAGCTGCTTTGACACAATCTACATTGTAAAAGCGCTATACAAATAAAGCTGAATTGAATTGAATTGAATACTGTTGATGATACAATCTAGCTTTGCCATCTAAATAAATTGGTAACACTTTATAATAACTACACACTATAAATAATTTATTAAGCATTAGCAAATAGTGAATTCATTTTCTGTTAAGCAATAACTCTACATTAATAAGCGTTAGTAAGCAGTTTATAACTGCAGCTACAAACGCTCTATTCTTGACTTACAAACATATTTAAAATAATTGTATTTTCATACTTTGTTAATGATTTATTTTTCATTAATAAATTAAGCATCACATTGTTTACAAACTATTTGTATTTGAGAGTAGTTGAGAGTTTTTAGGATCATTCAGAATGAGTTAGTAAATGACTAAAAACTATTCAAATCAACGTTTATATGTGTTATTATTCAGGCATATATTAATGGTTACTATGTATGTTAATAAATGCTTTATTAACTCAACTTCATTTATTTTTTTGTGACCTAATCTAAAGTGAGGACTATTTATGCTTTATAAATCCCAATCTGAACTGGCACCTCATTTTACTGATCCCGGTTATTTTCAGTGTAAATGAAATGCCGCTTTAGAGCTATTTTGACCTACAGCATTTTAATTGCATGAGTTCAAAACAAACCCAAACCTGAGTGCTTGAGGAATATCAATATAGACCTGGCTTACAAATGGCTTAATATATATAAAAAAAGAAATATTATTTGAGATCGATTTTTGTAATTATTGACATGTTGAGAGACTGAACTTGTGTGAATGCACTGAAGGAGCGTAAGCAGGAGGCAGTGCAGCGCTCAGTGTGTCATGAGCTGTGCATGGCAGGTGAGTTCCATCTGCATTCCCTCCTCATATGCTTAGCACAGCAGCAACCTATTTACTTTTAATATCTCAGCAACACTTTCCAATATGAAACGCATTAACATTCTTTACACAGAGTCATTCTGAGCCACAAGCTGAGTGGTGCCTTAGATATTCTTCAAACACGCGGACATCAAGATAAATATATTATATGTTTGCTCAAGGTAAAAAATGCTTTTCTTTTTAATCACAAAATACAGGTTTGTTACACAGCTCTCTGAATGACATGACTGATAAATTTCCACATTCCTAAGTGTGTTTTTCCTCTAATGAAATCATTACACAGTTGTAAAGTTGAGGGTGATCATAGACATTTGTTTGTTATATTCAAGAGACAATGCAGAAATACTCTATGCAAATATACAGGATTCAAATTTAGTTGCTGATGCTTAAACAACATATAAACATTTAATAATTTCTCCATTGACATGCTGTCAGGCTGTCTATACAAAATGTGTGCATATTTCTTTCTAACATTGTTATTATATTAAATCAAGAAAACACAAATGAGTTTAGTATTTCTGTCTTCAATTAGCATTACAATGCCCACTACATTTTCTTGTGCCTTTAAATGTGCATGCCTCTGTTGCCTGGAAACTTCCTTCTAACATAAACAACTTTTTTACAGAAAAAAACTGATAAAAAATAACTTTACTTCATGCCTTTCAAAACAACATATTCAGTTAAGTGGGGAAAAAAAAAATACATTCCTACTTGGCAGATAAAGTGAGATTCACACCTTAGCAGGTGGTCTAATTTGTACGCATTTATAGTGTATGTTGCCAAAATGAGTGTACATTTACAGTTATGACTTCATAAAATATGATGACAGACATTCAAAGCTTATTTCTAATAGCTTTGAATATAAACCTGACATGACAATATGACCATTCTAATAGTTATATAATTCTGGTCGTTACATTGTTAAATATGTTACAGATATCATATGCAATGCTACTGCAGCTGTGCAACTTTTCATACCACCTAGTTTTTCACTATTTGTTTTGAGACTTTTTTTTTTTTTTTTTTGCAATAAAATGACTGATTATGTGGTGCTAATTCCCAAAAAATTGCAGACAATTTTGTGATTAAAAATATATATAAATATAAAAAATATATATCTTATTTACCATATTACTGTAGGTAGCTTATTATTACAATGACACATGGACAATAACAAAAATCATAAAAATAAAGCTGCTTTCTCGAAGATCTAAAACAGTAGGGATTAATCCAATGGAGGGCTGTACAGTAATACTCAAATTTTTTTATTCACAAACGTACCTTTTTCTCTCTCAGAGTTCACTCCTGAAGCATCTGACATCTTGTACCTCACAAATAGGAAATTCATTATGCTGTGTTCACACCAGACTTCGCAGGCGCAAAAAAAAGTTGTGCTATTCATGCGTAAATAGTCGTGTGAACATTGAGTTTACTCACTTCATTTATGTGTCAAATCTGCTTTATTCGCTTGTCAAATTCACTTCACAATAGATGTTGATTCGCGTCATGGGCAGGGCTTCTGTCTGGGACACCAACTACAGGCACTATGTCATAATCACACCCCTACAAGACAAAGCTCATAATTGGTTATTGTGGTATAATAATGCGGCATAATTGCGCAAAACGCTCAACTCAAGCCACTTCATTTGCAATGCCTCATTCTCGAGTATCGCGCCACAAGATGTCTATTCGGATATTTGCATTGACTAAACATGTAAATCACTCCTGCTTGACGCTTCTTCCATGTCTGGTGTGAAAGCAGCATTAGGGCTTCTCCTACCGTAATACACCTAAAAAACAGATTGTCTCAAAACTCAATGCAGGGAATATTTTTCTGTTGTTAAATGCAGGTTAAGAGTTAAACAAAATAATTTATTGATTTTACAAACATCATGTCCTTCAATTTGGTCACGTCCAGCAGCCGTCATCCTTGAACAAATCATCATCAATGAGTACATTTACATGGACACCAATAATCCGATTTTAATACGACTAAGACTCTGATTAAGAGTATGTCATGTAAACAGATTTTTGATTAACTGAATCAGATGTAACATATTGTAACCTGCATTCTGGAGATAAACATTCCATTTAACATTCCAGAAAACAATCTGGGTGAATCGCCAGGACAATAAAATCACTTGGCGACGAAAAGTCTGGCTTAGTAATCCGTGGTGACATGTTAACAAGTCTGGGAGACTTCACAGAACCACTCTCTGCCTACTTCAAAAGAACATGACAGATAAGATAAGAAAGAAAAAAAAAACCTCTTTAGCCAACGTTCTGCTCACAGACAAGACATTCCTCAAAATTAAACAAAGACATTTAGAACCCAAATCTCTTGTTTAATTTCATTTAACTTTTGTAATGTGTACAATCCCTAATATAGACTATACACATTCGTACTTTCAGGCCTTTTTAAAAGAATAAATATTGTAAGGATATGAAAAATTATGTTGATGTACTTTCAACCCCCCCCATGTTTGGTACCGATGGGTTTCTGCTGACATTTTACAACACATGATGCATAGATCCAGACCATAACTCGCATTGCTTTATTCTTTAAAGCCCTGTATTAAATGCCTGTCCGCATGCTTTAGGCGGACGCTCAAATTTGCATACGAGCAGCCCAGAGACAAAGGAAGGTTCGCGCGCAAACTTTCCCCTGAAATCATTGGTCAGAATGCTGTACAGGTTGTCACGTGACCCGCAGGTATAAGCACACTTCCCCCCAAACATCTGGGCAGAAAGAGAACGTCCCAAAAAGGAACATCATTGACGGTGGTCCCTTTAAGGGCCACACGGCTCTTCATAGCCGCATGGACTTTTTCCCGCCACGCTTTCTTTATTTTCCGGCAAAGTAAATTCAGTTTAAAGTTTGCGATCGTGTTCGTCCGAACTGCATTACAAACTCCACGCATCAAAGGACATCAAGAGTAGTTTTCATCACGACGGAAGAGAGACGCATAAAAGAGACCTCCAGACATGAAAAACCAGGTGATTTTAGTTATGCGATTAAGCTGTGCCCCTTTTATCAAAAAGGTGTTTTTTATAACCTTGGTGGTCCTTAATGGTGCGTGTGGAACTGAAAGTTTTGTCACTTTTTTACCTGAAATCTATAATTCCTAGCTTTACTATGTCTCTTTGCTGTTACACGTTCTATAGACCCGATATCTCCACGTGGTTTACCTTTGTTTTGTGTTTAATGTATGTTTGTGCGTTTGTTTGTTCGTTACGTCTGACTAGTCAATAAATTCCATTATAATCAAATGAATTGTATTGTTTGCCTCACGAGAAAATGTCACTGAAATACAGATTCCCCTGCCTTGCTATTATAAGTTGTTTAAAACTTTTGAATGATTAATCTACTTCACAAGAAGTAGCAATTAAATTCCCTTGTTCTAAATGAATAGATTCAATATGAATAGAAATCGATTTTAGTTGCATTATTGACCTGCAGAACAGACATGTAAACACCTTAACCAAACTATCATCATGTAGGATGTCTGGCTGCGTTTTGCAACAGGATAGTCCACACACACACACACATGCTGTTTGACACTATTCTTTGCACCTACCAAGTCACACACACACCACAAAATGTGGAGGTTTTTTTTCTCCCATTTAGCATGCGGTATCAAATTCCATTAAAACAACACTCTTCCAACACTTCATACTTGCATCCAATATCTCATTTCACGGGTGCTGCATGAAATATTCCTGAATGAAAGTGAAAGTGCCAAACTGCAGTTGGTCGACAAATTAAATATGAAACACCCGAAATTACATGAAACACCGGCAGAAACGTGGATAGTGCGGCGGTGCAATGACGTTAATCAAATTATGTGCTATGACATATAAAAGTGGATCATAAAAGGAACACTCAAAAGCAACTCATGTAAACACCTTAATCATATTATTGTCTTAACTAGAATAAGGAAAATAATTTTATTATTGATGTCCATGTAAAGGTAGTTAGTGTAAGCTTTTCTGTCTGTTCCACTGCTCCATTTGTTTTATGTTTGCTCACACTTTTTTGCAGTCAAAGTGAGTCAAACGTACAAAATGTCCAATTTGCACCACAGGATGTCTAATAGCATCTTTGCATTGCCTTCCCATCACTTGTGCTTCATCTGCCTCTGCTAACTGCAAAGGCTGCAAAACTATCCTCCCTTCCATGTAATGTAATGATTGTGAGGGCGCAGGTGAGACGTCATTTTATTTAAGAGACACTCAAATACATCACATGCACTACGTATTCGGCGTCTTGCATAAGTCATGTAAACCAATTAATTGCAAACTGAAATAAATATATCAGATGATTATAAGTTTATAATTATTTTGCATTTAATTAAGGATTTGTGACTTTTTGTTGATTTTGCATTGGATTCAGGAATTGCGGAATCGCAAAAAAACTAGGGTGTCTGCTTTTACACCATTTTCGATCAACATGCATCAATATCTCATGGCACATACTACAAACATCCTCCTCCTCATCTTCAATGGCTGCTCTTTAAACCTTGATAAGTTCACTACTCTGATGTAGTTAATCTTGGCTGGAGTTAATAAGCAGTAGTGTGATAAGAATATCAGCTGATTATGTAACTTCCTTACTGCACTGTAAACCCTTACCGTAGATTATGCAGTAAATAACTGTAAAATAGCCGGTGTTTAGCTGTAATGAAAGGAAACAGTATTTTACTGTAAAAGAAGCAGGATTTGTATGAAATTCTGTAGTGCAAAGAATAAAGCACAGTAATTTACTCTTTGTACCCATTACAGATATTTACTGTCATAATAAATGGTAAATTACTGATCAAGCATTACTGCCTCATCTACTCTGATGCTTTATGTTGCTATTTATATTTATTATATAATTTTATATATTTATATATATTTACTGTTCAGTTTTGATATGTGAATGGTCAGTATTGAGGCGAGAGTGGGACATTGCATTAATGATAAGCTGAATTTCACTGCAGCCATGCGTTTTCTTTGGTTTCTTTTAAGTTTTAACATTGAGTATCAGGAGTCAACCAATGCCAAAGAGATCATTAAAAGCTCAGCATAAGATATGGATGAAATGCATTTAAAGGCAAAAATATTCACACAGAGCAAAGAAATTGTCATAATAATTCTTATAACTTTGTTTACGTTTCTATAATTAGTCTAATTTGCCTAATTTAACCTATAGTTCAGCTTTTAAATTGCACTTTCAACTGATTATTAGTATTTTGCTAAATGACTAGTAAAAATGTGTTATTTAAAAAAAAAATCTTAAACAGCACGTACATACATGTTTGCTGAGACTCAATGAATTTGTTTGGAAAACTTCAATTAAAGTAAGTAAAAGTGGCATTAACAGTATAGTATAAAGACTTTCCTAAATAAATGTATAAATCATGTAATTTTTGTGTTTTTTTATTATTACTACAGATTTGGAACGACATGAGGATCAGATTATTTATTATCATTTTTTTTTCCTATGGATGAAGTTTGCATATTTTAATTGTTTTTATTAAACAATATGTGCATAATTGTAATAAATGTAGGCAGTTGCTTTGAAAATATGCTATGCTCCAGGGGTGTCAAACTACTAGAGGGCCGCAGCCTAGCAGAATTTAGTTCCAGCCCTGCTTCAACACACTACCTTTAGATTTAGTTTGATCAGGTGTGCTTAATTAGGGTTAAAGCTTAACTGCACTCTTACCCTGTAGATTATGCAGTAAATAACTGCAAAATAGTCAGTGTTTTGCTGTAATGAAAGGAAACAGTATTTTACTGTAAAATGAGTAGAGTTTGTATAAAATTGTGTAATGCAAAGGATAAATTACAGTAATTTACTTTATGTACTGTGACAATAAATGGCAAATTACTGTTCAACCATTACTTTCCCATTTACTCTGATGCTTTATGTTGTTGTTTATAGAGACGTGCATTTTAAAGGCAGAAGACAATGATTTAGGCCTCACCACACTCCCAAAGGCTGTCTTATTCTAAACACAAAAGTATTAGAAAAAAGTTTTCAGAAAATGCTGGCTCTTTAAGGGAGTCAGGTGTTTGATTTGTTTACTGCTGAGTGTGCTCCATTCTCTGTCTATCAATTCAGATGTAGAGTCTGATGTTTTAGGCTTTAAATAAGAATCTACAATGAGTAAGTAAAATGTGTTAAAATGTTTTTGAGGGTTTCTTAAATAAGGCTGTGTTTTAAGTTATATTGTTGTTATCTTGAACTGTGTACTTGATAGCTACATTGTTAGCTAGTTAGCCTCTTCTCGCTTTAAGTATATTTATTTATTGGATATTGCATATTGCAATAATGTACAGATGCTAAAAGTTTATGCACATAAAAACCAATAAATTCCATCACCTCAGTAAGGTAACATGTGCACAGAAATCATCACAGGGAATCACAAAAAATATGATACAAATAACTATCCACACACAAAAGCTCCACTGTCAGGTCCCAGGTTGTGAGTTTGTTGCTAAGTATTTTTCAGAGCAGTGTTTCCACCTATGAATTTATATTAGAAACAATAGAAAAGTTTGTGGTCATGAGATTTTAAAGTAGATAATAATTATAACAATAAAAGATTGGATCCTTTGGATTTTCTGTGTTGCCGACTTTGTTTTTGTTTTTTATAATTATTTTTAACTTTTTATTGAGAATTGACACAGTATCTGCCTGTGTTTGACAAACATGTTTATATATATATATATATATATATATATATATATATATATATATATATATATATATATATAGAGAGAGAGAGAGAGAGAGAGAGAGAGAGAGAGAGAGAGAGAGAGAGAGAGAAAGAGAGACTTTGACTTTTAATGCTATTTATTTTACATTATATACAATTTAAAAAGCCATATATTTCATAAAACCATAAAAATTTTTTTTTTTTTTTATCTTATTCCCAGTCAAAAAAAATATTGTTGTCTTCCACAAATACAAAACCCTTGCCAATGCACCATTTTCTTTCAAAACTCAATTCGTCATTGTTCATTCGATAATATTCATGTTCTAAACGAATTCTTGATTCTACAAAGGCTTTAAACAAAATTATTTCATTAACTTTCTGATCTTCTAAGTCAGCTCTGTATGCCTTCCAGATAGCTAATTTTGCCTGGCCGATTAGAAAATTGGAAAAAGTGCAAATCTCTCTTTTTTTAAAAGAGTACTTGTAACCATAAATAAAAATTGTATTTGTAAAATTAAGTCCTAACCTGCTAAAAATCTTCTTAAACATATTAAAAAATGGCAATAATTTACGACATTCATAAAAAACATGAAAAACATCATCAAGTTTTTTACACACAGGACAGTAAGAAGAATCTGAAAAATTGCATTTAAACAGAAACACTCTTGTTGGCAAAGAACATTGCAAAATTCGCCATTGTAAATCTCCAGACCTTTTTGGAAGAGGGTTTTTGTATAGTAAACGCCAAGAAGGCGAAATAATTCCAGATTCAGGGAACAAAGATCTCCATTTTGTATCTTTTCTTCCTTTTAACTGTCTAATAAAGAATAACTTTACACAAATATTATATAAAACTCGCTTATTTGTTATAGAAAAAGGAAAACTTTTTACATTTTTAAAAGATAGAAGCAAATTAACATCATCATCATCATTATTAGTTCCAAAATTTTCTATTTTTGGCATTACATGCATTTCTGGAAAGGGGACTTCTGTGAAGTTGTTTGACATGGATTCTAATATATAATCGGATAAGGATTGAGGAAAAGAAATTTTCAAATTTTTTACAATATTTCCCACTATTCTTTCTGATCTACTTCCAACTTTCCTAGTGATTTCCTGTGCTGAACGCCATTTTTTTCTGATATATTCAACAGATTTCCGACTTTAGTTATTCCTGCGAGAGCAAAGTTGTCAATTTCTTTCTTTGACATGCTGATCTTTTTTTGCAACCATGGATTGTAAAAAAGTGGTTCATTAAGTCCAAAATATGTCCTTTGTTCTAATTTTAAAAAGCTCCAAGCTTTAAACACAGATCCATAAAACTTTATATTGGTCTTTTCTTTCAAACTATTTTCTGAAATTAAAAACATTTGTTTATCAAACCCCATCATGTTTTTTGTCCGTAAAATTTCAAGAGCAAGACTGACCCATGGTGTTGAGCTTGAAAAATAAAGCAGTTTTTGGGCAGTCTGTAGTCTCATTGCATTAACTTTGGAGGCTAGATGAATTAAACCTTGACCACCTTCATTAACAGGAAGAGAAAGTACTCCGGATGGGAGCCAATGATGTCCATACCAAAAAAAGTCAACAAAAGCTTTTTGAAGTTTTAGCAAGAGATCTTTAGGAGGGTCCAGTACTGTCAATCGATGCCAGAGCATTGAAGCAGCAAGATTGTTCACTACTAAAACTCTGCCTCTATAAGAAAGTTGTGCTTGAATCCATTTCCATCTGTTTAGTTTTCCAGTGATTTTCTCAATAAGTCCTTCCCAATTCTTTTCCATAAATTTTTCAGTACCAAAAAACAGTCCGAGTATTTTGACCCCTTCTTTATTCCAAAGACATTGTTGTGGAAGCTTTGGTGGATTGCGATCTATCCAAGAGCCAAGTAACAGGGTATTAGTCTTTCCCCAATTAACCTGTGCAGAAGATGCGTTTTAAAATAAGTTAAGACAAGACAGTAAATTTGTGACGTCCTCTTCTGATCTGATTCTCACTGTAATGTCGTCAGCATAGGCTGTCAATTTCACTGTTGGTGTAGACAGAGGGTTCAAGGATGGAAAAGTTAGGCCTTGTAACTTCTCTCTCATCATTTTCAATAATGGTTCAATAGAGATTGCATACAACAGACCAGATAAACTACAGCCTTGTCTTACTCCTCTCTGTACTGGAAAGGGTCTTGTCAAAGTTCCATTGATTTTCAACATACTGTAGACATCTTTATACAAAAGACTTATCCAGGAGATAATCTGTTTTCCAAAGCCAAACCTCTCCAGTGCTGTAAATAAGTATTTGTGGTCCACTTTGTCGAAGGCTTTTTCTTGGTCCAGACATACTACGCCAAGATCCAGTTTGTGCAGTTCAGTTAAATATAACATATCTCGTACAAGAAAAAGATTGTCAAAAATTGATCGTTTTGGAAGGCAATATGATTGAACTTTGTGAATAATTGATGTTAAAGAGTTCTTAAGACGATTTGTCAACACTTTGGAGAATATTTTATAATCCGTCCCAAGCAGTGAGATTGGCCGCCAGTTTTTTAATAAACCAAGATCTCCTTTCTTGGGTAAAAGAGTTACCATTGCTCTTCTACAACTGAGAGGCAAAGTTCCCAACTTAAAACACTCAAGTAACACAGCATACAAATCTTGTCTAATAATGGGCCAGAAAGCTTTGTAAAACTCGGATGTCAGTCCATCTAATCCTGGTGCTTTTCCTGGAGATTGTTGTTGAACAGCTTTGTCTAATTCCTGGAGGGACAGATTTTTTTCCAGTTCAGCTTTATCATCTTCTCCAAGTTGTGGAAGTCCTTTTAATAACTGATCAACTGCTTCAGGGTTACAAGGTTGTACAGTGTACAATTCTTCATAAAAACGTAGAACTTGGAGATTTATTTCCTTTTTTTCATGTATTTCTTTTCCATTTGTTATTTTAAGATGCTTTATATCTTTTCTTTCTGAGATTTTCTTTTCCAGAGAGAAAAAGAAAGTTGTTGATGAGTCCATACTATTTAGATGTAAGAATTTTCCTCGTACAGATGTATTATGACTCCTTTCTTCATATAAGTTTTTTAGGATTAGATTGTACTTTTTAAGTATATTTGCAGTCTTGCCATCTTCGTCTGGACCAAAAGAGCTGCTCAACTTGAGAATTTGTTGTTCTAGGAAATTTACTTTATCTTTCATATCAGCGTTCCGATTTCTTGTGTATTGTTGGCAAAAAATCTGAATCTGCGCTTTGCCAATGTCCCACCATTGACTCAAATTTTTATACTGTGATTGTCTCTCTCTCCACTCTTTCCAAAAAATCTTAAAAAATTGTTTAAAAGAAGTGTCTTGCAATAGCCTATTATTAAATCGCCAATAATTGTTCTGGACTGTACTTTGTGTTATAGACATAGTTACTGCAACAAAATAATGATCAGAGAAACATGTAGGTAAAATGTGACTATTAAAAAATCTATTTCTATTTTCCATTTGGACATATATTCTATCAAGTCGTGCACCAGAAATAACATTATTATTTATTTTTAACCATGTATATTGTTTATCATTTGGAAAAGTTTCTCTCCAAAGATCGACTAATTTATGATACAGGACTACGGTTTTGAGAGTCTTTGCTGATAATAAATGAGGCTCAACATGGTTTCTATCCATAGTGTAGTCGAGAGTACAATTAAAATCACCGGCTATAAAAATTATTCTATTGTTTGGAATATCTGAAATAACATCTTGCAACTTTTTAAAAAAGGTCACTCTTCCTGAGCCATCATTTGGAGCATAAACATTAATTAACGAAAAACTTAAATCATATATCTTTATATCTAACATTTGCAATCTGCCAGGTATAATTTCTGTTATTTTATGATCTTGAAATTGCAAATCTGCAGAAATAAGAATGGCTACTCCGGCACTAACATTAGTTCCATGACTAAGGAAAACTTTACCACTCCACTCTTTTAGCCATTGACCCTGATTTTCCATATCTGTGTGTGTTTCTTGCAGAAAAATTACATTCATTTTTTTCATACTTATAAAATCAATCATTGAAATACTTTTTTCTACACTACGACATCCATTAATATTTAAAGTTCCAAAATTTAGGGATGTCATAGTGCATTCTACAAAAGAAACCTTAGCTGAATACTTTAAGTTTCCTTTGTGCTATTTAATCAAATTTGCTTATTTTTGTCATACTTTTCACTTTAGTCATAATTTTCTTAAGGTGGTATCGTTTTTGTCTACTCAATTCTTCAAAAGTTGCTTTTTCCATTGCCATTTTGCAAGACGCAAAAAAACGCTTCAAATCTGGAAAAAAAGCTTCAATCTGTGGTTTGCGAGCTCCCTTGGTGCTGTCAAGAAAATCACTTATTTGCTTCACTGTGTACAGTTTTGAAGAGGATATTCCTATTCTGTCAGTATTTTCTTCATCTGACAAACTTTCTAGACTCTCCAGATCATTTTCGGAGTCATTATCAGAATAAACACATTCTGAGCTCATAGCAGACATTTGAATGAGGTTTTCTTCCACTACCTCGTCATCATCATCATCATCCTCATTATTTTCCTTCCTCTCTTGTTCTTGTTCTGATGATGTATCATCTTTTTTTGTTTGTATAAGTTCTTCTTCACCACCAGTTTGTCGATCAGACATATCAGCATTTTCAACATTACTGTTTATATTAGTTTGATCTACAGGTGGTGTTTGAACTTCCTCAGAGTGCTCGTTTACTTGGTTAACGATCTGGTCAGATAATTGTGATTGAGATGGTCTATCATTTTTTTATTGGGGCATTTTTGCCTGACGTGATTCTGTTCCCCGCACAGAAAGCACCGCATGTGATCTGACGTGATAAAGATTGTGTAATCTTTGCCTTCGTTAGTAAGTTTTACGGCCAGATTAAGCGGATCCTGTTGTGCGTTCAATATAATGTACGTGTACCTTCGAAAAGACATAACGTGCTTGATATTTGGGTTTTTCAAGCCTAACGGGATCATTTTGATCGGTGCTGTTAACTTTCCGTATCTTTCGAGTACTTCTTGAATGACTTCATTCTTAATGAACGGAGGAACATTTGATAGTACAATCTTTTTCGCTGGGCTCGAAAGCGGCATTAGCGGTACGAAAGTATCATTGATTGTGATACCACTTTCAATGAGATCATCAACTATTCTGACTTCAGCGAGAAAAACAACAACTGCTTTATTCATTCTAGAAGCTGATTTAATGTTTTGTCCACCAACCTTTTCGCTGACTGCAACCAACACATCCTCCACAGATATGGAATCATCGGCCATACATTTAAATCCATGTTTGAGCGTCAAAAGCGAGAAGTCCTCGCTTGACCCCATTGTCGGAGTTTACCGACCTCGGTCGGCAAAAAAGCACAGCAACTATGAAGTGATTTTAGACTATGCTATAAACTCTTAGAAAAAACGAAATTACAAAAAAAAAAAAAAACAATATATGTAATAATTAGTAAGTTAGTGAAACAAACTCTCAAAAGCGTGTTCCAAAACCCCTGTACTCCTCCCACTACCCACAATCCCCAGAGAGAGAAAGAGAGAGAGAGAGAGAAAGAGACTATGTGTGTGTGTGTGTGTGTGTGTGTGTGTGTGTGTGTGTGTGTGTGTGTGTGTGTGTGTGTGTGTGTTAAATGTTGGCAGTTGCTTTAAAAATATGCTATATACCATGGGGGTCAACCTCCAAGTTCCTGGAGGACTGCAGCGCAGCAGAGTTTAGTTCACACCCTGCTTTAACATTATCTGTAGATTTCTAACAAGCCTTAATTAGTTTGATCAGGTGTGTTCAATTAGAGTTACAGCTTAAAGTCCCGGTCACACTGAACTTTTCTCCCTTTAGGCTTCCATTCATACGCATGTGAATGCTGCAGACCTGGAATGCTAGCTCGTGCGAAAAATTTAACTGTTCGCAGCATTGGAAAGTTCAAACTTGGAGATCTCTGACCTGCGAAATCACATTATGTGATTGGTTGAAACCAATCAAAGATCAAAACATGACCTGTCTGAACAAAAATTTAAACTATGGACCAGTCGCTTGCTTTTTCAATCTCTAATTATTTTGTTTAATCCCACTTCTTTTCGCAGTGCCGTATGACAGAATTTTCCATGCTTAAACGTTAGTGTGACCGCAGCCTCACTGTGCAGACCTGTAATATGCAAGACAATATTTATATCTGCTGATTTCTTAATTTTGTTATACATTTTCTGTTGTATATTTGTTTGCTGCCAAAACAATGAAATACATTTGTCTAAATTTTTATGCCTTCTATTTTTAATAACAGGTAAGAATACGAATTAATTTTAGTAAGACTATGAAATACTATTAATGTGTATGCAGTATAATGCTGTGAGTTGTAACACTACAGTACAGTAATTAACTGTACACAGTTTCCAGTTAGTTACCACTACTGCTCTATTACAGTAATTAACTGGCAACACTGTTGCCAGCTACTCTGTAATGGTTCGGTTACAGTAAATAACTGGCAACACTTTTGCCAGCCACTCACTGTAATGGTTCAGTTACAGTAATTAAATGGCAACACTGTTGCCAGTTACTTACTGCAAACAAACTTTTACAGTGAGTAACTGGCGAGTGTTGCCAGTATTCTACTGTAAAAACGCCTGGTAAGGTCTAACAGTGTGTGAGAGTTGATGCTGACCCAGAGAAATATGTTCACGGCACTTTCATAGATAATAAATTCTGTGTTTTCACATATTTTACGTTTCAGACATTTAAATACATATTGATAACTAGCAAAACAACTATTTATAATGACTGGCATTTGGAACAATAAATATTATGTACTTTATCCCAAACCACTGAACAGTTAGACTAGTTTGAGTGTTTAATGTATTTAGTTAATGTCTTCACTAAACACGTATCAAACTTGTGCTTGTTTATTGTTTTGTTGCTAACTAGAGAACCTAATCCTAAATTTTGTTAATGTAAAATACATGTTTAGAGCTGATCAAACTATGATTAATTATTAACATTTCCCTTTTGATCAAAATTTATTACACAGACTTATATGAGTAACTGAAATAAGCACTGTATGATGTTTGAGATCACTTCTTTCTTGTGGAATTCTTTAGAAGTGGATAGGAGTGAACTATTTCTTATTCTGGGCAACATCATTCAGACATCATAAGTGATAAAAGCTAAAAAGCTGTAAAGTTAATGTTGAGGCTTAGCGGAGTCATGTCGTCTATTAACTGGTCAGGAAGTTGGCGACACCTGCGACACACTTGACTTTATTCACCTTGAATAGCTACAGGGAAGATTTGCTCTAATAATAATTCTGCACTGCTGCTGTGCTCATCTTCTTGCCAGGATGACTGTTTTGTACACTTTAATGGGGTAATAAGATAACGAATAGGTTAAATCTTTAAAATTCTCATCTTAATCTCATCTCAAATCAAAATATCTTGTCAGCATAAACACTTATTTACCCAAGGATGATCCTCACCATTTACTCACCCTCAAATGTTTATAAATTTCTAGTAATTTCAATATATATATATATATATATATATATATATATATATATATATATATATAATTTAATATATATTAATATAGACAGTAATTCAGTATATATAGACAGTAATTAAGTATAAAAACTATTTTTATTCCATCCAAACTAAAATAAATCAGATCAGACTTTCTTCACAAGAAAATATAACTTAAATACTGTAAAAACACTTGGCCAGCAGTTTTTAGATGAATTGTCAAGTGAGTGGAGCTGAAGAAAAGCCATGGTTAAGGATGCAATTATTAAAATTCATTGGCTCACAAATTATAAACTACTATGGTATTTTTTGTAGCTCAGGTAAAGGTACATTTGTTCCCTGTGAGGCTAGCTTTGGATATAGCCATCGGCCTTTCTAGACATTTGATATGATGCCATTCGATTTCTAAAAGTAACTGTGAAAGGAGTGACAATGCAGAGATATGATGCCTTTCAGTGCAATTCAGCCATGAATATATAAAATCAACATTTTTCCCAGAACAATAAAGCCTGTTTTTTCTGCTGTTCCTCTCAAAACACCACTAGATTCCACTGTGCTTAAAAGACAGAATTGTATTTTCATTCCAACGACAGCCTGAAGACACATTTACCGAAAACTATCAACCACAAACCCATCTGTGCAAACCTCCAACCGCATTCAGAAATATATGCAATTGAATTCAGACTTTGCCATCGGATGCACACCATCACAACTACTTACATGAACTCCCATCACACACTGCGAGACAAAATAAGCCCTTACTAAAAGGACACTTTTTTTTAGAGTGGCTTTTGAATATTTCAATATCACACTACTGTAATTCGCATAAATTACAGTCTGCACAGGAGAAAGAGCACACACGTTTTGTAAGACTGTACCTGAATATGCAGAATATCTTTCTTACTTTTTTCTTTCTTACTTTCAAAATAAATACTCTGGGGTGCATTTCCCAAACAACGACTTAACTCACGGCTGAACTATCATAGTACTATGTATCGTTTGGGAAAAGAACAATGTAGTAACGAGTATTTGCCAAAATGCATGTTTTCTTTGTTTTAGATCCATCGCTTGAACTATGTTAGTTATAACGTAAAACGTCCATAATGATGCTCTAAACGGGGCGGAGGAACTACTTCTTTACAGAAGAACCCCATAATTTCTTTGTGCAAATTATATTGTTTCACACAAACACGCATTTAAAAAAAAAAAAAAAAAAAAAAAAATATATATATATATATATATATATATATATATATATATATATATATATATATATATATATATATATATATATACAAATTATATAAATATATATATACAAATTATATAAATATTAGTTAGTTTATTAGACGTCTAAACATAGCCTAGACGTCTAGGCTAAATCACGGCTAAATTTGGGCTGTCAGTGAAAATCGAAAAGAAGTCTAAGCATAGCCCAGGTTTAGACTAGTCTTAATTTAGACGGCTAATAGACGGCTACATATTTACATCTAATAGCAGGTGAAATTTGGTCTAGGCTAAATAACGGCTAAATTTGGGTTGTCAGTGTAAATAGACTAGACGTGATTTAGGCGCCTTTTTAACGACTACATGTACAGTTGAAGTCAGAAATATTAGCACCCCTGAATTATTAAACCCCCTGTTTATTTTTTTTCCCCAATTTCTGTTTAATGGAGAGCAGAATTTTTCAGCACATTTCTAAACATAATAGTTTTAACAACTTATCTCTAATAACTGATTTATTTTATCTTTGCCAAAATAACAGTACAGAATATTTTACTTAATATTTTTCAAGACACTTCTATACAGCTTAAAGTGACATTTAAAGGCTAAACTAAGTTAATTAGGTAAACTAGGCAGGTTAGAACAAATTAGGTTTGTTCTGCAGATAGTCAGAAAAAAAATACCTTAAAAGGGCTAATAATTTTGTCCTTTAAAAAATGTATAATTGCTTTTATTCTAGCCGAAATAAAACAAATAAGGCTTACTCCAGAAGAAAAAAATATCAGACTTTGCTCTGTTCAACATCATTTGGAAAATATTTAAAATAAAAGAAAAAATTCAAAGGGGGGCTAATAATTCTGACTTCAACTGTATATGTCTAATAGCCAGTGAATTTTGATCTAGGCTAAATAATGGTTAAATTTGGGCTTTCAGTGAAAAATTGACAGGCAAAAACAAGTGATCAAAATTTTAGCTAATGAATGATTATGTTTATACATTTAATAAACAACAAAAATACACATACATATCAACAATTGTGATCAACAGGTTCTCAAAACAACAATCCATTCAAACTGATTAAACAAAGCTTTTATCTTTTATTAATAAAAGCAACATCATTAACAATATTAAAAACATTAAATAATACTAATATATATATATATATATATATATATATATATATATATATATATATATATATATATATATATATATATATATATAAGATATAAACTAAGATTTTTTTTTTCCAGTTGAACACAGAAGAAGATATTTTGAAGAAAGCTGAAAGCCTGTAAAAAAAAAAAAAAAAAAAAAAAAAATACCTTGCAAGTCAATGGTTACAGGTATTCAACTTTCTTCTAAATATCTTGTGTTCAACTCAAAGGCTGTTATTTTTGCTTTATATGCACTCAAAATTATTCTTGTAGATTAAAAATATTCTGATTGAACAGCTAAAAGCATGTAGTCTGTTTTAAGGGATGTTTTAGGCATTACTCTGGACATTAAACAAGTTGGGATCATTGCGGTCTATAGAGAATGAGAGAGCTCTCAGATTTCACCTGAAGTATCTTAATTTGTACTTTGAAGACAAATCAATGTTTGGTACAACATAAATAAATAAACATTTTCATTTCTAGTTAAAATAAATAAATAAATAAATAAAGTGTACATGAACCCAAAAAGTCCATCCAATCCATATGAGACACTCAGCAGGTTCTGCAGAACTTCTACACCAACATCTGTAGGCCTGTCCCCAGCACCAGCATCCTCAGCCCAAATATTAAAGATCTCCACTGCTGTGTGTCCATTTTGAAATTCAGCCACCACTTTCATGCCTGGAGAAAAAGGAAAAAAAAAAATACTGAGATGTGTTCCAAACTCAGTCATGTGACTGTGGTTTACAAATACATTTATTAAAAGAAGGGCGGGTTGACACACTAGAGGCACACACTCTTCAAATGAGGTAGGTATTCAGGACACAATCACGCTTAATGGTTACGTATTAAAACTAGAAGAAAAAAGAAACCACCTATAAACATAAAAAATAAATAAATAAATAAATAATAATAACTATAAGCTTACATTACACTAGATTTTGCTGTGTATAAATTTAAATCATTTTAAAAAATCATTAAAAAAATAATTTAAAAAATTTGGTGTTTGTGTTTAAAAGTCTCTTGTTATGAAATCACAAGCAAACATGATTCAAAAGCTAGAACTGCAGAAGTTTCATCTCATGACTGACTTTTTAATTGACTTTATGGGGCAATTTAATGAAGACGACTCGCAATGTACACACTTAATGCTCTTAATCACCGAACTTTGCTTAATAAGTGTTTCATTTTGTGTGTTTAAAATGTAGTAACACTCCCTCACATCGTTTTTATGTTTGTCTAAGATTTTTGGAACAAAGGGTGCCTGTGCATTAATATTAACGTAATACTATATTTTGGGATGGCTGACGTGAAACTGAAGTTTCGACACAGTGTCGAGGTCCTGAAGCGCTATAGTGTTTCAAAACACTGCACCAAAGCATGATCTGAAACAACCAAATCACGTGACTAAAGTGTTTCGAAACACCTGGTCATGTGACTAAAGCAATACAAAGCATTGATCAGTTCAGAAGCGTTTTGAGACCTGACAAATTTGCATTTGACTGGCAGGGTCAGGTAAATTATCTATCTTATATGGCCTAGTAGACTGTGCTGTTACTGTGCTTCAAATGACTTTTGGGTTTGAATCATGACTTGTACAAATACTCCGAAATCATGGTTTTTATGTATTTTAATCATGTTTCTGTTTTATGGTGTAGTCCAAATAGGATACAGCTGCGGATACACCATCAATTTAGCATAATTTTTGTAACACTGTAAAACAATGTTTAATATTTTTACATTACTGTGATGGTTGGGTTTATGGTTTGGGTACATGTTAATTAAATATAATAAATGGAAAAATTTAAGGAAAAATATACATAAGTCTTGTTAACCTCTGATCTAGCAACAACCCTGTTTTATAACCAAAACAAGCCATATTTTTTCACAAAGTGTTTATTTGGACATCAGACCAATGTTAAAACAAAATGATACAGGAACAAAGCATTACCAACTAGTATTAAAGGATTTCAAAATAGCTGTATCAGCCTGGATTCAAACCCACTATCCACACATGGTAGTCGGAAACCTCAACCGCTCCACTATATTGCTTGATGGTTCAATATGACAAAGTGGGGTTTAATACCTCAATTTGTTCAACTGTTCTTTTCTGAAGCTGTTCCAGTGCAATACATAAAAAACGACCACTAGGTGTCACCGTAGAATGGGGTTTCAAAACATTTTGAAGCTTCGACACATGTGCTTCGACTGTTTCAGTGTTTCATAAAGCCTCGCTTTGCCTACCAGTAAATATATAAAAACTCGCAATATAATAAAAAAAATAAAAAAAAACAATGCCAAACAACATGATATTCAAGCAAATTACATTTACCTTGCAGGCCACTTGCACTCGCAGTCCAATGCGCTACAAATTTCAAACCACAACAGCTTCTTCCACTAGATTTGTTGGTCCATTTCAGCCGAGTCGGCTTGACAAATATGCAATACCGCCATCTATCGTGTGGAGTATGGAACTGTGTCAATTTTTCTGGCTTGTTTTACCGTAAGATAAATGTAAAATATAAAAAATAAGATATAGTATACCATTTTCTTTTTTAATTAAAAATAAAAAGGCAGTAAGTCAACAATTACTTTTTTTATGTCAATTTTGTGAGGTGGGTAAAGCCCATCTAATTTAAAGCTAAATTATGGCTATAAATAGAAAATGTCTTGAAATTATACCTTAACACTTACTGAAAATGCGTACGTGATGCACGCGCTGCATGGCCAAATACTACAGTGAATATGTTTAGGCTATCAGTGGGCTATAAATAGCCAGTCGATAACCAGCTAATTCAAGGCAACGGTCAGGCTATAAAAATAACATATATTTTTAAAAACTCAAACACCTTGTAAATGCGATTGACTTTCCTTACTTTAAGGAATATCATACAAATCACAAAGTATTTTGCCAAAAAAGACAGGTAAGCAAATTTAAGTTTTATTTTTGGGCTAGAGATGGGTTACACATGGCCAGACTAGATTGGGTCTATACTTCACAGGGAAAGTATGTCTATAACTTGCAGGAACCTCATAAACGTTATTGACTTTTTTTGCATGATGGAGCATCATACATATCATAAGCTTTATTTAGCAAAAAACAACATACCTTAAACAAATTTAAGGTTATTAGGGATAAAATTGGGTTACACGTAGCCGGGCTAAATCTGGTCTATACTTTACCTAGCCGGTGAAATGATGGCTATTGCTTGCTGGGATGTTTCCTTTACAAATTTTTTTGAGAATATGACATATCCTATTCTAAAACAATTCACTTACAAAAGCTAACATGTATTCTATTATCATATATAAATCATATATAAATCATATAAATAACTAAATAAATAATGAGGCGATTTATTATAAAATACAATTTAATATTTATTATATATTAGGAAATTATAAATATGCTGATTTAATAATAATAATAATGATACTAATGATGATCATGAGGATGATGATGATAATTATTATTTTTTTATTATTATGTATTAGAAATGAAAAAAAAACATAGTTTAATAATAATAATAATAATAATAATAATAATAATTATTATTATTATTATTATTATTATTATTATTAAGTAGGGTATTTTTTATTTATTTTTTAGAAAAGTTTTTTTTTTATATACAGGACAGATACTTAATACATAACCTACTGTAAATTAAAATAAATAACATATGCTTTTTGTTTTCACACGCTTTGGAGATGTGACATAAATTCGGCTTTTAAATAATAGGTCACCTATAGCTTTTACTTGAGACTGTGTTCAAAATTACATCAATGTTTCAAAGGGAGCACAATTGTAAACATGAAGAGCAGGTGGTAATAGAACACAGCCAGGAATGTTTCTAACGACAGCTCCAGAGCTGTAGTTGCAAGTGGTCAAGTTTGTGACGCAGTTTGTGAATGTTAATTTGAGTTACGATTTGGTAAACGGCAAATCAACAAACTATCTTTGTAACGACGGAACTTGCAACCTTAGTTGGCTAACAATGGTTTTGGGAAATGCATCCCTGGTGTGGAATTAGTGTTTGATGAAATCCTCCAGTGTTTTAGGGGTTAGACTTATAGACATCACAAGAAACAGCTAAAAACAAACAAACTGCTCTGTGAAATTCGACATCTCCTTGCGTGTACAGAGATGATATTAGTTTTACTGTAAAAAGCAAACTACCCAAAGCGTGACTGTATTTATTTTTTTATTTTTTTCCTATGAATATAAATATGTGTAGGCTAAAAGAAAGCACTTGTTCTTCTATTACCTGTCTTCAGTTATTTAGCGCACATGGAATATGTCAAAGTGAAAAGCTCTTTAAAAGAGATAATTAAATTCTTATGCTGATTCTATAGGTCTCCCGTGTGGCCTGTTACTCTGCTGTGTCTAAATGTCTTACAGCTGCTGGCGCTTAGATCTCTTTGAGTTTGATGACCTGCTCAGCCTTGATGGGGGAAGATATGGATTTTTTTTTCCTTCTTTCCAATCTTTTCATTCCCACTTAGTGTTTATATCTAAGTGGAAACTCAATGACATATTGCAAACTCGGTGACCTGAACAGTGTAGCAGTGGATGTCAATTAAGAGCACTGGACTCATGAGTCACCGTGCACCTGCATTAACACAGATAATGAGGCTGAGGCACTTAATGAACTGGACTGTACCGGGACTCTATTGTAACATTTATAATTGGATGATGTCTATTTTTGGAAGCTTTTAGCATATTGCAGGTTAGAAGTCAGTTTGGTTATTTGCATAGAACCATTTTACAGAGTGGGATGATTATTGACACTCTATTTCCCAAGTTTGTTATTCATTTGTAATTTACATTGCATTCAGACTGATAATGGTTTAATTTGGGGTCATTTTAGGGGCAGCCCATTCATTCAATTTATTTTCTTTTCGGCTTAGTGGGGTCGCCACAGCGGAATGAACCAGATAAATGAACTTATTCAGTATATGTTTTACACAGTGGATGCCCTTCAAGCTGCAACCCATTACTGGAAAATACCCATACATTCTCATTCACACACATACAGTATGGACAATTGACGCTTCACTTAGCCCTGCCCTCCTTAGTTACTGTTGTTACGCCTGTCAAGCTTCGTGCCTGGCACGTCTATTACAATATGTATGAGGTGGTGTCAGACATTGCCAGGGATATATTTAGTAATTTTTGGCAAACAGGTGAGATATCTAAGAAAGCCAGGCAAAAAAGGACTGCAGAATGCATTACAGGGGTATACTCACAACATAATAGGCAACTAATTAGAAAATAATTTCATCAAAATTAAAGCTAGGTAAGCCTGGCCACCTCATAAGCTGACCATTCAACAGCTTAGTTTATACACAGCAGGATAGGTGAAATTTAAAAATAATCTATTAATAACAAATTAAACCGCAATTTCCCTTTTTTTTTGCCAAAAAGCCTGATAGATTAATTGTAGAGCAATAAAATATAGTGTTACTAAATGATGAGGAAACACGCATGGACAGTGCTTCTACATCATTCATTCATAGAAAGAGCTGTCAGGAAAAGGTAAATTTATGGATTTGTGCTAAATATTATTGACCCATAACAATGTACAGTACCTAAAACTGTCAGTAAGTTTGTCTGCTTTTTATACAGTTTCTATTCTAATTTGCAGTTACAGTAAGTGGATAAAATTAATAAATTCAAATGCATATCAAAGTATAAATAGCAAAAGATAACAAATAGATTTTTCCTATCAGCAAATATTAATCCAACACCAAATATAAAAGCAGACACTAATCCGCTATAACGTCACCACCAATGACTAAATCTCTAAAAGACGGACAAAAACATCAGTAAATTGTAGCTCTGACATGGGCATGAGGGTTATAAATGACTGAAAAATAGCTGCTGGTGAAATATATTGATCGCAAGTGCTCAGATTGTGATCACATATTGGTTTTGTTCTGTTGATATGTAGTTTCAAATATTCGTAGCTTTAAAAGGTGGAAATATTGTTACTATTAGTATGACCACTATTGCGAGGGCTTAAATGAAGCAGTAGTCATAATATCGAGTCAAAAAAAGAAAAAAGAAAAAAGCAGCTGTGAGACATAACCTGCTTTGTATTTTTGTAGGAAACACAGTTTAGAACTTTTTTGGGTTAGAGGTTTTTGAGTTATTGTCGTCTATCACTGAATATGTCAGGAATATCAATAACAAAACCCACTTAACCTCGCTCTTTTAGCGCCCCTCACACAGCTTGATCCTTGCTGGCAATTCTCCCCTTGGGTTTTATGTTTTCGAATGGAAAAACTTTTCACCACTAGGTCCAAACTTTTAGGATACCGGTATAAGATTTGCACAATCTATATGCACAATGCTTTGGCTTGTTTTATTTGCTCAAAAGCTTGACAGAGCTCCTGCACATCGCTATGGTTGCTAAGCCACAATTGGTGTGTGCCGGTTTTCAGGTTTGGCTAAGCGTAGGGTCAATTTATCTTACCCAGTTCACCTATACCGCACGTCTTTGGACTTGTGGGGGAAACCGGAGCAGGGCAGCACATTATTATTCCAAATATATATTATTCTGTAAATTCTACAGTTGATATGTTAGTATGTTGTTGGTATGCAGTGTTTGGGAAAATTACTTTTGAATGTAATCTATTACAATATTGAATTACTCCCCAAAAAAGTTACTTTGCATTACTTATTAACTTATTTATTGTATGTAATGCATTACGTTTCTTTTGTATTACTTTTGTGTTACTTTTATTACCTAGACAGGACTTATTCATAATTTATTTTCTTTCTTTTTTTTAAATAAAGGAGTTCTGCAATTAACAACGCACTGTATAACCATATTTACATTTACCTTTAAAAAAACACACATAAAAAATAGGATAATTGTAACTGAAAACTTCCTAACCCCAGAGCTAAACATGCCATGCATACAGATTATTGAAAATGTAAAAATAAGTGTTTGCTACTTTTGTAATATTTTCTTAAGTCAAATTTCTTTGATGCATTCAAAATAATTAACACCTTCTCTCAATGACTGATTCTCAATGTGATTCACTGTGACTACTTTAATTTTAATACAGCAATATATTTTTTTGGATTTCAAAAAAGTAACTCAAATATTACTTCTTATTTTTAAAAAGTAATGCATTGCTTTACGCATTACTTAGAAAAGTAATATTATAACTTATGTTAATTGTAATATGTTACCCCCAACATGGTTGGTATGTGGATTCATTGTTAAAACAACTGAGTTGCATAGGCTGTACACCGATATCTGTTTGGCTATTGGTTCTAGTTGTTGTTTTATTTTTATATACACACAAATTAAATATATATAAAAATCAGTGGAGTAAAGTAACAAACTACAAATACTCACAGTACTGTAATAGAGTAGTTTTTTGTCTCAGGAATTGTAATTTACTAAGTAGTTTTAAAAAAATGTGTACTTTTATTTTCACTTGAGTACATTTTTAATTGCAGTATTGGTACTTTTACTCCACTTTTTTCCTTCCAGCTGCAGTCACTACTTTATTTTTTCTTGTCTATGAGGATTAGAAAAATCAGTTCTGTGATTTCTGTCTAATCAAATCGTAACATAAATCGTAAAATCATAATGAACTACCTCAAGACATGGCCAATTTAAAATTGCAGCAAACAGTTTGGAAGCATTAAAAGTCCAAAGTCCAAAAAGAAAATGTCCAAAAATATTTACAAAATATATCAAATATTTACACACAATGACCCAGAGAATCACTGATGAGAAGATGACGGATGTTTATTGTTTTATGAACGAAATTGCCTTAAACACCCAGCAGGCACAAGACATCAACATGACATTAAATTGACAATGTGCCTCAACATCATGGGGACGTTGCATTTTGTTTGGAAATTAAAATTTTGTTGAAGTCAAAGTCAGGTTGATGTCAATGTCCAACACCCAACCTTAAATCAATCAAATATCAATGTCTAATGATGTTACAGCTTTACATTGTGTTGACGCTACCACCAAGATGTCTATTAGACTTAGGATTTTAGTTGCCATACCTAACAAATAAATGGCAGTATTTGACATCAATATGACGTCTGTTTAAGATGTTGTATTTTCATCACTTTTTAGCACAACCTAAAATCAACCAATTATCAACGTCATTTGACGTCATTATTGGACATTAAAATAATGTTGTCCTTATAGACGCTGACAAACTTTTTTTTTTTTTGTCACTTGATGTCACAACCTAAATCTAACCTAAAATAAATGTCTTATGCCATTGTGTGCCTGCTGAGCTATAACTAAATGCACTACAGAATGTCATGTTTACACACATTGTTGTGAAATCCACTCATAACCGTTCCTCGTTTGACCACCAGAGAGAGTTATCGCCTGAGTTCTAATTTCCCCAATGCTCGACTGGGACTGATTACATACAGCTGAAACCCATTTCAGACTCTCTATATAAATGCACACATCCTTCACTCGGTGCAAAGTTTTGATTAGCCCCGGCCATCATCTCTGAGCGTTACCCTGTTGTTATCTGTGTATCGACCTGGACTGTCTTACCGTTTCTGAAGGTGTCTGCCTGCCCTGACCACTGCGTAGTTATATTGATTCTATCTGCCAGCCGCCTGCCCCGAATCTCTGCCCGTCTCTCGTTAAAGATTACTCTCTCCTAACCTCGACCCACGCCTGCTCTTCGACTATTCGACTGTTTGTGAGTTTCCACCTGTTATATCTTACTGTTATTAAAGTGTGCAAATGGATCCAGAAATGTCTGATGAATCATTACTGAAAGCTTCGCCACAAGATGATCCAGCAACTCTACTACAGTTATCGTCCGAATTAACCACTCAGGGAGCCCAGTTAGCCCTTCATCGACAACAACTGGTACGACTGACCACTTTAACCGAGGAGCTTGTTCAAGCTCTACAACGGCTACATGTCGCACCTGTTAACCCCTCGACCGCTCCTTCTCCCCCTCCTCCGTCGCCTCTCAGTGTGCCCCTCGATCCCATGCCACAGCCTGCAGTAGATCCCAGATTGGCTTTCCCACATAAATTTGACGGCAATCCCTCCAAATGTAAGGGATTTTTACTTCAATGTTCATTATTTGTTGATCAACAACCGTTTCTTTACCCCACTGATTCCAGCCGAATCACCTTTGTATACGCTCTGCTTTCTGGAAAAGCCCTGGAATGGGCTACAGCTATATGGAAGCCGGAGGGTAACACTTTTATATCCTTTAAGGATTTCCTGACACAGTTTCGAGCAGTGTTTGAACACCCCGCCGATGGGAAGAGCCCCGGAGAGCAGCTGTTGACACTTGTTCAGGGAGGCGAACAGCAGCTGAGTATGCACTCGCCTTTCGTACATTGGCAGCCCAAACAACTGGGGTGAGGACCCTCTTAAGCTGTTTTTTCGTAAGGGATTATCTGCTGAATTACAGTCAGAACTGGCTTGTCGCGAAGAGGGCAAAACTCTTAGTGAATTGATTGAAATCACAATCCAACTGGATAATCTCATCAGAGCACGCTGTGTACCAAAGCTGCGACGCCTCCCTGATCTCGAACCGACGCAGAATGAACCCATGCAACTCAGTTACACTCAGTTAACTCCGGAGGAGTGCGAACGCAGATTGCAGAACCATCTCTGTCTATATTGCGGAGAATCTGGGCATCGACGCATTAATTGCACGGTCCGTCCAGCTCGATTGGTGAGTCTACCATCTTCTAACATATCAAGTTTAACTATTCGAGTAAGCATGTCTCAGGTGGATTGGGGTATTGATTGTACAGCCCTCATTGATTCAGGTGCCGCTGGTAATTTTATGTCATGGGAATTTGCTAGATGTCATAAGTTAACGTTGCTACCATGTGAATCTGTGCTTGCAGTGGAAGCGCTAGACGGACGTCCTATTGGAAATGGAAGGATCCAGCATGTCACGACATCCCTTAATTTACAAATCGGGGCGCTACATAAGGAAAGGATCAATTTCTATATAATTCAACCATCTAGACATCCTGTAATTCTCGGCTTACCCTGGCTGCGCCAGCACGACCCTCACATTTCCTGTTAGAAGGGGCAAATACTCCAGTGGGGCTCGACTTGTTTACATCAATGACTTGATGAGATCACTAAGCTTCCTGTCCAGACAATAAGTATACAGTCCCTTCAAGATCAAGAGTTTACCACATTACCAACAGTATATTCTAATTTGACCGAGATGTTCAGCCAGCAAAGCGCTACTCACTACCACCTCATCGCCCCTATGACTGTGCAATTGAGCTGCTGCCAGGTATGATACCCCCCAAGGGAAGAATATTTCCACTGTCTCAGCCCGAGTCAGAAGCCATGAACTCCTACATCCAGGAAGAACTAAAAAAAGGATTCATTCGCCTATCTACTTCACCGGCGGCGGCCGGTTTCTTTTTCGTTTAGAAAAAAGATGGTAATCTGCGTCCATGCATTGATTATCGTGGTCTCAATGAGATCACAGTCAAATATAAATATCCCCTTCCTCTGGTACCAGCAGCCCTAGAACAACTACGTCAGGCTAAAATCTATACCAAACTCGACTTGCGGAGTGCCTATAATCTAATACGGATAAAGCAGGGAGACGAGTGGAAGACCGGGTTTTCCACCACCAGGGGGCACTATGAATACACCGTGATGCCCTTCGAGCTGGCCAACAGTCCATCCGTCTTTCAGGCATTTATGAATGATGTCTTCCGTGACATGCTGGATCGGTGGGTAATCATCTATATAGACGACATTCTGATCTACTCTAATACTATGGAGGAACACATCCAACATGTAAGAGCAGTGTTACAGAGGCTTATTCACCATGACCTTTATGCAAAATTTGAAAAATGTGAGTTCCATCTGACAAGTGTCTTTCCTGGGCTACATTATCAGCACGGAAGGAGTTACCATGGATGAGAGAAAGGTAACTGCCGTACAGGAGTGGCCACTCCCCCAGACTTTAAAGCAGCTACAACGCTTCCTGGGCTTCGCAAACTTCTATAGAGGATTTATTAGAAACTTCAGTATCCTAGCGGCTCCCCTCACCTCAATGACTAAACGCAGTCACGCTAAGTTAATCTGACAACCCGAAGCTATACAGGCCTTCTCAGTGCTAAAGGAGAAATTCACCTCCGCGCCAGTGTTACATCATCCTAATCCCGAACTACCTTTTGTGGTGGAAGTAGATGCCTCCAACACAGGAGTAGGGGCGGTACTCTCTCAGCACCAGGACATCCCCGAGAAGATGTATCCATGCGCCTTCTTCTCAATCAAGTTGAACGTAACTATGACGTCGGTAACAGGGAACTCCTAGCTATCAAGCTTGCACTGGAGGAATGGCTACATTGGTCAGAGGCTACATTGGTTACCGTTTCTGAAGCTATCTGCCTGCCCTGACCACTGCGTAGTTATATTGATTCCATCTGCCAGCCGCCTGCCCCGAATCTCTGCCTGTCTCTCGTTAAAGATTACTCTCTCCTAACCTCGACCCACGCATGCTCTTCGACTATTCTACTGGAAAGTTCCCATTTAATCTTATGTTTTTGAGTTTCCACCTGTTATATCTTACTGTTATTAAAGTGTGCAAATGGATCCAGAAATGTCTGATGAATCATTACACACATCCCCAAATAACAAGTAAATGCATAAGCTTTTTAGAGCATAATACTCATTACTCCTGAGCACTTTTGTAAAGGTTACTTTTTACTCATACTTTGAGTAATATTCACAACAGATACTTTTACTCTTCTTGCACTACATTTTTAGGCAAGTAATGGTACTTTTACTTAAGTATGATTTTTCAGTACTCTTTACACCTCTAATAAAAATACAAATAGACATAAGAAGGATATGCCATTCATTATTCACCCAACAAGAACTGAAATAAATTCATGAAATAAACAAAGTTTATGAAATTGAAAAATGTGTATGGTACATAATGGTAGGATTTGTGGCAGGGCATGTCTTTAAAAAAAGTAAAAAAGTAAAAAAAAAAAAAAAAATAAGTGTGATGATTATTGACACATTCTAATACCCAAGCAAGTTTATAATTAATTAACATTGTTAATTTATATTAGGTTTATAATGGTTTAATTGTGTTATTTTAGGAGCAGCACATAGCAAATATTATTTAAAATTCATATTATTCTGTGAATTATGCAGTTGGTATGTTAATATTAATTTTAAAATAACTGAGTTGCATCTTATTTATTTATGCACTTATCCATTTATATAGAAGAAATGTGTTGCAGAGAAAGCCACGGATATTTACTTTTGAGCATTAAGGCTATAAATATTTTCTGCACAAAAACACATTTTTCTTTCTAAACTTAATTTCCTCTTTTTGTCCTATGTTTGTCTCCTGAATCAAAAGGTAAAGTTATAGCTGCAAGATGTTCAATTATACATGCATAGTGGTATTTATCTGAAAGACTAGTTGGGTAGCAAATATCAAGTTGGGGCCAGAAACACTGGGATAAACAGCTTTGGAAAATAAAGACTGGATCATGTGGCAATAATAAAGCTGCGGCAATGGTGTCAAAAATCATAAAGTCTGCTGTTTTGTCATGCAATGCCATGCACAATGTTGCATAAATGCTTCATAAAGCTGTCATGTTTGGTTAATGCATGTTTTACCGTCAACTGAACACACATATATAATTTATCACTGAGGTTATATCCATGCCAAGCATAGTGGAAGGAGAGAGATCAATGAGCCAGAATCAATCATCTGTAAAACAGTTTGAGCGGTTTATTTATTTATTTCAATTAATTATTTGTGATAATGACCTGTACTTAGCTGACTGTAATTTAGAACAGATAATACAGCAGGTTTAATGAATAATAGATAAATAATAGAGTAAATGAAATATTTTTGTAGAATTGTGCCAATTTCCCAAGCTTATCGAATAACTATAAAGCGATAACTTTCAAATTGTTTGCATTTTGCAGAATTAGTGACTTAAATAACCATTTTAGTTTGTGTGTGTGTAGAAAAGGAAAATAATCCATCCATAGACTGCTAATCTATCTATCTATCTATCTATCTATCTATTTGTTATTACTGTTATTGTCAAACAACGTTGTTCTGTTAGCTTCATCAAACATGCACCTTTTAGAGCCAAAAGGCAAAACTGTCAAGTTACTGGTCAATCCATGTTCCTATTCTCACATATCGTCATGAGCTTTGGGACGAGATCTCGGATACAAGCAGCCAAAATGAGTTTCCTTTGCAGGGTGGCAGGGCGCACCCTTATAGATAGGTGAGGAGCTCCGTCTCTCAGGAAGAGTAGAGCCGCTGCTTCTTCACATCAAGAGAAGTCAGCTGAGGTGGCCTGGGCCTACCTAGGGAAGTATTGCCACCAAGAGGAAGCCTCAGGGAAGACCCAGGACATGCTTGAGGGACTATGTCTATCGGATGGCATAGGAACGCCTCAGGAACCCCCAGAGGAGCTGGAGGAAGTGTCTGGGGAGAGAGAAGTCTGGGGTTCTCTCCTGAGACAGCTGCCCCTGCAACCCAGCACCCGAAAAAGTAGATGAAAATGAGTGAATGTAAATTATATAGTTCCTTTTTTATATTTTAATTCAGTTCACCAACCCTGTTTCTGTAGGCACACCAACAGTACACATTTTAATGTCTCCCTTATTGACCTATTCATTTCAGGTTTTGGAGTTTCTAATGTTCTGATGAGTTGATTCAGGTGTGTTTGATTCAGGTGTGTTTGAAAATGTGTACTGCTGATAAAATGTGTAGATGTCAAATGGATGTCAAGGTTTTTGCATCAAATAAAATTGCATTTTTTACTTGTTTTTATCTGCTGGGACATTACATACAAATATTTCATATAAACAATAAAACCACTCTATTTTCCACCAAAGACCTAAATAAATATTTGGTTTTGACTGATCAATTAAAATAAAGCATTACAAAGAGCTGCGTAATAATGTTATTTAATAGCCGTGCTCGCCTCATTTCAGGTCACTGATGAATCCTCATTAGTCAAAGCCATTCAAGTGCTTGTCTACTTGTCTTGATATAATTTGTCCTCAATTATACGGTATACGCTTTGAGCCAAATTCATCTGTTCATCTATGCTGTGCTGAGGCTAATCCTTTTCTGTCTTTGTGCCTTCAAAATGGCTTTTGCTAATTGATGAAAGCAAGCAAATTTTGCGGCCAAATTGTTTTCCTTGTTCAGGAAGCACCAGAGGCGATTTAAGCACAAACACTCAGTCCTCTGCAAACGCTTGATGCACCAGGAACATAATGTATATTTTTTTTGTGTTGTCTTTGGGATTCGGCTTCCTCAAAACTGTCAGCCCAGCTATGAAAGACCAAATCATCTCTCTTGGCTAGCGTCAAAGCAGAACATCCAGCATAAAAAAAAGAAAGAAGGAAAAAACAATAGAGCATGATTTACTCCCACAGCTCATTATATACAAAGATTTGTTCACAAACACAATAATTCACTTACATATAAATGTGAGACGGGGGTAAAACAAAGGCCACAGCTCTTACCATCGCAAATAAAAAAATCTTTAAAAAAGAGATTCTTTTTTTTCTGCCAAAGCCCAATCTTCCTATTAAAAACTACAGTGCACTTTAAGATTAATAGAACGAACGGCTCAAACTGATGTTTCTATTTATCAGATCTGACTTTACAATCTGCAGTCCATCTGAAAGCATTTCATTTTGTAAGTGTTTTCCTTAAGTTTGCTGTAAAGATTTGATGGGATTGCCATTTCATCGATCTTTTCTTGTTTGGCGTTTATTGTGCTTTCATTTTAATTTTTTTACAATGCTGAATTACTGCTCTCACTATTAAAAAGATTCAAAAAGCTTTCGGTCTTCTACAGAGGAGGTGAAATCTGTAATATCCTATGACAGGCTCGTTCTGTCATGGCTTTAAGGAATGGATGAGAGTGCAATGATGAAATGAGGAATAGAGGAAAGCCAAGGGCCTGCATGTGACACGTGAATTCTTGTTAAGGCGAATCTTAAATGCACGCGCAAAAGGGGAAAGTGAGTAGAAGAGAGACTGTTGGGAAATCAGTGAAGAAGAGGTTTATGAATAAGTGATGAGAGACAAGCAGAATCTCAGAATACAGTGTGTAATTTAGAGATGTTCGCAGCACATATAAATATACTGTATTGCTGACTGCCGACTTTGCCTAGTAAGACATGTTGCTGGAACAAGAATCTAGTCTTTTCTGCACAAGTTGACAAGATTTTTGAGCTTTTTATTTGAAGAAAGATTTTACCCCATCAGCTCTTTTCTGTGGAACAAAAAGTGTGAATAATTGGCTGTGTTTTTTTCTTTCTCTCTAAACAACAAGAGTTCATAGATCAGAGAGCAGACATTCAGTATGTGACAGATTACATTTAATTGAGTGGAGTAGATTATAAAGTAGGTACTTTCACTCAAAATTCACTCACTCATTTTCATTTAATTAACCTAGTGGTGTATAATATTGGATTAATATAAGTAATAGTGATTGAGTGTATGGGTAAGCTCACACAAAGTCTATCCGCACATAAATCTGTAGATTTTTAGCCTATCATTGAGTCTATTTATTAACTTGTGTAAATGTGTGTAAATTTATATTTATTAAGTTTTTTTATATATTATTTTAGTAATAGTACTAGCTAATATGTAAATGTTCTTTTTTTTTTTTTTTACAATGTTTGTAAAGTCATATTTTCTGTCTAAAAAAAAGTGGAACTAATTGAATTTGCATTCTAAACATTCAATATAAGTATAAAAGGTATTCTTTTTTATTTCATATATTAGGTTTTTAGTTAAGATAATCATTCCACAAAAATCCGCAGATTTTTTACAAAAAAATTTTCCACAGAATCTTCTTCACAGAAATAGCGAAAAATGTCCACATTTGGCCCAAGGTATGGGGAAAAATCAAATTTGGGTCCCAATGAGCACCGTAGTGTAATGCGTTGACGCTCTTACCACAAAGCTGTTGTTGATGACAAAAGCAAACTTTTTAGTACAATCTTAATTTTTTTTCTGATATTGATATCTGATATTTCAGATTTTTTTCACCGGATTCTGTTATTGAATTTGTTTCCTTTATATTAAACTAAAAACACACATAAAAAAATGAAAATATAGTTGTTTATCATGCGCTGCGGCAAATGCATTGGAAATGAAATTAGAAACAACCTCTGCACAGTAATTGTAATCCAAAAAAAAAGAGAGATCTGTAGGAGTGTTGGCCATGTTCCTTTAATAGAGTAATTCGTTATAGTTAGATACTTCTCACAAATAGTAACTGGGTTAGTAAAGTAGGTTACATACTGTAATTATAAAAGTAACTAATTACAAGGGAAAGTAATTATTGTGTTACTTTAAAAAAATAAATATAATTTGGTAAATAATTATAAATTAAATAAATAAACAAAAAACGTCTACACTAAGATTTTTGTGGGACAATATAAGAGACAATAATCGAATTCAACACATTAAAAATATTAGAACATAGTTTAAAGTATTCCTTATATTTACAGTTTGCAAAAGCTACCTTTGAACGTGTTAGAATTTCCATCGTTTTGACTCCTGGTCATTGGTGTGTGTGACTGACTCACTACTCTGCCTCTGAGCTAATCTAATCTAATCTAAGCTAATCATCACATTCTCAGTTACACTACATTCACAGACACATCAATCATCATCACTGGTTGGTTATATGTCCCACCCCAGCCCTGAACACACGCACACCAGTGAAAGAGAGATCCTATGGCTGAGAGAGATACTGCTTGCATGAAAATTGCTTTAGTGTTCTCAATTATAGTAACACACTATTGTTGTCAGTAACGGCACCAGTGTTGTAACTAGGGAAACAGTAATTTATTAATTTACTCATTACTGAAAAAGGTGGTTCATTCCGCTGCGGTGACCCCTGGTTAATAAATGGACAAAGCTGAAAAGAAAACAAACTAATGAATGAATTACTGAAATAATTATCGCCATTAGTAACGCTGTTTATTTGTAGTGCCGTTATTCCCATCACTCATTACTAGCGTCAGCTAATTGTTTATTTAAATTAAAGTTATAACATGGTGACAATATGAATTGCAAACATTATCATTTTGCTTTGGGAAATTATGCCACATAAAACAAGCCTGCAGAAAACTGTTGACAGGCTGAATAAAAATGCAAAAAAGTAAAAATAAAAAAATTAAAAAAGTATTTCTCTGCCAGCAGATGGTTAGAGCTTAGAGACCAGTAATAATTCCATAATAAACAGTGAACTGCAGGTGTTGTTTTATGTTTCAAATGCAATGGAAAGTGTGGCGCAATAGTCAAACATTTTCATTTTGTGCAATATATAAATTGCAATACCTGGGTTCACTACAGGAAGGCACAGGATCGCATGAGAATACCGGACCAAGACTGGATACATTTGGAAGGTCACATGCCGAAAAATATACATATATATTGTGATGGCCAGTGTGGCACACATTGAGAGTAAGGCAAGCACAGACACACGCACACTATACACATTAATTTAAGCTTATTTATTCGTTTAGTTAAATGAAGTTATTTATATTTCATCTCTTTCATATCTGATTTTAATAAGACACATAGACCATTTCTGTTTCTCATTACTTTTCTTTATTATTCACAGTACGTTCATTACTATTTTGGGTGCACACAAAATTAGTTATGTGTACTGTATGTTTTGTTAATTTAGTTTTCTTTTGAGCCGACGAGGAACAGAGTTTCCGGGTGTGGTCCGACAAACTAAAGGGCCAACGTGCCACCAAGTGCCATCTTTTGGTTCTGCCAGCCGATACCATTGGCTAAATGGCTTGGAGGGAGAGCTGATGTTTAGTTTAACTTTATTAATGATTTGCAGTGTTTGTTTGTTCAGATTTATATTTAGTTTTGCTTTTATTAAGACGTTATTTAACTATTATTTAGATAATTAGTTAGATATTTTGCTTAATTTATTGTTGTTGTATATTATCTGTTTTTGTCTCCCCCTTCTTGTTTAGTGTGGACTAGTCCCTCTGGTAAAAATGTGCTCTGTCTTGTCATTTCATGGAGTTCTGTTTTTGGTTTAGACATGATTAGTTTGGTTTGAACTCAGTTTTGTTTTCTTTGTTTAATTTACTAATCTTTCAATTGATTTAATTGTTTTATTTTTTTGTTAACTTTTTTGATTTTATTAAAAATTAATGATTTGAAAATCTTCTTTTTGTATGCCTAACCCTAACCCTTATATATATATATATACAGTTCTGTTTGGTTCCCAAATCCGATTAGCTTATAGCTCTGCGATATTCTGCAATAACAGCACCCTCCAGTACAGTACAGCCTCCTCACTTTATTCTTCTGTATAACTCCGCCCACAGAGAGTGACAGCAGATCAATAAACAATACAGTTTGACAAATATTGCAGCTGGTGGACAACATGATGTACTTTTGAGGCTTTTAAGGCAATAATGTAGTTGTTTAGATTGCATCCATGCAGTTTATTTATAAGGATAGTGCCTATTTTAAATATTTATAATTTTAGACATACAGCGCATCGGCCACCATTAGCCAGTCCAACTGAGCAAAGCAAAGACGGTTGATGTTCACAAGATGGCGACAGAAACTGCATCATAAGCCCTTAGAGGAAAAAAAGATCAGCATATTTCCAAGCTACAGCTGATCAAATCATTAACAAATGGGTAAGGGATGGAAGAAAATAGTTCCTCATACAAAAAGACTCCATGTTTTATTTCCTTTTTTAAATACAGGTTTATGCCGTCAAACTGTTGTATAAACGAAATATTACACACACACACACACACACACACACACACACACACACACACACACACACACACACACACACACACATATATATATATATATATATATATATATATATATATATATATATATATATATATAAACATATTTATGTATATATATATATTTATATATGATATGTGATGCCAGTGGTATGGAAAATGATTAGTTTTCATGAAATAAAATTAATGCATAAAATTAAATCATGTTAAAAAAAAAAGTTTAAAAAAAAATCGGAGTATTTATTTTTAGAAGAGTTCTTTGTACTTTACTTTTAGCAACGCTATGTAACAGTACTTTTACTGGGGTACAAATTTCAGTATTCTTTCCACCTCTGCCAATTATCATCTCCAGTCACACATTTTAGAATTGAATTAGATTGGAAACAATATTGTCATAAAAAATAATAATAAAAATAAAAATAAATAAATAAATAATTAAATTGTATTTATTGTACTTTGCATCGTAAATAGTGGAAAACATACTTAATATAAATGTATATTTTGGATAAATTTTGACAGTTTCATGTATTTGTTTTTATACTGTCAGCTCATACCCTAGTCAGTGTTATGTTTAGGAGTTCTATATTACTTACCAAAAAAAAAAAAAAAGTCATACATTTAATACAAAGATTTTCCAGAAACAGCAATATTGCTGCATAGCTGAACCATCCTTCAGCGATATTGGAAAACATATAATTAAAGGTGTAGGCTGTAAGATCACATGGCAAATTAATGTGATAAGTTATGATCTGTGATAGCCTGCAGTTCCAGGCAAATTTGTGATGTTGTTTTGTAATCTTCCTTTAAACATTTGTTTGATGTTAGAAGTAAGTACTACTTGCACTTTAGGTGAATTAATGGCTAATTTGTAGTAACTCATTTGTACATTTTCAAAAACCATTTTCATACAAGAGACTGCACATATTTATACAAATTAGCCACTAATTACCAATACTGTAAAATGTTTCCCTGTGAGATTGGGCTGGAATTGCTTAACTTGTAACTATTTTGGTTATTTGTGCATTTGGGAAACACTCCTGACTGTGTTTTGTTTATGATTGTGTTACATCATGACCCATTTTTTATGATTCGATATGTACAGGTAAATTGAATCTTGCTGCATCTCTCCTAGTTTGACAAGAACGACAAAACTGTCTGACAAGAACATTTTTGAAGGAACAAAACAAGGCTCTGCTTAGAAAAATAATAACATCGACCACTGTGATTTAAATCTACATACATGTTTTTAATTTTCTTTAACAAGACCTAAAGGTATTTCAACAATAAGCAGTGGTCTATTATTAGGTTCCCCTCAATGATTAAACCATTTTCTTTGATCTGCATCCTGAATGTTTAAATGCTACTTTTATTGACCACAAAGTGACACCAAACACTCACAAAAATACCCTTGAGATTAATTTGGCTGCTCCTTAGTGTAAACTCTCTATGTCCTATAGATTTAATGCTTTATTATATTTAATTTGGGGAAAAAAATATGAACACTTACAGTACATGAGAGTGCTGACAATGAGTTGTTACTGGCTTCCATCTAAACCACAGAGCTATTTTCCCTCACGCTGCAGTTAAACATGAAATCTGGAGTGTCAGTGTATGTGTGCGCTTGCAGAAAGCCTTGTGTCAATACATCAGTAATCACAGATGACTGCCTCCTCTGCTTCCCCTTTATGACACCATGCCATTTTCTCACTCTCAGCTGCTGAAAGAAATGAAAGGCGCAGGTGGGGAGTGAGAAGGGAGTGCTTCAAAATGCACAGGATCCTGTAATGAGTGTTTAGCGTATCAAAAGGTCCACCCCTTTTTTTCTGTAGGATGAACCAAATGCATTTGTTGTGCCCCCTCTCCCACTGTTCAGTGCCATCAAATTCCCGTTTTAGGATAATGAAGACGCAGCTCATTGGACTGGAAGGTGGGAGGTGACAGACGGGGCAACTCAAACCTCCATATGGCCACAAGAACACCATCACCTCACCTTCACCACCCCATCAACCACACTGATCCAGGACCTCATCGCCTCCTCATCCTCTAAAACAGGCCCTTATCATTTAGGAATAAATTGACACATGCAGTTTGGTTTAGTGATGTGGTAGTTTACTCAAATAAAAACATTGAATTTAAATTTTACAATTTTATAGGAAGTCAATTATTCATTCATTCATTTTTTTTTTCATTTTCACCGACAACTTATCCAGCATAATTAACCAGCGGATGCCCTTCCAGCTGCAACCCATCACTGCGAAACACCCATTCACTTTTATTCACACACATACACTACGACCAATTTAGCTTACCTAATTTACTTACAGTGCATGTCTTTATACTTGTGGCTAAAACCGAAGCACCCGGTGAAAACCCACATGAACACAGAGAGAACAAGCAAACTCCACAGAGAAATGCCAACAGATTCAGCAGAGGCATGAACCAGTGACCTTCTTGCTGTGATGCGACAGTGCTATCCACTGCGCCACCCATTATAGGAAGTCATTTTACCATTTAATCTATTTTAAATAAAATAAAATAAAAAACACTGGTGTGGAAAATTTCTAATAAATGTACTGTCATCGGTTCTAAAGACAGTTATTTATTTACTGAAATATCTAATGACAAGGATAGCTAGAATTTTGTTTTAGTATGAAAAAAAAATATTTACATTTACTTTTGCAAGTACTGGGTTGCGGCTCGAAGGGCAACTGCTACGTAAAAACCTGTGCCAAAGCAGTTGGCGGCTCATTCTGCTGTGGCAACCTCTGGTAAATCAGGGGATACGCTGAAGTATGAATGACAACACATTTACTTGGAATAAGTTAAATATCAGTATTCAGTCACTTTATTCATTTTCCTTTAGCTTAGTAAATCAGCTTAGAGACTTAGAGAAACTTGTTGATGCTTTTATCAGCAGCAGGGTGGATTACTGTAATAGACTCCTCACCGCCTTCTTAAAAAGACAGTCAGACAGTTGCAGCTCATCCAGAACGCTGCGGTCAGGATTCTAACAACAACAAGAAAATCAGAGCACAACACACTTGTCCTCAGGTCTTTACACTGGCTCCCAGGTACATTCAGAATAGATTTTAAAGTATCATTACTGGTCTATATATCACTAAATGGCCTAGGACCTCAATACATTACAGATAAGCTCACTGAATACAAACCTAACAGATCACTCAGATCACTAGGAAAAAGTTAATTAAAAAGTCCAAAAGTTCAGTCATAGCAGGGTGAATTTGCCTTCAGCCACTTCCCCAACAACTACTCTGGCATATGTTTTACGCATGCAGTGGATGCCCTTCAAGTTGCAACCCAGTACAGGGAAACGTCCATAAACTCTATCATTCACACACGCACCCATACACTATGGCCCATTTAGTTCATCCATTTAGAACATGCAAACTCAATACAGACATGCCAACAACTGGCCCAGCTAGGTGAGGTGACCGTGCTAACCACTGAGCCACTGTGCCACCCCTATTATTCCATTTGTGATATTTACACGTTTCTAATCTTCTAATCTAAAAACAAACCTAGTAATATAAAGTACATTTTAATAGAAAATTATTGACTTGGTCAGCATATTTATTTTGTAACTAAATTAAGGGTCCATTAGTTAATGTTAGTTGATGTATTTACTAACATCAAGAATGAATAATCTTGTAAAGCATTTATTAATCATAGTTTAACATGAAGTAGTTCATTATTCAAATCTAAATTTGAGCTTGTTAATATGAACACTTGGAGTTAAAATAAGCTAATATAAACTAATGTAATTTAACTTGTATAACATTAACTAAGGTTAACAAACATGAACAATTATTGTATTAAATGTATTAATAAGTGTTTGTTTATGTTAGTAAATACATTAACTAACATTAACTAATGGACCATTATTTTAAAGGATTACCATTTATTGTGTGTGTGTGTGTGTGTGTGTGTGTGTGTGTGTGTGTGTGTGTGTGTGTGTGTGTGTGTGTGTGTGTGTGTGTGTGTGTGTGTGTGTGTGTGTTGTGTGTGTGTTGGGACCAAATGAACAAATTGTGTTGATGTAACTACTCAATATATATTTTCCAGCATGCTTTGCATGGGATTGCATTAAGAGGAAAACAAAAATGTTTAACAGCTACTTGTCAGTATTTTAAAGGGCACCTATGATGATAATCATTTTTGGAAGCAGTTTGGACAGAACTGTGTGTGGGTATAGTGTGCCCACTATCATATTGAAGCGTTATAAACACAATAAGTCTCTTTAAAAAAAAAAAAAATATATATATATATATATATATATATATATATATATATATATATATATATATATATATATATATATATATATATATATATATATAAATTCCTGACATTAAAACAGGACACAAAGCCCTCCTAATTTGAGGCCCACCACAATGTGATGCCCATTAAATTGATTGACCGACATCATGATTTTATAATGACATGTATACACATACCCACATAATTTTTTTTTTTTGCAAATAAACTGGGATTAAAATAATTGTTCCAATTATCTGTGATTTTTTGATTTATTAGCATGAAGCAGTTTTAAAACAACATGTTTGTAGTAAAGACAGTATAATTGCTATCTAGTTTGTGTGTGTGTGTGTGTGTGTGTGTGTGTGTGTGTGTGTGTGTTGGTTTATGTGATTTACGAAGACATTTCATATGAATACACGCCACATTATGAGGACATTTTCAATTATGAGGACATGGTCGGAGTCCTCATAATTTTAGCAATGTAGAAGTGCTTCTTTAATGTAGAAGAGCTCAAATCCAAAATTTCTCCACATGACTTTATAGTTCACATAAACCTGATTTTGTGTATTACGTGTGTATTCGACATGCGCCCCTGTAGCCCGGACTGGGTACTGCATCCCCTCATTAATTATGCATGCGAGTGTATGAAATCGCGGCATGTGATTGGCTGACCATCAAACGTCCTCATAATAACTGTATCTGTCAAACATCTGTGTAAACAATAATGATTAAAAAATAGTTTTAAATATGTATAAATATGAATTACGTTCTAATTAAATAATAAAAATCCCCCACTACCTTTATAAGATCAATAAAGAAAAAAATGCCTGTTATTGGCCAATCGCCACCACCTGACTCAATCAATTCCGCGCTGGACAGATGGATATCACTCATCGTTTGAAGACAACACAAAGAAGCACGGAGCTTGTTTATTCGACGATTGATTGCATACGATTGATTAAATGTGAATTAATTTATGGAAACTGATAGCCACTGAACTCAAGCGATTTTATGCTGGAAGATCCGATGACACATGGGTGTCAATCATCAGTTTCAAGACCTTTAAGGTAAGACTGTTAAATAAACACCCAGATAATTAAGTGTACTAACGTTAACGTTACACGATTAATGTGCATTATTTGACTAAACTTAACAGCGAGTAAACCAAGTAACCTTGTTAACCTTGTAAGTTAGCGTACTTTTCATTTCCTGTCAAGAATGATGAACTATCGTTTTTAAAATGATGATTTATTGTTCTAGTATTACGTTTATGTTTGCAATGTCGTCATGGCTTACCAAAGTAACAGATGCGTTGCATGTAATCGTTTATAGTGTGCTTCCCAACAAACACACAACGTTGCCTCAACGTAGCGACCTTCCTACAACGTTGTACCAACCTTGCAAAAAGGTTGAGGATTCTACGTTGTTGCTAAACGTTGTCACAACGATGTCATAAGGTTGCCATTTAAACATCATGAGGGCCGCATACTTTAGGTTGTGCTTAGGTGGCGTGGACAACCACTGTACAACATTTACTGGTCACAGCTGAATCAGTTTAAATTTCAACAAGCCGTCGTCTCATTCATCAACGACCGAGGAGACGTGAGTATTGCTTTATTTCTTCTTGCTAAATAAGATACGTAAATCGTGAATATTCAAACAAACCTACGATTTCGACAACAATCTGTTCCAACATTACACACTCACAAAAGCCGTAATGAAGTTGTTACGAGCGAGTAACATTTCAGCATTCCGTTCACGGACGGCGACAACATTAAAATCATTAAATCTCTCGATAAAACATTTCCTGATTATTTACCTACGCCTAGTCTTTAGTCAAATAGGAAATAATGTTTTTGAAGTTCAGTTTTTTCCATATCCATAGTGATCAGTCAGTATGATACTTCATCACACGAGCCGACCCACTTTTTACAAAACACACAAAATAACTTTTAAATACAAAACATCTCTGTGCAGTTTGCGTCCCGGTAAAGGGACAGTTCACTCAAAAATGATTTGTACTCACGAATTATTTGCCCTGTAAATAATAAGTGATTCCAAACCTTTAAGTTTCTTTATTCTGTTGAACACTAAAGACTGTAAGCATTTGCTTTCATAGTAAAAAACACTAATTAAATAGTTACAGTTTTCCAGCTTTATTTAATACATCTTTATTGTTTAGCAGAAAAAAAGCTAAATAATTAAAACTTAAGTTTGGAACAAATAAAGGATGAGGCTAAATGGCAGAATTGTCAGTTTTGGGTGAGCTATCTCTATAAGTTAAAGTATATAAGTTGATGTTCATATGCCTAATTAATATAGATATCAGTAAAAAGGTCTGCTAGTCTAAATTTCTATTTTGATTGGTCTTTTGATGTTTTATTTAAAACCCACTCTTTTCTTTGCTCAACAGGCTATTTTCACATGGAGGTAATCTTCTATTGATAATTTCTGGATTTTAAGTATGTGTAAGTTGCATAAAACTCTATTGCTTAACCACTCACTGTTGTTTTCAAATTACTCGTGTAACTTGTCTTTCAGAATGGTTTCAGCTGTTGAATTCACCTCAGATCAGTGTTGCTGTAATTCCCGATCTATGGAAAGAATAATTGAATGAGGTAAAAAGTATACTACTCTATTTACTATCATAATAAATGTAGTTATGTTACTTGAAACAGCATGTTCATAATGTGGAAAATAGATCATGCTTATGAAAAATTACTTTATTATTTTGTACAGCTGTTATTGAAATGACACTAAGTTTAACATTCCATTTACAGTGAGCAACGCCACAACTACAGGACCTCTTCTTTCTCTTCTCATAATTTAAGTAAGTATTGGGAGACTAACTCTGTTAACTCAAACCTGTTTTCCCTGTATCTCTAAATTTATTTAATTGTATGTGATTTTGGTATATGATATACTAATTAAAGCATTAAAATAAAGTAGGCTACATAATTACTCACTGGAGATTTTATATGTAATGAAATTAAAATAAATGTCTGAAACTTCAATAACTTGCTAGTCATAGTCGTTTCCATCTGTCCTCTCTTGTTCACTGCCTATTTTGACTTGTGTCTGCTGTGGATCTCTGAAGCTGGATTATCTGTTGAATTTGTTTTTTTCCTCTGACAGCTTTCTCCATACCAACAACTATGCCTGGTCTTCAGCTGCGCTCTCCAGTCTGCTGTATTCTCCAGTCCAGCTTCACTGCCCAGTGTCTGAATTTTAATTTATATATTTATTTATATATATATATATTTACATTTTAATGATTTCTTTTTTACTTTTCTTGTTTGTTTACCCTTTAGTTTAATTATATATATATATATATATATATATATATATATATAATCTAAACTTTATACTGTTTGTTTATAATTAGATGTGTACTGTATGTATTAAATGTTGTGAAATATATAATAAAAAGTTTGATTAGATTCATTTGTGTGTTATTTTTACACTTTAAAGTTTACACATGCAGTTGTTAAATTAAATAGGAAAAATATATAAACAATATTTCATATTACGCAATACTGGAAAAGAATTGCTGCTTATCCTGTATTCTAGGCAGTATTGATAAACTGCCACAAAAAATATTAATACAAGTAGTAAGAACGCCGCCTCGCGGTTGCTGAATGTCGCACGACAACGTTGCTACAGCCTTCTCACGTCTTACATTTCTACGTTGTGACAATGTAGCGAGCACGTAAGCGGCAACGTTGCCTTTGAAAAAATACAACGTTGTGCAGACATCGCTACAACGTAAATGTGTTTGTTGGGTTATTAATTTTGTAAGATGAGTATTTGCTAATCAAGTCATAACGTTATTGTCAGATTGATATCACTAATGTATGTAATGATAAGTTACACGTTATGGTCTAACTTGTTATTAGACGTTTTTACTGCACCCAAGATACAAGACGAATATGTTTTCATAACTGTAACGTTATGTTAACTGTATTTTTCATAGCACGTGCTGATGAAGTAGTTTAATCGTTTTATTTTGTCCTCATTTTCATTTTATTTATGAATAATGTTGCTTACACTTACAAAATGGTCACAAAACATTCACATATGGTAAATCTAAATGTGAAACGTGGTTCCAAAACACTTTTGGTGGTTTTGGCATGAATTAACATGGGATTCACACAAAAGTGTTCCAGAAGCACACATTTCACATTTGTATTTTGCACATGTGAATATTTCTGTAAAGGTAACGTGTATACAGATGTTTCATCCTATTAAATATGTAGTCTGTGTGTATTTGACATTTTACTGACAAAGAAAAAGCAAACAAATAATTTTAAGTAACTTACATTACATTTTTTTTCCTGTTTCACTGGCATGTCATACTGACATGCATATTACAGACTAAGCACAAACTTTAACATGTGTACCCTTTGAAAAAATAAATAAACTAAATATGATTAAAAAAAAAATTACAAAAATGCATTGATGTACAGTGACATTGGTGCATTGCTTGCGACAAATGGTGACAGCAAGGTCGCAGAGACTCAAACTGAAACCAAAGGATGAAGCAGTGTACTATGCTTTGACTTCAAAAGATAAAACTGGGTTTGAAATAAAATACATAAGCTTATTCAAAGGTAAGAAAAAAAAGTCTGTTTACGTCAGGGATCTCCAATAATTGTTCTTTTTCATGACTAATCTGAAAAATCATTTGCTAGGTCGGGGAGTATTCAGCTCTAGCCACTATAGAAAAGAAGATTTTCTAGTTGAATATAGAGGAGACATAATAACCAAAGAAGAATGTGAAAGAAGACGCAGACTTTATCATAATGCACTTGAAGTGTTTTTGTTTCAACTGCTTTTTAATGGAAGACTGTTATGGTATGTATATTGCTTTATTAAATTTGCTAACATTTATGTTTCTGTATTTTCCTTAAATATATATATATATAAAAAAGGAACTTGTCTTTTCCAAAACTTGATAATTTTTTTTGATCTGCAATTACTTACTGTGTAATTTAGTAACTACTGTAATTACATGAGGTGGCATTGTTTTCTATGATTCAGGGTTGATGCTGCAAGAGAAGATGGCTCGTTGGGTAGACTTATTAATGACAATCATATAAACACAAACAGCAAAATGAAAATAATCAATGTTGATAGAAAACCCTATTTGTGCTTATTCGCAACAAAGGACATCAGTCCAGGGCAAGAGATCACTTATAACTATGATGTTTCAGAATGGCCATGGAGGAACAAGGTATGCAGAGATTAAAGTTGTTTTCTTAAAAATTATTTGGTTATATAAAATTAAGCCAAAATAAACTTAAATCTTTGAAAAATACCGTATTCTTCAAGCATTTACATTTGTTTAATATTGTGTTGTTCATCTAAACAGGTGACCTCTGACACTGAAATCCAGACCAGTACTTCACTTAGCTGTGCAGGACAGAAAACTGGAACACAGAAGGTAAATGACTGAGAACACTGACTGTATATTTTCCCTTAGTTTAGCTCTATATATGCTAAAACTGTCACAAAGTTTACTGTTTATACAGTTTGTCAGTTCTGTAAGGATTTACTTGTGTTAATAGTGTTGTTCATCTAAACGGGTGACTTCTGACACTGAAATCCAGACCAGTACTTCACTCAGCTGTGCAGGAGACAATACTGGAACACAGAAGGTAAATGTCTGAGAACGCTGACTGTATATTTTCTCTTAGTTTAGCTCTCTATATATGCTAAAACTGTCAAGTTTACTGTTTATACAGTTTGTCAGTTCTGTAAGGATTTACATATATTAATACTGTGTTGTTCATCTAAACAGGTGACCTCTGACACTGAAATCCAGACCAGTACTTCACTCAGCTGTGCAGGAGAAAATGGTGGAACACAGAAGGTAAATGTCTTAGAACACTGACTGTATGTTTTCTCTTAGTTTAGCTCTCTATATATGCTGAAACTCTCATAAAGTTTACTGTTTATACAGTTTATCAATTGTGTAAATATTTACATGTGTTAATATAAGGGTTGGGTATCATTTTTTTTTTTTTGATACCTACTGTAAATCGATACTTTTAAAACGAAACCGGTGCCAAAACAGTGCCTGAACCGATACTTTTTAGCCACAAAATTATGGTGGATGACTCTAGAAAAATCTTTTATTTGACAATTAAAAAAATAATAATTTTAATAGAACAATATAATTAAAGTTTCAAGTAAACATCAATTCATATTTTTGTATTTGAGTTGCATTAATACATTTCCTTTGATCATTTGTTGGTTAGCATGAATTTAGGATTTGCAATTTGAAATTACATTAGCTTACTATTAACCTGTGGGGGAGCAGGCAGGGGCCACGTACTTTTGGAGGCACATTTTAACATGTATATCACAAAATACTTAAAAAATGATTCAAAGTCATTTTTTTTCTTGCATTACTTTGCAGTCTTCATAAACAAGATAATTAAATAACTTAAACTCAAAATAACCTTCCTTGTTCATTTATTTGACGAGTAACGTTATACTGGTGTAGGAGAACACATTTCTAACATTCAAGTACATCAAGGCACATTGTTGCATCTGTAAACTTTAACAGGCCTGCAGTTGAAGTCAATTTATTTTGCCTTCCCATTCATTTAAAATAATTTTTCTGAAAATGTTCAAAGTGTTTCCTAAAAAAAAAAGAATTATTCCAGAGTTATTATAAGTTCTATATCTTATTGTTTATTTCATAAATAAAAGCTGTTTTTAATTTAAATAAAAATAAGGTCAGTATTTTTAGCCTCTTCAAGAAATATTTGCTGGATATTTTTGATTTACACAAAAAATCAGTTACAAAATAATTTGAATAATTTTAACTTTCGTAGTAAACTGATTAAGTCATTAAATTACACTTTAATCTGAATAAAAGACTATAAAATACTTAAAGGGACTTTGTCTGAATACAACTGTCTTGCAAAATAAATAGTAAAATGTTCTGCACTGACTGTCTAGCATGGGGAAGATAAAACAGCAGATTTTAGAAATAAGTTATAAGTTAAACTATTGTGTTTAAAAAAGTGTTGTAAATAAATCATGTGTTGAAGACGGAAATCAAAAATGAATGAAGGCAAAACTAAACAAGTTGAATATGACTTGCATGAGCGTGACTGAAAACTACATCTGATCAATGTCTTACATCTGTTCTTTGGTACTTACCGACTGTTTGTAAATTCAAGACTGCATTTCCTAACGTTAAACTCTGTACACTAGATTTCTAATTAATAATGGTCTCTGCATAGCCGAGGACTTCCTATTATAAAAGTGTTAAAATCGCTATTGAAAACAGAAGTCTAATATCATCAACAGTGGACATTTTGATAGTGTTTCACAACCTGAACATGACTGCAGTTCAATCTTTTTATTACCTGTGTCAATTTGGGCGTCAACTTCTGACGAATGCAGGGAACTGATCCGCGCAGCTCCTTTACAGAGAGCAAGTGCCGCGAAAGTAGAGTTCCTCTGCCTTTGAGCCCTCAAATGTGTCATTAAGTTTGACATGTTTCAATCCTTGCTTGTAAAATATGCTTTAAAATGCTTAGTTTAAGCAATTTTGATGAAAGTGGTCATGCGTGTTGATCTGGAGTGTCGCTCTCGCTGACCGAAAACCAGGCTGAATGTGCTTTACTGCGCGCATTGCGTGCGTCCGTTCCCTAAGCGACAGTAACAATCACTTACATTGCCTGTCCGTATTCCTCAAAGTTGTTTAGGATTAAATGTTTACGTCCTTCATACGTCCTTGTCGCAGCACCAGTGGCACTGAAATTAGGCCCCAAAATTCATATGCTGATTTGATCCGGTACACTTTGGTTACTTAGGTACCGGTGCTATAATGGCACCAGGTTTTGGTACCCAACCCAAGTTAATATTGTGTTGTTCATCTAAACAGGTGACCTCTGACACTGAAATCCAGACCAGTACTTCACTCAGCTGTGCAGGAGAGAATGGTGGAACACAGAAGGTAAATGTCTGAGAACACTGACTGTATATTTTCTCTTAGTTTAGCTCTCTATATTTGCTGAAACTGACAAAGTTTACTTTTTATACAGTTTGTCAATTGTGTAAGGATTTACATATATTAATATTGTGTTGTTCATCTAAACAGGTGACCTCTGACACTGAAATCCAGACCAGTACTTCATTCAGCTGTGCAGGAGACAATACTGGAACACAGAAAATAAATGTCTGAGAACGCTGACTGTATATTTTCTCTTAGTTTAGCTCTCTATATATGCTGAAACTCTCATAAAGTTTACTTTTTATACAGTTTGTCAGTTCTGTAAGGGTTTACTTGTGTTAATAGTGTTGTTCATCTAAACAGGTGACCTCTGACACTGAAATCCAGACCAGTACTTCACTCAGCTGTGCAGGAGACAATACTGGAACACAGAAGGTAAATGTATTTGATACCTACAAGTGTTTGATACCTAGCAGAATTGCTCTCCGGGTTATTTGTGTAATTGGATATTATGTCATTTTTAAAATGGGAATAGTTAGGAGATGCAGGTTTCTCTTACTAAAGTCAGATTGGACCAATAGGTTGTGTGTTGCATGCTGTTCAGGAGTCGGGGGTGGGGTGGGGCTGGGGGAAAGGGTGACTGACGCATGCTGCTGCGCCCCACAGCAACAGAGAAGGCTTGGCAGAGCAAAAAAATACTGCATTACTATTTTTGTTAAATAATTTTTTTTAATCATACTAAAATAACACTTGACAGAAGTTCACTCAAAAGCGCAAGTTCTTTCTGTCATTAATTACTAACACTCCTGTCATTCCTACTACTTTCAGAACATAAATTTTGATATTTTACCATATGAAAATGCAATGCAGTTATGAAAATTGTGAAATTAAAGCAATAGTACAGAGATCTGGTCCCCGCGTCAGGTCAGGGTGCACCTGTAACCTTTAAAACGAAGATCAGGAGGCGCACTAAACTCACACGGGAAAGAACTGGGCATTCAATTCATGTTTTAGTTAAATAATTCTTAAATACAGCTCTCTTGATCTCTAAAAGGGAAAAAATGCAAAAGAAATTTGTCGTTAAATTAATTTTAGCAGGGACGCAACTGCCTGTCATTTTCACATTCGTTTTTCAGTTAGGGATTAGGTCTATTAGAGTAACCTAATAAAAATGTTTTGTTGGACACCGTAGTCTACACAATAATCAATATTATAATTTATTGTATTCATTATTATTAAAACTAAACTATACAATTGATAAAACAAAACCCTTTTTAATGTTTGCTTTCATTTTGACACCGCTAACAGTTGTAATAAGAAACATCACATTATGCAGAAGTTAAAAAAATACCTTTTGAGTTTAAAGATGATCAGCCTGCCAAGTCAAGTTTACAGTGTCATAAATGAAATAGGTAGCATGAGTAAAGGGGATTTGCAACCTCTCGTATGCGCTGCAGGTAGACTGAATGATAATCTTTAAAAATATATATGCAATACAAAACTTTAAACATTTATGTTTTTTTTTAAAAAAAGAAAAAAAATCAGGAGAGTGAAATATCATTTAAACCACTGGTCTGGCGCTGATAGTTTATTGTTTGTAGCTAGAAGAAGAAACAAAAAGCAGATGAAAACCTGGCTGGGGAGACGGCGATAACATGGATTATCTGTTCTTTAGAAAAGATCACGACATTGTGAGGCGTTTATCATACAACGCAATTCGTGTTTATAATCATTAATATTAACTAATATTAAAATTCTCTCTAGACTTTGTTTTAGGGCTTGTTCTTGTATGCTAAATATACCCTAGGCTTATTGCACGTACAAATCTGATTGTGAAGAATGATTAAGCGCTCGCATTTTTTATTGCATCTTTTTCGCTGATTATTTATATTTTATTTTTTTAAAGTGGTGAGAATATTATTTACTGGCAAACTTGTTCCTCGATCTCGTACATAAACAAATAAAGTAGCCTACCTAAGTTAATTTACCTTTAATGTAAAAATTAAGGAATAACTTAACTTAATATTAATAAATAAAACCTCGGTATAAACGTACGCGTTTAACTTTCGTTAATAAAACAACACAAAACTGTTTATAAATATTGTAGTTAAATATTAAAAAACTTTAACTGCTTGAAACCTTATAATAATAACAATTAAATGTTACTTTACTTAGCAAACAGCCTAAATGGCACTTTACTCATCAGTGTAATAATAATATAAATATTAATAATTGTAAGTAAAAAGAAAATATTAACCTAGTAACAATGTAAGTCAGATGTTTAAAAAAACAGCGTAGGTTCTCTCCACCTTTTGTATTCGTATTTTAAATTATTTTCCAGAAAAACTAACATGTTGACTTTGTCCGGTTTAAGTGAAGAATGGGGTTATAATGTTTCCAGCAATACACTGTTAGACGGTGTGCTTGTAGCGAAAATGCACAGACAGGCTACTTTTTCACAACCATGCGATAGGGTTTCTTGCTTCTGTTCCGCCGCCAGCATTTCTCGCAAAGCAGGTTTCTCTCTGCTGCGGGGCGGCGCGTTCTTAACTAGTTACCAAATATGTTGCTCCATTTCTCATCAATGTCTTCCATTTATCACTTTCTCTTTTTTGACAATGGACAACCGTGGTGGCAACTAACCACGGTGGTGACCCAGTTGTCACGGTGACCATCACAGCACTAGTCTTAAGTATATATATAAAAAAATATCGCAATATATATCGCAGGAAAAAAAATATTGCAATGTCAATTTTTTTTCCAATATCGTGCAGCCCTAGTGTGTAGTGTCTCCATAATTACTGATTGTGCTATATTGTGTATTAAATTAGGTTGTGTGTCCTCATATTTACTGTTGTTGTCATGTTGTGTATTGTGGGGGAGGGACAGAAGATGCAGGTTTCCATTACTAAAGCCAGATTGGACCTATTGCTTGTGTGTAGTGTCCCCATAATTACTGATTGTGTTATATTGTGTATTAAATTAGGTTGTGTGTCCTCGTATTTACTGTTGTTGTCATGTTGTGGGGGAGGGACAGAAGATGCAGGTTTCCATTACTAAAGCCAGATTGGACTTATAGGTTGTGTGTGTGTGGTGTCCTCATAATTACTGATTTTAGGGCTGTGCAATTAATCGATAATCCGATTTCCATTTTGACTTCTAACAATCATGAAAAAACATTAATCAAGATAAACGATTATTGCATCATATACCGCCCCTTTCCAGTTTTGCACATTTGTTGCTCTGCAAAGCTCAGTTCCACGTAAAAATGACTAAAAGCATCTACTGTAATGTAACTTTTGCAGCACGGGATGAGCATCATTCATTTATGTACATTCGAATCATTCATGTTTTTAAACGTGCAAACGAGCGCATGCTGTTTTGTGTTCGTGCTTGGCCTCAGAGACGAGCAGAGCACACACATCGAAAGTCATCTTAAAGTGAGTGCTTTAATGGTCAAATACATGCACATTCGTGTCAGAGCGCGGTGTTTAGTGATTATTCATTTTAACCCTCATTTTTGTAATAAACTAGTTGAGAATAAAAAAACATGTGAAAGAGAAACCATATCAGAGCCGCACTATTCTTTTAAGTGACAGCATGCAATATTCCTGCTTAAGGAATTAATTTTTTATCAAACAAATGGAGAAAATCTCTCGCTGCTCTTGACTGAAGGACTTTTGTAGCTAAAGTTTTTTTTTTTTTCTTGCAGTGAAGATGCTTAAAGCTCAGTTTGTTTCATATTTTTTTTATTGTATTTATTTCCCTTTCCTTATTTACAGGAAGGAAAATAACTGCATATATACCGTTAACGTCAGAATTATTAGCCCTCCTGATTTATTAGCGACCCTTTCCCCCCAATATCTATGAATGGAAAGAATTATTTTCAACCCATTTTTAAACAATAGTTTTGGTATCTCATTTCTAATAACTGATTTCTTTTAACTTTGCTTTGATGACAGCACATAATATTTTACTAGATATTTTTTTAAGATACTAGTATTCAGCTTAAAGTGACATTTAAAGGCCTAATTAATGTAATTAGCCAAGTCATTGTATAACAGTAGTTTCTTCTGCAGACCATTAAAAATATATATTGCTTAACGAGCTAATAATATTGAGCTATTAAATTAGATTTCAAAATATTAAAACCTGCTTTTATTCTAGCCGAAATAAAACAAATAAGCCTTTACCAAAAGAAGCAGGAAATAGTGTGGAAAAATTCCTCTGTTAAACAACATTTGGGAAATATTTGTATATAAAAAAATTCACAGAAGAGCGAATAATATTTGACTTCAACTGATAATTCGTGAGAACGATTTTGACCAAAATAATCGTCATTATGATTTATCCCATAATCGAGCAGCCCTAACTGATTGTGCTATATTGTGTATTAAATTAGGTTGTGTGTCCTCGTATTTACTGTTGTTGTCATGTTGTGTATTGTGGGGGAGGGACAGAAGATGCAGGTTTCTGTTACTAAAGCCAGATTGGACCTATTGCTTGTGTGTAGTGTCCCCATAATTACTGATTGTGCTATATTGTGTATTAAATTGGGTTGTGTGTCCTCGTATTTACTGTTGTTGTCATGTTGTGTATTGTGGGGGAGGGACAGAAGATGCAGGTTTCCATTACTAAAGCCAAATTGGACCTATTGGTTGTGTGTAGTGTCCCCATAATTACTGATTGTACTATATTGTGTATTAAATTAGGTTGTGTGTTCTCGTATTCACTGTTGTTGTATTCACTTATACAATAGGTTGTAGGCATGGGCTGGTATATGATTCTGACAGTATGATTACTTTGGATAAAAAAAAAAAAATCAAAGTATATATTTTTTTTAAGAAACATTTAAATTATTTTAAAACGTTCAACATGTCAGGCTAAATAATAAAAATATATAATTCAGTGTTTTCTTTAGAATTTTTTTCAGATGTGGCGGCAGACTCTCTTGGGCCTTTTACACGGATCTACCAACTACTTAAACAAATAACGCACAGCAATACTACTGTTACAGAAAAGTTCACTCTGTTATAATTCACTTAAAGGTGCAGTAGGTGATGTGCCAAAATGCTAACCGCTTAGCATATTATCTTTGGACGGCGGGGAGGGACTGTGATTCAAAGCCACAACCCCTGAAGTAACTAGCGCGCGCACCGCATCACAACAACAGACAGACAACCCACTAGTTCATGTCATTCGCCAGTTAGACTTAGTGTTTAGCCAGCGTCGTGCAGGAATTACATATTACTTAGCCATACTTACATGCTATTTCAGAGCGAATATTCAGAGTAGCGGTAAACGGTATAGGAAGGCTGGCATTGTTCAAAAATGACCCAATGTGAATATAAAAGCAACTTCAGCTCAATAAAGCAGTTAGGCGGAATAGAGCTATTTACTGATGTTTTGTTGTTAAACTAAATATAAATCTACATTATCGATGCTGTAAAAGGACCTTATGAAACTGAAAATAATCACATCAATCTTTCACTGGGAGATTTCAGTGGCTGAACAACACGTCTGTGCATATAAGTCATTCACAACAGAACACAATCTAACATTAGCTTAGCCTGACTAAAATAGTTTTAAAACAGAACATTACCTGTCTAACAGTAATACTTCAGCAATGGTGTTGTCTTTCTTCCAGCGTGCTCAAGTTACTCCAATATTGATATAGGTTTTTAAAAGTTTCAATTCATTTTTTGATTTCTCCTGGTCCGTCTCGTGACGGCCCGGCAGCTTATGCAGACGGGCACATCCTAATGGCTTGAACGGATGCGCAGAAGTCCCAATCTACATTTGCTGACAGACAGTCTGAGCTGCTTATCGGAGTTATGGGAGATGTCGGTCCGACTCTATTTAATTGGGTAAACATTTTTTAGTTTTATGCCTTGCCCAGAATATAAAATTACATTTAAACACATTTAGATCATTTACTGTAATCATTATATTGGACTGTGAAGAGACTTTCAACCAGCACAACAACAAATGTTTCTGAAGACAATCACCTGCACCTTTAACTTTTAATGCGTTTTGGTGCGTTTTATAACCCGCTATTAAAAAAACAATGACTAAATGTTTTGAATGAGTAGTAATGTAGCAGTGGTGGGGTAAATTTTGGTGTGGCGCCCCGCCATGAAAGAATGAATGTAGTGGAAACCATGTAATTGACTTCTGTTATCTCCATTAGTTTTTAAAAACACAGATTTCTTTACAACATGAAAATACATCTTTGGAGATCTTTCTTTTCTTTGAATAATAAGCCACTGCACTGTTCAGGTGCACAGCATGCTGAATGGTGGTGCACAAGTGATTTGTTTTTCAAATGTTTGAGGAATTGTGGGATGAATTTAAGCTGAATTGTAGTTTATGTTGTAGATGGTCTTTGACAACATCTAAAAAAAAAAAAAAACGTACATATACCTTAGGAATGGTATAACATTTTGTTTTTGTTTTAACTGTAAACCTTGAAACTGACTATCATCCCATGCCTAATAGGTTGTGTGTTGTGTCCTGATATTTATTTACAGTGTTATATTGTGTATTTAACATGGGTTAGGTGTTGTGTGTCTTTCTACTTACTTATGGTGGTATATTGTGTATTAATATAGGCTGTGTATTGTGTCCTTGTGTATTTACTGCTGCTGATGATTTTTTTTTTTTTCAACAGATTTGTAAACTTTATGTAATATCAGTAGCTGTGTCAAGCTTGGATAAATGTGCCAGCTGCAGTGGGCCCTACAATGCATTCAAGTGGGTTAGGGTAAAATGTAAAAGTAAGTATTGTGCTTTGATAAATTAAAAAATAATAACAATAAAAAATTAATTGTAACCCTCTCTGTGAAAACCCAGCTAAAGTCATGTTTTGATTTACTGCTCTCTCTCTCTCTCTCTCTCTCTCTCTCTCTCTCTCTCTCTCTCTCTCTCTCTTTCTTTTTTCTAAGAACCTGTTAAAAGGAATATTGCCAATATCATAAATCAAGTTATTTCATTTTGTTTATTTACATTTTTATTAAGGCACAATGTAGTGCCAAGTATGGTCAATTAGTTTATCGTACTAATTAAATTGTTGCACCTAAGTGCTCTCACGATGCGGTATGCGGTCCAGTCAGTACTGAAATTTGAAAAACGTCCGCTAAACGTTCCCACTAAAATTTAAGCACTGTTGATCGTGTTCTTAAACGGCACTGATTTGCTGTTGTGTTCACATGCTCAACAGAAATGACTGTTATTGACTGTGAAGGTCATCAACTCCCCACCGTTTACTAAGTGTAAACACAAAAATTCGAACACTGGAGTGCTTTAAAGCAGTGAAGATCAGTCGATTCATCAGGGGATTTTTCATATGTCAGCTCAAAGACAGACCAGCTGAACTTCACAGCTTTAAAACGTTCCAGTGTCCTTGTATCTGTGATTACACCAATGTTATAATAGTTTTGGATATTTTATTAGTTTCAGTTTCTATTTCGTTTTGACCTTTGGTTTTCAAATTCCGTTAGTTTTAATTAGTTTGAGGTAGATTTCTTAATTTTTATTAGTTTCTATATTTTAAAAATGTCTTAGTTTTAGTTTAGTTTTTATTAGTTCCAGTATTTAAGTTTTTTCTAAATAAGGACATTTGTTAGGTGCAAGATTCAAAATCAACAGCATAAAAACCATCCTCAAATTCAAATACAACAGCCCACAAGACAGCAGTCTTAAGTACAATATGTGTGCAAGGCTTCTTCTGAGGTTAGACACAGTAGTGATGGGCAGGGCTGGATTAACCAATTGGCATTATGGGCACAGGCCCAGTACGCATTTAGATTTTGCCTACTCTTCATCACGAGCAAGAGAAGTAGGAATCATTAATATGTGTGTATTATGGAGGACTCAGATTCCTAGAACTGGATTGGAGAGGTGTTATATCTAAATCATGTGCATTATAAGTTTGTAGAAGTTATACACTAAAAATACCCTTAAATATAAATGTTTGTGCTGCTTCAGTGAACTTGAACAAATATATTAAAATCCATTAATTTCCCCTAGTTGTATTAGTATTTTTTTCAAAGTGTGCTTTAAATGCTTAAAAATAAGTTTAATCTTTGTAGACTAGAAATATATGTAGTGTATATCATTCATTTTAAAAATGTGGGCAATACATTATAAATTAATTTTATTTAACAAATATTATATTAATCTTATTTTTTAATTCAACTATGGGGTGCGGCTATAGGGGGCCTACAAGACATTGTGCCCAGGGGCTTCTGAATTATTAATCCGGGCATGGTGATGGGAGGTATAGATTTTTAACGTGGATGTTATGACTCAACATTATGTAGTCAGCAATAGTAATTCAGTCAGTTAAAACATCACCATGATATGAAAAATGTCTTACAGTAAAGTTTTGCAACCAACTGAATCATGATTCACTGATTTAAATTCCATTACGATTGTCTGTTAAGAAATAAACTTACGTTTTTCACCAGATCCTCTCATTTAAGCCATCGGTTTAGCTGTAGTTGTTTTAAATTCAGTTCAGTCATACAGCAGGCTGTACCTTTTGTGTTTGGTTCACTGAATCATGCATGCGCAGTTTTATCGGTTCACCGCTTCTCAATGTAACGTTACTGTTCTAAAAACTGAATGAGTATATATTGGATTATTCAGAGTCACCGTACGTTTACACCGAAAGCGGCGAGAGCGTCAAAATAGCCGGAAGTCATTCATTTTCAATGAGAGCCGGCGGCGATAGGCGACGATAAGCGGCGAGGAGCAGCGCGGCGCGTCTTCGCCGGCGTGAGCGTCGAGGAGAGTTGAAATGAAGTCAACTTTATGGTAATGAGCTAGGACGCGGTTCGGCGGCAAGCAATCAGAATAAAGACATCCACCGCTTGATAGCAGTTCAGGGAACACAGACCTGTGAACTTTGGTTCCGACCACAGTTGTTCCCAAGGGTTTGATTATTGCGGTCGCCGGATTTCCAATTATTTACAATGTTTTCTTACAGGAACATACATTAAATAAGTTACTGGCGAGTTACTGATGTTCATCAATGTTATGTAAATTTATCTTTAAAAAGCGGGAATCTCACGCGATGTGACAGTACAAAACAGTATAGCTGCTTCAGGATATTTCAGACATATGGACACATATTGGATAAATAGAGCAAAGCCACACCACATGCAACTTGATCTTCCATTGTTATATGAATTTGATAAGAAGTGCGCAACATTTTCACGCTAAAAACATGTCTTATGCAGGAATGTAACTGATATGCTGCAACGGCTCCTTTAAGTACGAGATCAATGTAGCGAGTTTTGACGCTCTCACCGCCGGAGCTGAAGGCAGACAGCGTTGTCGCCAGGGCGACCTTGGATGCTCTCGCCGCTTTCGGTGTGAACGTACGGTCAGAGGGGGGTATTAGGCTTGTTATAAAGTAAGTAGTTTGTGGATAAGTGCTTACTTGAGACGCGATTCGTTTGAAATTATTCAGTTTGATTTGGTGAGCTTGTTCAATTGGTTCACTTAGAAGATCCGGTTAAAAAGATTAGTTTGCGATACTGAAATAAAATCCATTATTGAGCACAAATATGTTTAAGTAATAGTTTTAAGTCTCTGTAATTAATGCTGTCACCGTGCTGCTGTCATGTCCACTCGTTGCTTTTGTCGCGGGAGCAACAGTAAAGATGACTAGAGAAGAACCGGCTCAATCTGGCCAATGGCGGCAGGAGACTCAGGTGCGAAAAGGTTAAAAACAAACACCTGCGCGCAGATTATATTTACTACTAAAAGGCTTACAGTAAGATTATGTATTAAATACATTTACAAATATGAAAACGAAGGAGGTTTTTGCTATAACTTTAGTTAGTTTCAGTTAGTTATGTATGTACACATTACAGTTTCAGTTAGGTCTAGTTTTTAAAAAAAACTCATTTTTATTTTAGTTAACGACAATTATTTTACATTTTAGTTTTCGTTTTTTGTTCGTTTTCATTAACTATAATAACCTTGGCTTACACTCAGTAAACATTGGTGAGTTTGGTAAACTGATGACCTTTTAAGGCCAATCACAGTCATTTCTGTTGAGCACGTGAACACAATGGCAAATGAGCGCTGTTTAAGAATGAGCTCAGCCCAGATATTATCGGGAAATAGATGTTTTTAAATTCCAGTACTGATCAGTTCCAAATTTGAGTATTGTGAAAATACAATTACTTCTAGTAATAATCAAAAAAAGTTAAATAAAGAATGATTGAGAAAAGGGTGCGGTTGGGAAATGGAGATGAGCTCTGATCAACATGGTGCTGATCCCATGAATCTGTTTTCTTATTTGCAGTCATTCTCAAATCTTCTGAAAATTACGCAAGAAGAAAAACAAAGACCATGGTCTCCTGATGAAATTGCTGCAGTATTGAGACATTTCCAAAGCCATGTTTCCAAGGGTAAACTTGCCACAAAAATAGAATGCCAACAATGCAAATCCGCAGAGCATCCTATGTTGGCAAATCGCTCCATTCAAAACATCAGGGACTTTGTCAGAAACAGGTTTGATGCTGAAATGGAATCAGGTAGAAGTAGTCTTTTTGATAACACTTGACTTAAAGAATGTGTTTATAAAACTGTAATAAAAACTATATAATTGTTACAAATGTCATGACTAATGAATGAGATTTTATGCATGCTTATGACAGTTGTAATTTGATGTAATGTGCTTCGTTATGTCAATTTTAAATGACAACTTAACAAACCAATACATCACACGTTTTTTTTATTTTTGTCATGACAACTTGACATTACCAAGACAAGAGAAAAGCATTTAATAAATCGGTCAAATATGATTGTCATGAGGGCATATTTTTCTTGATCACGAATACAGTGGTAAAAGCTGAATGTGTTGTTAGAATGTTGTGATTGACTTCTAATAACATTTAAAAAAAACATTTTTAAAAATGTAATTTAAATAAATAAATTAAAAATTAAAAAGTGATTAGAAAAATATTCATGAAATAATTATAATGGTCTCATGGCAACCATAAACTACTTGTTTTGATTATGTCAGGTTGTCATGACAAAGACTGGGTGCCTGTTTCAGTAAGGAGGTTTAAACGACTCTGAGTTTAAACTTAAACTCTTAGTTGATTTACCGAGAGATTAAAAACTCAGTTTTCGGTTTCAAAATAGCTGATCTGAGGTATGTCAATAAACTTTGAGTAGGACAACTCAGAGTTAAGCACACTCAGAGACTATAAAAAGGCATTGTCAATGGAGCACAGATATTACAAGTGACTATGGCAACATCTTAAAAAAGAGATGCAAAGTTATAGCAAATATGATCATATATTTAAAAAAGCAACACCACTGCATCAGTGAAACAGAGGCAGCATGGGAAAACAGCTCAAGTTAATGCGTAATTTTACATTTAAAGTATTTAAATATTTAAGTATAATAAAATAAGTAACGTTATGTGTGTTTCCCAGAGATGGGTTGTGGCTGGAAGAGCATCCGCTGCGTAAAAACATGCTGAATAAGTTGGCGGTTCATTCCCCTCTGGCGAATCCCTGATAAATAAAGGGACTAAGCTGAAAAGAAAATGAATGAATGAATAAATGTTATGTGCAACGTTTAAAAAAAAATAATAATTTACACGCATTCCCACTATTATACTCGTTGATCAGTTTTAATAAATTTAAGTGCACTTGTGTGTCTGCCTCTATTATTGATCAATTGGTAGAGGTTGATATGAAATTTAGAATGTAAGCAAAACTAAACAGTTTTTAGAAAGAATAATAATCTCATTAATTGAGTAACAGTAGGCTACATGTCCCTGTTGAAGGTCAGTGAATTTAAGATAATTATTTATTAAAAAGGACTAGCCATTCTCGTACGTGACTTTGTTCTTTGTGTGACTGAAATGTAGGCAATAGCTATTTTTCCATCCAATAATATTAATCAAATGTATGTGCAAAACTAAAATATTGCATAAAAGATGCGAATAAAGCAGCGTTTCCATCCAACGAGTCAAAGAGAACTAAATCGCCACTTCCTGATTAAACAGGCGCCAAATACCAACTGTAAAAATAGAATTTACTGCGGTATAAGAAGCTGCGTCAAGCTTTTCTTTATTTAATAAATGTACTTATTTATTAGAATTAGTAGAACAGACGCTCTTGATACACTCCAGACGCTCTGGAGATCATTAATAATATAATAACATTAATATTGAAACAGTTAAGAAATTTTAGAATGACCAAAACAACATTTGAGATGTTACTGTGTGCTTAGCCTGCTGGTTTGTCCATTTACACAGTTTGATCAGCATATGATCTCTTATAACAAATCTTTTTTTAATGTACATACTGTAATTTGTCAGTAAAAGTGTTTCCATCGTAGTTTATGCACATCTTTTCTATCGAATAAAAGTTTATCCTACTCAGTTATGTGCAAGTTTTTTATGCATATTTTCAAAAGTTATGTGGATCTGACATTTCCATCAATCATTTTTATGCGCATCTCCAAAATGAGCATTAAAATTGGTGGGTGAGAAAGACCTGTGTTTTCTGTGAACAAGTGAACAAGATGATTCTCACACCCTTTCAAAGCAAAAACACTAGGCTAAAGGATCCAGTTCTCAAAAGTCTTGTGCACAAATGTTCTGTGTGTGTTTCATGGCCTTTTTTCAGTGACTTCTAAATTTTAGTTTTTCACTAACCACGCATAATCATTTCTTTCTCAAAAAACACAAACACATACAAACATGCTGCATAGGTATTATTGTAGCTCAACTTGTGCTGTTTACAGTGTTATCACACTTTAACCAATCATATGTTTTTTAAGATACTGAAAACAACACAAATGTCAGTGCATGTCAATACTTCTTCATAGCCCCAAAACACCCTCAGACGCCAGAGGGATAATACACTTAGTAAAGCTAATGTTTTATTTGTATTAATTCGATTTTCTAAACGAGCACAAACTAAACTTTGCATTTTGTTCATATGCTGTGTTCTGCATTTGTTCTATTAGATTGTTTTAGTTGTCATACCAAAGAAACTACAGTTGCTTGAATACACTCTACAGATTTACATTAGTGTGTATGTATAATGTAAAAACAAACTGATCAGGATGCCACATAAGTAACTATAAGGGCATATTTGTAAATTACTTTGTATCTAGATGGAAAAAGTTCAAAACATTGACTTTTTTGTTTAACCATGTCCTCATAAATCAGTTATGTCCTCTTAATACACAAGGTGTTTAGTTTTGTGTGTGTGTTTAACTGTTCGTCCTCCTAGATCACTTATGTCCTTTTAATACACAAGGCATTTACTTTTGTGTGTGTGTAACCATTCGTCCTCCTAGATCACTTATGTCCTTTTAATACACAAGGCATTTACTTTTGTGTGTGTGTAACCATTCGTCCTCCTAGATCACTTATGTCCTTTTAATACACAAGGCATTTACTTTTGTGTGTGTGTAACCATTCGTCCTCCTAGATCACTTATGTCCTTTTAATACACAAGGCGTTTACTTTTGTGTGTGTGTGTAACCATTCGTCCTCCTAGATCACTTATGTCCTTTTAATACACAAGGCGTTTACTTTTGTGTGTGTGTGTAACCATTCGTCCACCTAGATCACTTATGTCCTTTTAATACACAAGGCGTTTACTTTTGTGTGTGTGTGTAACCATTCGTCCACCTAGATCACTTATGTCCTTTTAATACACAAGGCGTTTAGTTTTGTGTGTGTGTAACCATTCGTCCTCCTAGATCACTTATGTCCTTTTAATACACAAGGCGTTTAGTTTTGTGTGTGTGTAACCATTCGTCCTCCTAGATCACTTATGTCCTTTTAATACACAAGGCGTTTACTTTTGTGTGTGTGTTTAGCTGTGTCCCATTAAATCACAATTGGTCCTTTAATACACATTTGTGAAGTGTGTGTGTGTGTATAGCTACTGTCCTTATAATAACGGTTTGTGTTATGGGCGGGGTTTTAAGGTAATTATCATATGACCTCATAATTAAGTATGTAGTCAGATTGTTGTATTTTAAGTTGTGTTGTGTGTAATCAAACTTTAAAGTGAAATCTGTGTTGTACAGCTCAAAATAAAATTTTTGATATGCACCACAACTCTCTAGAGTAAGTGGAAGAGTGTGCTCCCCTAATACACCAAAAAACTGGTTTGAGCTGAAGTGTCCTTGTAACACACATAAACCCGTATGTGTGTGTGTGTGTGTGTGTGTACTGCAAACGACATTTGTGTGAGACTCATCATTTCAGAAAAGCTTGAATAAACTCTATTTGTTAACTCTATTTAAGAAACTGTATTACAGCATCATCCTAGTCTGTCTATGTCACTGTGCTGTTTATCAAATGTAAAGCATGATGAGAAGCAAACACAAACAGCAGAGCAGTGGGCGGGGAGAAGCAACTCAATTACATTTAAAGCCACACTGAGTGCATTCTTAAACACTGTTGATTTGCCATAGTATTCACCAGTGCTCAACAGAGATGACTGTGATTGACCATGAAGGACATCAGTTCATCGCCCTTCAACAAGTGCAAACACAGATATAGGGACACTGGAGCATTTTAAAGCTGCGATGATCAGTCGATTGTTCATCTGTGTTTGCACTCGGTAAACATCGGTGAAGTGCAGTGAACTGATGACCTTCATGGCCAATCACAGTCATTTCTATTGGGCACTGGTGAATACTATGGCAAATCATCAGTGTTTAAGAACGAGCTCAACAGTGCCTTAATGTTAGTGGGAAATTGACTCAGGACACTGTTCATATTTCTGCCGCACCACAGAACGCCATCTGAATAATAATGTGAGAGCCGTGTGTGTGTTACCTCCAATTGTCATGTTCACAGCGCATACAGTGTGTGTGACCCCCTGTAAGGATAGAGTCTGCTAGTTTTGTGGATCAGTGACTGCAAGAAAAAGAATATTACACTGAATGCCAACATTATCCACGTAGAAGCTAAAAAAAGCTTTACGAACCTTTTGCTGACAGCAATTAATCTTTGCGACTGACAACAGGTTTTGATCTTTGGTTTTATTCTATAATACTATGCATGATATAGCTTTGAAGACAGTTTTATCTGTAACAGTGTTCAGATGGCAGAGAGACACTTTGATGTGTTGCCATTGGTAATTAACCCTCTGGGGTCTGAGGGTGTTTTGGGGCTCTGGAGAAGTTTTGACATGCACTGACATTTGTGTTGTTTTCAGTATCTTAAAAACATATTAATAGCTAAAGTGTGATAACACTGCAAACAGCACAAGCTGGGCTACAATCATACCTAAGTAGCATGTTTGTATGTGTTTGTGTTTTTGAGAAAGAAACGTTTATGCGTGGTTAGTGAAAAACTAAAATTTTGATATCACCGAAACAAGCCGTGAAACACACAGAGAACATTTGTGCACAAGACTTTTGAGAACTAGATCTGGTAGTCTAGTGTTTTTGCTTCAAAATGATGTGAGAATCATCTTGTTCACTTGCTCACAGAAAACAATATAATGAATAAAAATTTCTAAGTCACTTTTTGAGTGAAATTGGTTTATTCAGGAAGGCGTGAACTATCATTACTATGCAGAGAGTTACACCTGAGAAGACAAAGACCTGCATAATGAGCTGCATAATGAGCCATCAGACAGGTAACAGAATGTGACTAGGAGGGAAGAGTTTCAAGAAGGAATCAGAGAAAAGTTTATTTAATATATTTATCAGACAAAATAACTGGATATACTTTTGTCAGTACATTATATAAAACTCTGCAAACTTTTAAACTTTTTTTTTTTTTTTGTAAATGAAGAGTTTAGTTGCAAAATGAGAATTATCCATTTTGAGAAATGTTGGTTTTTTGACATTATTATTTGAGACATCAATAGTCAAGCTCATTCACAATTTTATACATTAAACTATTAAGCTCAGAGAAGTCCAGGAACACAGTATTTTTCAATCCCAGGATATTTTTTATTTAACTTTATGTCTATAAATTATTTATAAATAAGTCAAAAAACATGCCAAAATGCAACATATTATCTTAATATTGTCAAACATCTTAAATTGGTTAAAAAACAATACATTACAAATATATGGAATAGTATAAGTTTATTAACTATTATAAATTATAATAATACGATTCTGGGTTAGTTTTGGTAATCTCATATTAGAGCAATGTTATTTTAAAGAATGATAATTAATCCATGTTGACAAAAATAATTGTGAGCAAAAGAAAGCAGGTGAAAAACACACCATGTGCGATAATGAAATCTTTTAAACAGTCGCGCGCATCATAGCAGCTTTTGGCGCAAGTTATCATTCTCTCATTCGGTATTCACAGTAATTATTTAAAGAATAAACTTACAAATGACACTTAGAAATGTAGTCTTGCAGACAGGTATCATGTGATGAGGAGGGGCGCAGGAAAAAGGCAGTATTTCATTGTAACAACTGGCCTTCGTCTTGAAATCAGCGGAGACTCCACGGGTTTGGCAAATGTGTAATCAATGTTCTTTGTTTGTGTTTATTCAGATGGAAAAGGTAGTTAGTATCGTCAGCAGTACTCTTTCAGTTTTTAAAAACATATCTTAGACAAAATGATTTAGTTACTAAGTTTACATTAGGGTAATATCACTATAATATTATGGACTGAAAGATCCAAAATGCTGCTCTCCGAGTGTAAACACCTTGATCAAACTATTACTATCATGTAAGATTTTCATTGCATTTTGTGACAGGATAGCCTATACACGCACAGATGTTTGACACTATTCTCTGCACCTACTGAGTCTCTGCATCTACCGAGAAACGCAGTTTTTTTTTTCTCCCATAAGGCATGTAGTATCAAAAATTCCATTAAAACTACACTCTTCTAGCCGTTCCTCACATCCAATATCTTGTCCAATATCATGCATGAAATGTTCCTGAAAGAAAGTGAAAGTACCAAACTTCAGTAAAAGTTGACAAATTAGGAATGAAACACCCAAAATTATATGAAACTCCAGAGAAAAATGTGAATAGTGTGGTGATGCAATGATGCTAATCAAATTTTGTGCTTTAACATGTAAAACAGGGATCATAAAAGGGACATTCAAAATGCAACTCATGTAAACACTTCAATCATATTATTGTCTTATTCAGATTAAGGCAAATAATTTGATTACTGGTTTTTATGTAAACATTGTCACTGTCCATCTCCCCTGCATCTGTGTTTGTGTTGCCCCTGTGAAAAATCAGCGTGTGAACATACTGAAACTGCCCTTTTCATGCAAACCCTTCTCTCTTTTCGCAATACAACACTCCCACCTAAACAAATCTGGACTCACCGACTTTCTTGACATGAAATTAGAGGTTTGAAAACACCCTGCTGAGACAGGGGGTGAGGGTTAATCCTACTTTGCATTATTTTTAGAACGTAACTGCCACAAACAATGAGGGACCATTGTACAATCAAATTTGATTAAATTTTAACAGAGGCTGCAATGTAATGCATAAACAGCTCAAACCGAAACAAAACACTTTCATTTAAAAAAAAAATAAAAATTCACTTTCCTGTAGGCCATGCTGCTTACAGTAAAATTTGTCATATTTGAGACGATTGATTTATGCATTTATTAATGACCTTTTAATATATTTTAAGTAAACCCCAAAACTGTTGTAAACTATTTTTATTTAATTTTAATCAATATAACTTTAATAAAGGTTGTTAAGTCTACCCTTTTTTCAGTGTACATGTCCATCTATCTGTTTTTAAATAAAATTTTAAGACAATGCATTTAAAAGATGGATGGAAATGGCAAGATTTTTTTTGGGAAGAAAATGTGCATACATTATGTTTATATAACTAGGTCAGAGATTAGATATGTGCTTAAACTATTAAGGAAACATTTTCCAGAAAAAAAAAAATCCACACACATAAAAAAACAGATGATGCAATTTGCTTACTGTACAAACAATTATGCAAACACCTGAAAGCAAAAGTCCATGATCAAACTGAATATGTATAGTTACCTCAAAGCATTTGCAAAAGTTTAATGTGGTATCATCATTGAATTATCAACTTGATGAAAACAAATTTTGTAAGATATCAACCATTCAGTGACAGAGCCTCCATATGGCCACAAGAACATCCTCACCTCACCTTCACCACTTCCACCAACCACCCTGATCCAGGACCTCCTCGCCCCCTCCCTCTCTAATCACTCTACTAACGCGCACAGGCCAGACCCTGCTCCCAGATCAGCGGAGAAGGCCAAGCTCTGCATGAATCCTGCTCCATTACAGGTCTCAGTTGGAAGTGTGGAGGTAAATGAGAATCCGATGATGGATAGGGGTGTGTGGGGGGATGCTGTGGGCGGTAAATCACAGCCAGTGTCCTCAGCATATCCGTGTCACTCCACCTCTCATTACTGTAATGAACTCATGGGAGTATGTGGGCACTGCGAGGGACCCACAGGCTGCAATCTGTTTGATTAGCGCAATTTACAAATTACTTGAGTCTCGGCTATAGTCCTCAGACGGTGGCATTCATCACAGACTGTTTCACTTACTAGATTACGACTGAAATTAAATAAATAAAGAGGGTTGCCTAATGCATGGCCGGGCATAAAGAAAAGGCAGCAACGATAATCGGCTACCGTGTGCTTCTGTAGATAAGGCAAGATTTGCATGAAAGGATACAGTGTTTTATGTTCCGCTACAATTATAGTTAGCAGTATTTTTCTCTCTTGATCTGGTGCGGTTTAAGGTCAATTGATGGCTGGATCAATAAACACGCAGATAGGATTTGAAACATAATTATAAAAATAAATCATTGTTTGAGAGCAGTCTATTTTTTTTTCTTGCTCATTAGTAGCAGAAGCACCATGGCAGAATATGCTAATTAATGTTTGCATATGTGTAGATGAGTCAGTGTCAGTGCTTAATATGTAAATTATGTATGCATGTTAATGCCTTAGGTTAATATTTTTTTTCTCTTAAGGTTTTAAAGGCACATCTATCAACACTTGTTGACACCGATGGGCCTGATTATGCAGAGACAGTGTTCTTGGGTAAATGTATGGGCATTGTGTGTACAAAAATCATTCTGTTTGGTTTGAAAATCTTTTTTTTTTTTTTTTTTTTTTTGTGAACTGAATGCCACAACTCTCAAGCAAAACTGTTCAATTAATGTAAGTTGTTAATATTGTAACGTATTTTTAAAAAAAAGTCACAACTGACCATACCTGTCAACCCGTTTTTCTTGGAACTCTAATGAATTTTCACAATTCTATCCAGCTATCATCCCGTAAAGATATTTTATCACATTTCTCACGTATTTTCGAACAAAGGCTGGCAATAAACATTAAACAGCCAATCATCCCTATATGTAACCCATACCGCCGAACCCTCAGGAGACGCCCCTTGCTCCTAAAAGTGATTTTTTTAATGTGCTTTTATTTTATTTAGGCATGAAAACACTTTGAAATAAACAGAAAAAAAGGCGAGATTGCCTTCCTTTCCATTACAGGCACCGTTGCCCCTCCTCTGCAACACTCGAAAGTTCATGTAAAGTTGAAGTTAGAATTATTAGCCCCCCTATTATTTTTTTCCCCCAATTTATGTTTAATGGAGATAAGACTTTTTCAACACAAATCTTAACATAATAGTTTTAGTATCTCATCTCTAATAACGTATTTATTTTACCTTTGCTATGATGACAGTAAATAAAATTTTACTAAACATTTTTCAAGACACTTCTTTACAGCTTAAAGTGACATTTAAAGGCTTAACAAGGTTAATTAGGTTAGCTAGGCAGGTTAGGGTAAGTAGGCAAGTTATTGTATAATGATGGTTAGTTCTGTAGAGACTATCGAAAAAATAGCTTAAAGGGGATAATCATTTTGTCACTAAAATGTTTTTATTTTTAATTGTTTTAATAAAAAACTGCTTTTATTCTAACCAAAATCAAACAAATAAGACTTTCTCCAAAAAAAAAAAATATATATATATATATATATATATTTATATATATTATCAGACATAGTGTAAAAATTTCCTTGGCCTGTTAAACATAATTTGTGAATTTTTTAAATAATGTAATAAAATTAAAAAGGGGGATAATAATTCTGACTTCAACTGTAAGAACTGTGTGACTGTCAGGGCGTACTCATACTATGCTATCTAAACTGAATCGTTTGAGAAGTGTGAGTGCTCTGAATCAGGCTCACGGTTTATTTGGGCTTTGGCGCGGTACGCATGTGTGTGAGTGCAAAACGTGCTTGAGCCTAAAACTGAAAGCGAGATGTGACTTTTAAGGGACTGTTTGATATGGATTTATTAGTCATTCTTTACTGTTAAATGAACGCAAACTGTTATAGTTTATTAAAGACGCAAACCTCTCACTGCACCACAGCTGCACCTTCAGCAAACCTCCTGCAGCAAGAGGAATTTTTGATTGTTTATAAGCGTCAAAAGTGGCTGATCTGTTCGGCAAAATAATTGACTGCATACCAAACGACTATATTATATATATATATTATTATATTATATATATATATATATATATATATATATATATATATATATATATATATATATATATATATATATATATATATATATATATATATATATATATTACTATAATTATATAACTGAAAAAAATATCCACTGTGCTGAGCGAAAGTTCTTACTGAACAGCGGATCATTGATGATGTAAGCGTGCCCATGCCTGAATGTAATGTAAGTGGCCGTCGGGGGAGACGGGAGGGGGACAAGAGTGCTTTGGCCTAGAACAAGGCAACTGTACAAAGTGTAAGTACGCTGTCAGACGCGCTCCATATTGGTAAATAGATGCTGTTTCATAAATGGATTCGGTACATGCAATTAGAAGCAGAGGAAAAGTGAATACTCTGGTTTTAGGTGTGTGTTTGGACAGACATATACACATAATAATGTTATCATGTCGATCTAGGTGGGTTTTCTTTTAAGCAAATAATCAAATTTTGTCCTAAATTAGCATTAACAGTTACGAAAGCAATTACTTTCATTATTGATCCGTGCATTTTTAAAATGACACCTCTGTCAATGTAATCAAATGAAATTAAAAATCTAAATGACAGATTAATTTGCTGCTCTTCAATCAGAATGTTTCAATTATACAGTGAAGAAAAGGTTAATGAGAATTAATAACAATATATATATTTTTTTATAATAGCAATTAATCTTAATAGGCTTAACTGTTTCATTTGTTTGCAGCTTTTTGTAATGTAAATTTTATTATATGCTTTGTAAATAATAATAATAATAATAATAATAATAATAATAATAATAATAATAATAATAATAAAAATAATAAAACATATTACTAATTTTTTGAACAATTTATTTAAAATGAAACAGCTACAGAAGAACGTATTTATATTTTTTTTGGGGGGGATGGGTGGTCTCCCTTATGTTGCAAAAACACTGCAAAAATAAATGTTTTTTTTTTTTTTTATTTGCCAGCAGCTAGCTCTCTGCAACTCTCACATGATCGCCCACTGAAGCTAAGCAGGGCTGTGCCCGGTCAGTACCTGGATAGGAGACCACATGGGAAAGCTAGGTTGCTGCCGGAAGTGGTGTTAGTGAGGCCAGCAGGGGGCGCCTAACCTGAGGTCTGTGTGGGTCCTAATGCCCCAGTATAGTGACAGGGACGCCATACTGCTCAGTGAGCGCCGTCTTTCGGATGAGACGTTAAACCGAGGTCCTGACTCTCTGTGGTCGTTAAAAATTCCAGGATGTCCTTCGAAAAGAGTAGGGGTTTAACCCCAGGATCCTGGCCAAATCTGCCCACTGGCCTCTGTCCATCATGGCCACCTAACCATCCTCATATTCCAACTGGCTTCATCACTGTCTCCTCTCCACCAATCAGCTGGTGTGTGGTGTGCGGTATGGCGCAAAATAGCTGCCACCGCATCATCCAGGTGGATGCTGCACACTGGTGGTGGATGAGGAGATCCCCCCATTGTGTGTAAAGCGCTTTGAGTGCCCAGAAAAGCGCTATATAAATGTAAGGAATTATTATTATTATTATTATTGTGCGTGCGTGTTTAAACTTTACATTGACATTGCTTGTGACTCATTTTTGCAGAATGGATGAATTAATTCCACAACAAATACATCAAATAACAGTTGGAAAAGTTATTATTGTAATAAGGAAGATCTGCTTCATTCTTGTCTGTCCCTATGCTGTTTATCTACGTGAAAGCTACAAGCGGTAACAAGCACATGAGAACGGTGGGTGGGCAAACCAGCTCATGTGCATTAAAGGCAAAAGCAACAAAAACAGCTTAGATAAACCTTAGAGACATTCTGGAGACACAAAATACTTGTATTAAATCTTGAATTAAGGGTGAAATATGTGCCCTTTAAATCTTATTTATGTCAAAATGTGGTCAGTTACTCGTTTTAACAGCCATACTGTGGATAGTCGGATGTAAACAAAAGCATAGATTGCAAGGTTAATGTACAACAAATACATTGTTCTGCTTATTTATGCTGTATAAACCACACTAACAAATGTATAGAGGCTTCTAAATCATTTAACATATCCGGACTTAGTAAACAAAAAAGGGTAATATTTTGACTAAATAATTTATAGCTGCATCAATTAAGATATTTGCAACCCAGGCTCATTGTGAAAATGTACGGCTACCTACATTTCTGGAGAGCGCCAAATACGCCAAAGGAGGTAAATGTTTTTGCAGTTTTTGTTTTCACAAATCCACCAGAGGCCAATGTGTAAGCTTTTTTTGAGATGTCAAATTTCTCTCATGAGTGCCATTCGTGCCTGCTGTTCTCACTTAAAGGGTCACGAAACACCAAAACACATTTTTTGAGCTGTTGACAGTATATGTGTCCCACACTGCTAAAAACACTATTAGGACACCTATATTTCACACCTATATTTCACTATATTTCACTAAAATTTCACTGCGTTATTTCAAGCAAATTCATACTACCGGTTTGAAACGAATTTTTGAAGCTGCGTCACGGCCATGACATAATAGTGTGTATTTCAGCGAACAGACTGGGCATCTGTGCCAGAGTGTGTCTTGTTACGACTTACAGTGTGATGCATTAATGCATGAGAAAAGCTTGGTTCAAACCAATCAGCGCGCTCTATTGTGCAACTTCATTAATATTCATTACTGTCACAGTGTTTAGACGACAGAGACGCCACATTGTGTTGGCAAAACAAGCGTGAAGTGTTGCTTTTAAAGTTTGCTGCCGTTAAGTTTTGTTTTTAATTTCTCTCTGTGAGAGCGCAGCTGGAGTCACGTGTGGATTAACAGTGTACGCGATGCTCGACAACAATAACTTACGTGTCTAAGGAGGATTATTGTTTACTTGAGAGCTGTTCTCATCTGCAAACGCTGAGATCCGGATTCGTTTGTAGTCTCCTCTTAATAAAGACGCGTCTCTAGTTGCTGGTGATTGTCCTGTCTCTACATATTTGGTAAGTCAGCGACCAGTGCTCTTTGTTTATTTAGTTTGTTCGTATCGAACTAAGTTAACTATTGCACCGAGTGAAAACTAAAGCACTACAACCAAACTTTAACCTCGTGTAGGATTTTCACCGCATTTTGTGACCGGAATAACACACGAGGCTTTCTGACGCTACCTGCCGTGTCTAAGTATCCGGCAAATGTTGAGTTTTTTTTTTCTCTCATTCGCAGTGCGGTATCAAACATTGCATGAAAAACACACGCTTACAGCAGTTCCTCGAATCAAATATCTCATTTGTCGCGGAGGACATGAATGAAATCCCTGAATGAAAGAGCCAAACTGCAGTTAAAGTCAACCATTTAATAATTTGGCAAATAATTCGACTACAGATATCCATGTAAACACAGTCACTTTGTCCCCTGTGTTTGTGTATTTTGACTCTGAAACTCAGCGCACCCAAATAGACTCTCCCACACCATGCCTCTTTTCTTCCACCGACACTCCCACCTAAACAAAGCGGGACACGCCCACTTTTCTGACTTTTTCCAAAGTAGAGGTGAGAAAACACCCTGCTGAAACGAGGGGGTTTCATGGCCCTTTAAATCCACCAGAAGCTGCTGTCGATTGACTGAGTGACTAACTGACTGACCAACTAATTGACTGATCCACCCCTTCTCCTTCCCTAAACCCATCTGATAGTTTCTTGAAAAGCACCAGTTGACCAGCGCCGACCCACTTTCCTAAACCCAACCGTCAATGTTTTTAAAAGCAATGCAGAAAAAGAAGAGCCGTCTGATTTTTACCACATTCTCGCCTGGCTATTTACTTTTTTGCCATTTTTTTCTTACCTACTTTCTGGAACCGTTCTTCGTTCGAACTTGAACCTCATGATCGTGTTCAACTCCTCTCTGCTTCTCAAGTCCGCCGACATACGCGGCGAGCCACTGAACAAACTGGTAACAGCGGAAAAGCAGTCCATATGGAGGTAAGCAGTTAGCTGGTAAGTGCAAAAAGGATTGGCATCATACCACTCCCATAGCATTCGTTTTAAAGACAAAATGCAGCCATTTGTGGTTTTGGTTACAAAATTCATGATCTCCAGTAATGTATATATGGGGACATTTTTTAGACTGACCCAGTGTTGGATATTAGCTTTATATATATATATATATATATATATATATATATATATATATATATATATATATATATATATATATATATAAAAGATATAAAGTAAAAAAAAAAAATAAAATTTATTATATATATATATATATATATATATATATATATATATATATATATATATATATATATATATATATATATATTTTTTAATTTTTTTAATTAATTTATTTTTTTTACTTGAGCAGAACAAACATAAATTCGTCAAGCTGTTGTCAAGCTTTTTGCCCTGAGAATTCAGATTTGGCAACCATAAACCCATTTTGTTTCTTATACATTTTCCTCTTTCTTTTCGACTTGATTTGTTACAATTTTTGGCAGCCTATAATACTCTAAATATTTTCTTCCTTCGGGTAAAGCACAAAACATGTCATAAATAAATCATTTTCAGCAAAATAATCACCAACATATGTAAATATGTGAGTTTTCTTCAGTTCAGTGACATTGTCCATAACAGCCAATTGATGATGCATCTTCAAACACTCTATGAAACTCTATGAGAAAAATGCACTTCACTTATTTTATGTGTGATAAGGAATGCTAAAAAATGCAGAGAAGAATGGCTGCTAATCAAACATATGTCATAACTTCATTACATCCTAATCATACTGAAGCCACTTAATAGCAGTTACCCTGTTTTCTCAGCTGTCTTTCTATGATTTTTTTTTAAATTATTATTTTAATTAAGAGGTTCTATGTACTTACATTGTTTAATTACATGGTTGCAAATGTTCTATCTGGAAATCATCTGGAAATAATAATAATAATAATAATAATAATAATAATAATAATAATAATAATAATAATTGTAAAAACAACAATAATAATAATAATAATAATAATAATAATAATTATTATTATTATTATTATTATTATTATAACAACTATAATACATGTAGAAATGTATTTATAATAAACTATAAATACATGTAGAAAATAAATTATATATTTCTTTATTCACTGTCTTAATAATGCATTTTTTTTCATTATTGTATTTAATTTTATTTCAGCCTTGAAGCCATATCCGACTTCTGCATTATAGTAATGGCAAGCCAATAACTGTCAAACTAATGCAAGGTCTCAAGTTATTTATACTAAATGCCAAATGACAAAATGTATTATGCAAGAAACTGATGAAGAAGTGTTTTCAGAAATAACTAAATTTTTAAAAAAGAAAATAACCCCCAATTTGAGGCCAAATGTATTTGCACATGAGCTTCACCAGGCTTATCATGGTGGTACTGTGAATGCCTCATGGCAAGGTCACCAGAGAAGCAGAGTCAGCTGGACACTTTTTTCCGCTTGCTCTGCAGGGTGGATGAGGTGTCCAAAACCAAACATGACCACTGGGCAGTGTTTACATCCCTAAAAAATGACACTCTCCATTGTTATGAACTGTTGAGAAGGCACACTTTTTTTTCTGCCTCCATGACATCAGTAAATGAACACAGGAAACTCTCTAATACGGTCTACATCTATTGAAACATCACTGCTGTCTGAAATGGGACTAATGGATCAACATGCTCTCCTTAAAGAAATCTGGAATATAATATTGCCAGTCAAAAACTCAACAATTTAAAATGATTTGATAGATTTTTCAGAAATAATATAATTTACATTATGGTGTCATTTTTATAGAACTGGAAAAAAAAAAAAAAAACATACGACCGCGGCCACACCCACTGGGTCTCCCAGCTTGGCAGGTCTGCTTTGCTTTCGGTAAGAACGTATGCTCATGAATAATTAAGAAGCAGGCTCTTCTCATAGGACAAGAAAATTTTGCTATAAAAAAAGAATAATAACGAGAAACCGACGCGTCATCACTTCACTTTCAGTTTTGCATTACGTCACCGATTTTTAAATTGCGAGCTGACAAAGCATGAGCACTCCAATGTTTTATTAAGTTTGACATGTTTCCCCTTTAAACGCAAGTTTTGTGAAGTGTGTGCTTCGTGTTATTGTGTCAGAATCCTTGTGAAATATAGCCATACTTTAGAACGCTTAGTTTAAGCAAACTTGATGAATGCGATCATGTGTTTTGAATCTGAAGGGAGTCGCTCCGGCTGCCCTGTCCTGTGCGCGTTGTGTGTGTGTGTGTGTGTCACCTGCCTAAACGTTGTTTTCCGTAGCCACTGTCAAAAAGTTACAAACTGCCGTGAGATTGCTTTTGCACTCTGAGCTCACTTCATTCAAAAGAAAAGATTCACAATGCCCCCGATAATGTCAACAGACTGGACTGTTTTAGCAACTGGCTGAATGTAAAGGAGGACTAAGCAAAATTGTTTCTACTTTATAAATAATGCTCTCTACTCACAGCAATACAACTTTACAATGAGTACAGTTGTTTGTATTCAATATTTTATTATTGTAATTTTCCATTTTCCATATATGTAATGCCTGTATTTTAAAATTTTTTTTAACAGTCCACTTAGAATGCCAACTTGGAAATCATTTTTTTCCCCTTATTGGCATTGATTGTTTTGAAATTCAACTTGCATTAACATGCCTGTTTTAATTTCTCTAATAAATATGGCTGTCAAGCCAGGATCTTGATGGTGTATTGTGGGTATGTTGTTTACTTGAAGAAATCTGTGTTCCAAGTTGAACAAAAATTCTAATAAACAATTATGTTTTGAATTTAAATAGTTTTTGTCTGGCGTTTACATAAATTTTACACTTGAAAAGGCAAAATGACAAGTTTTAGTTTATTAAATGTGATTAATCACAATTAATTAAAAAATGCGATATTTGAAGATAAATGTTAAATAAAGCAGACATACGCGGCATATTTTACATACATCATATAGTAATTTTAAAGGCATATAAATAAACAATCTGAAAAAAAAAAACATTAATTGATATATTTTATTTTCATCAAAGACAGTGATTTAACATTTGTTTAAAAAAAAAAATGTTTGCACCCGAGACCTTTGTGCCCTATTTGGCAAAAGTGCTTTCAATATAGTTAATCCAAATAGTTTCTTATTGAATAGAAAGTTTATCCTGCCCATATGTTATTCAGGCAACATTTTAAAATGTGTATAAAATAGATGGATGGAATAAAAAAAAAAAAAAAAAGATTTCCCATCAAATAAAGTAAACTTGCCTTTATCACTTAACATTAAACTCTGGATCAGATCTCTTTCCAAACTACATTTTGACCAGGAAAGATCAATCTAGTCTCATTGATTATTTTTGCTGATGAGAGGTTTGGTCTCTGCAGAGAAAATGTTCAGTTCAAAATTTCTTAAATATTGAGACACTGTATGGCAAGATACATATGCTTTCTCTGTTTAGAGCTGAACTGGCGATCAATTACAGCTGCTGTATTTGGCCAATTGCCCATTGGGATTCTCCACATTACACTGTCTTCTTCCTTTTTGTCTTTCATAAACAGCCGGCCTTTTTTGGGGGACTTAAATGGGCTGTAATAGTATAAAAGTGAAATGACTAACCTATCTTGCTATCTTTGAAAGGCTGATTTCTTTGGCCTACATCTGGACAATCTACTGTTGGAGGGTTTCAGCCACTTTAGAATGGCTCACCATCTTACAAAATGATTGAAAACCATGTATATATCACTGCAGCACAAAGACCTCCAGGTGGCAGGGACTTACGCCAAAAATAGGTTGGGATATCTCCAAGTGGAAAGGACTTCCACCACGGGTATAAGGTTAAGACCGGAAAGATTTACATCTGTGACTATTGAACATTACCATAGCATAACATATGTGACTATAAAATGATACATACAGTTTTATTTTTCATTACTGTAAGGAGTAGGTTTAAGGCTGGGGTAGGTGTAGACGTTATTAAAGCACAATAGGTTGAACTCTGTGTCATGAACAAGACATAAATAAATCAATCTAAAGCCCCAGGAGGTTTGTACAGCCCGTTTGGAGCTGACCTGCCTATTGAAGTTGACTCCAACCTCTGTTTATACCCTACTCATGAAAACTGGAGAGTACAGTATGGCTACCACATAAATGAGGTTTGTCGTGCGATTTGGGGGTGGGGGAGGGGGGTACCACAAACAAAAATTTTTATAATGATCTTTAGAATATATGTCTGTAATACCTTTGCTTTCTTTCTTTAAGTGGAAATTTATCTTTTTTGCCGGAAAGTTTACTCCTCTCCTTTCCTTCATTTACATTTGAAGCCTCTCCTGCACTCCCTTCTGTTCACTCACCCTTCTCTTCATTCAACTCACACAGAATAGTCATCTCAAAATATAAGTGTTCTATGTCAATCCAAGTGACTTTATCTAACATGTTTGATATCATTTGAAATGTATCAATGTGACTGGTACAATGGTCTCATTCCCTCAGAAATAGACAATCAAAACAATAGCTATATAACTTCAGGTATCTTTTGAACCATTGCTAAGGGTATGCCTTTACCTACTGTAGAAGGCTTCAAATCAAATTACTGTTTGTTTGCTATAGGTATAGGTAGTAATGTAATTTTTGTTTGTTTGTTTGTTTGCCATAGTGTGGCGGTCCTATGCTCCATACTAGGTTTATTTTGATGTCAGGTATGCATATTTTTATCTTAGTTTTATCTTTGAGAATTTGATGTTTTGTATTGATTGTTTATAAATTGACTGAATAATTGGCATAATACACATTTAACTGACAAATAAATTGTTATGTTTCAAATTCATTTGGTCGTGTTTGTGTTTTACCCACAATTGCACTGGCAATTTTACTACTCAACACGGTTTTTGCTTTTCCTTTTTTTGCATGGTATGGCAGTCTATACCAGGGGTTCCCAAACCCCTAAAATAACAATGCCAGTGACTCGCGACCCCCAATATCCTCTGAGGTGGTTAAAAATACAGAAAACTTGCATGCAATGGCGAACACACACACTCCAATAGACCAAAGTCTATTCTTCGTTTATTTTTTTTATGTATGTCAGTGCTGTAAATGGGCCAGAAAGTTTAACCTGGTGTTATAAAATCAATCTGCTGCATCTGAAGCTATTGCTGTCTTTAATATAATGTATTTACCCCAGGGGTCGCAATCGTATAGAACAAGTAAATAAGCTACTAGTAACTATAAACGACTGTTTGTTTCTCTTCAGTTGGTTATGGATAAAATATGGTAATTCTTATGGCCTAATAATAATAATAAGTAGATTTTTGGAAATCACCAGGCGACCCCCCTTCATTGTTCCGCGACCCCTCAAGGGGTCCCGACCCCCACTTTGAGAACCACTGGTCTATACCATGCAATCATGTTAAACTCATAACACTTTCAAACAAGTTATTGTATACCATCTCCAGAATACTTGAGCATCGAACTTGTTCTAGAAGTCCCTGTTACTTGCTGCTTTTCACAATGTGACCACTAGATGACACTGATCATAAAAAAAAAAAAAAATTCAGTCACTGCTTTCTAATTCAATGACACCTTTTACAGAACAAATTACTTAAAACTTTTAATTGCCATATTCTTAATGCAGAATACAAAGCTAAAATCTATAAATAGAATTTTAACATAATTTGATAATTTGTAGTCTGTTGGATAATTTATTAAATTTGCTTATTTATAATACATTTCTTTTTTATATTGATATGCATTTTATTGGAATAATTGCACTTTTAAATATCATGCTAACATACAGCATATGGCTTTTAAACTTTTACAACTTGTATGTGCTTTACACTCATCTGATACTTGTCTTTTACCTGTTAAGTGAACACAACTAAAATCATGCAGAATCCTTGAGTGTTTTAAAAGAAGTCATTCAAATAATATCTTTGGTAACACTTTATTTTGATGGTACATATAACTATTAGTAGACTGTCTGCTTAATATCTGTTTATATGCTCCTTCAACAGACATTTAACTGACTATGAGAAACGTTTGAGGTTACAGAAGTAACCCTTCGTTCCCAGAGGAGGGGAACGGAAGTGCTATACAGTGGATTTGATCTTGGAAAATCCATGTATGGGAGGATTTGGTTCAGAAGCCGCTTGTCTGAAAGAGTATTGAACGAGCCAATGAATGCAATTAATTGGCAGCGTAAGCTTGCCCAGGTGTGCTTCATTGCCAATTATCCCAGCATATAAGCACACCTGGAGCGAGCAAACGCCACCCTTTTAAGCTGAAGAGACTTTCTAACAGCTACATCATTATGTTAACAGCATAGTCATTATGGCGACGGAGTATAGCACTTCTGTTCCCCTCCTCGGGGAACGAAGGGTTACTTCTGTAACCTCAAACGTTCCCCTTCGGTTGGGGAACTTCAGTGCTATACAGTGGATTTGATCTTCCACATATGAGAGAACTATGGAAAACGCCATAATGACTGCACCTTACCAACGCCCCCGATGAGGGGATAGTCAAGCAAACGTGACGCACCCACATCATGGGAGGCGTGGTCCTCTAACGTGTCCCTGGCCCTAATTTATCCCACTTCAACAGAAGTTTTATAGATTTAGATATATTTTTTGGGAAGTCATGAGCGTCTAGATAATTCTAGGAAAATACGACAGTAGGTTGGGAAGCGTGCAATCCCGATAGGGAGGACGCTGCGGAGGCCATCTGCTACCCAAGGGGGGAGAAGATGGCAAAATTTACATATGGACTAGCCCTAAGAAGGGGGAGTGCGCATAGAAAAAGTGGTTAGCGGACAGGGAAGACACGGGTCCACCCAGGGGGGGGACTTAACCGGGCAGGAATAAGCATATGGGATCGCCTAGTGGGGCGCACGTGTTGATGGAGGCCAACGCGACCAGCAGAGCTATCTTCAGGGACAGAAATTTTAGAGATACTGAATCGAGAGGCTCATAGGGAGGAACGAGGGCGAGATCCCAAGAGGGCATGAGAAGGGGGCGAATGGATTAATTCGCCTAGCACCTCTGAGGAACCGGATGATGAGGTTGTGCTTTCCCATGGTGCCGCCAGCTACCACGTTATGATAAGCGGAGATGGCGACCACGTAAACCTTAAGAGTGGAGGGCGACAGCCTGCTGTCCAGCTTCTCTTGGATAAAAGAGAGCACAACACTGATCTGGCAAATTCGGGGGTCTTATCAGCGAGAGACGCACCTTTCAGTGAATAGACTCCACTTCAGGGCATAGGCGCGCCTCGTGGAGGGGGCTCTAGCCTGAGTGATGGTATTAACCACCGCACTCGGTAGGTTACCAAAAGGCTGATTTATACTTCTGCGCAAACGGCGGTGTATGCTACGGCGCTGACGCATAGCCCTTCGCCGTAGCCGTCGGCGTCGCTGACGTGCACCTCTCAAAAATTGTAACTACACGTCGCAATGACGTGTAGCTCAAGCTCTGTGATTGGTCGGCTTGATAGCGCTGACGAGTCTGGGAACGTGGATGGCGCGCAGCGATTTCAGCTGCGGGTGACTCCAGAGGAGCAGACGGCGGGCGAGCTGAGACATGCGGTGAGAGCGCATACCTGCGATGTGGTTGATATACGCTGCCGCCGGCGTACTGTCCATCCTGACCAGCACGTGTTGCCGCTCCAGCACCGGAAAAAAGCGGTGGAGAGCGAGGAACACTGCCAACAGCTCTAGGCGATTGATATGCCAATGCAACTGGGCACCCTTCAACAGGCCCGCAGCTGCATGCCCGTGACACACGGCCTCCCAACCCGTGTTGGAAGCATCTGTTGAAACAACAACATGGCAGGACGCCTGTCCTAGAGTCACACCGGCCTGTAGGAACGAGGGGTTGTTCCAAGGGCTGAGGGCGCGGCGACACAGTGCAATAACAGAGACTCGGTGTGTGCCAGCGTGTCATATGGAGCAATCCGAGCGGTGTGACGGCGGCTGCGGATGCCATATGCCCCAGAAGCCTCTGAAAGAACTTCAGTGGGACCACTAGTTTGCTGTCCAGCTCTCTCAGACAGCCCAGCAACAGGCGAGCGCGTTCCTTGGAGAGGTGTGCTACCATGGTGACCGAGTCCAGCTCCATCCCAAGAAAAGAGATCCTCTGCACGGAGGCAAGTTTGCTCTTTTCTCGGTTGACCTGAAGACCCAATAGGTGGAGATGCCGAAGCACCTTGTCTCTGTGCATAATAAATTGCTCCCGTGAGTGGGCTAAAATCAGCCAGTCGTCGAGATAATTGAGTATGCTGATGCCCGAGAGCCGAAGGGCGCTAAGGCACCCTCCACGAGTTTGGTGAAGACCCGCGGAGACAGAGAGAGCCTGAAGGGGAGGACATTGTATTGCCACGCTCGACGTTCAAACGCAAACCGCAGAAACTGGCGGTGGCATGGAAGAATGGAGACATGGAAGTACGCGTCCTTCAGGTCTATGGCTGCAAACCAATCCCGAGGACGAATGCATTGGAAAATGCGCCTCTGCGTGAGCATTCTGAACGGCAGCTTGTGCAGACAGCGGTTCAAAACGCGCAGATCTAGGATTGGTCGTGACCCACCGCCCTTTTTTTGTACGATGAAGTATGCGCTGTAAAACCCACTCTCCATCTCGGCTGGAGGAACTGGCTCGATTGCACCCTTCGCCAGGAGGGCAGCAATCTCCTCTCGCAAGACAGGGGCAGATAGGGGGTTGACCCTGGTGAAATACACGCCCGTGAACTTGGGGGCCGATTCGTGAACTAAATCGCGAACCGAGTCTGATTGTGCGTATGAGCCACCGCGAAGAGCTGGCCCGCCGGCTTACGGACCCGACGATAAGACATCACCCATCAGACTGCTCTCTCGCCGCCTCAAATTCCTGGGTGAATTCACAGACGGTGTCGCCGAACATGCCAGCTTGGGATATGGGGAAAGTCAAGAAAGCGGACTTTGTCGACGCATATCAGCCGGGGGTGGCGCTCCTGGATCACTAGTGTGGACATCGTCCTCCCCAACGCACACGCAGCGGACTTAGTAGTCCAAAGAGCTTAGTCGGCGGCGGTTCGAAGCTCATAAGCCTGGGTTGGACCCACATTCGTTGGACCCACATTCGTGCAGCTCGGCCAGTGCCTGCACTTGGTAGCGCTGGTAGGTGGCTATCGCATGCAAGGCGGAAGCAGCCTGGCCCGCAGCCTTGTAAGCTCTAGCTCCGAGGGAGGCAGATAACTTACAGGCTTTGGATGGGAGACGAGGCGGACCTCGCCAAGAAGAGGCGCCGCGCGGAATAACCGCCATCGCGCACTCAACCTGAGGAATTGCCACATACCCCCTGGCCGTTCCACCGTCAAGAGTAATGAGGGTGGAGGGACACGCAGCACAAGCAGAAAAAAGTGCCGTTCAAGATCGCGTGAGCCTACTGTGCACCTCTGGGAAGAAGGGGACGCCCCTCTAGTCGGTGTGGCCGCGGAGCTGGGGGATAAACCATCTCCAACCCACGGCAGAAGCAGCCCGGGAAAGCACAGCTAACATGTCCATTTCAGGATCCGTTTTGACAGAGCTCACCTGCCTGGAGGGGGCGAGCGGGTCTGGATCATCATCGGACAATGAAAGCCCACCCTCCGATGCCGCGGTGGATGTCTGGTCTCCAGTGTCATCGAGCGTAAGGTCTACCATCTGTTAGACGGATCTCTTCCCCCGCCCGAAGCTTGGATGGATCGCTTGGAGGAGCGGGAGGTCCGCGGGCCCGTGGGCGACGGATTATCTTTTGCTGAAACCCTCAGATCTGCCCGAGTGCCCGCTGCAGAGCAGGGGACAACTGGGGTGGTTTGCCCTTTTGCAAAGGCTAGCCGCGATCTTTACTGCGCAACAGTCATGGCATCACAATGACGACATAAACTGCCCGCGAGCAGCGCATTAACATGCTGGACCCCCCAGGCATGCAACGCAGTGCCCGTGCCTATCATCCGAGGACAGGAAACCACCGCATACAGAAACGCACAATCAGAGCGCCGTCCTGAAAAGGACATGCTGCACGACTGTGTTGCTCTCTTTGTGAAGTTGCAACTTTATACGCACCGCTCTGGAGGACCGGACCCAAAGAACGCTAGGCAAGGGAGAAACCCAGCTCGACCGTCTGCCACTGTGTGTACACACTCTGGAAAGGGAGAATGCTCTCATTCGCTCTGAATCGCTGGATCACAGCAGGAGGAACCCTCATCGACTCGATCAGAAAGTCTCTGAAGCGAAAAGGATGGTGTTTGCTTGCTCCAGGTGTGCTTATATGGTGGGATAATTGGCGATGAAGCACACCTACGCAAGCTTACGCTGCCAATTCATTGCATTCATTGGCCCGTTCAATACTCTTTCAGACAAGCGGCTTCTGAACCGAATCCTCCCATACGTGGATTTTCCAAGATCAAATCCTTTGTATAGCACTGAAGTTCCCCAACCAAAGGGAAACTTAGCAAGTACATGTCAACTTACACTAACCCTAACCCCAACCTAAAAGTCTACTTATAATCTAATGAGAATAAGTTGGCATATAGATGCAATATACCTTAAATTCATCAAAACAAACTATGACCATATCTTTTAGATAAATTAAAATATGTATTTGTTTTTATTATCTTTATTATTGACTGCACGTATCCTTGAATGTATCCTTTACATCTATACTTCTATATGTACTGTATGTAACAAAATTTCATTCACTACTTACTGTATAATTGCACTACATAAAATAATGTTGTATTTTATTATTAATATAATAATTTATTTATTTATTTAGTCATGCTTTAATATTAAATAGGTAAAAGCAGCGACCACAAGATTAAAGACATTGCTAGATGTTCTAACATTTTGACCTTACTGTTAAACCAATCTTCTATTGTATGAAAGTATTTTCCAGTAACTGGATCTCTGGTTTGGTTACTTAAGTGAAACCACTTCATAGAGCATTATGCAGGCGCTTTAATATTAAATAGGTAAAAGCAGCGACCACAAGATTAAAGACATTGCTAGATGTTCTAACATTTTGACCTTACTGTTAAACCAATCTTCTATTGTATGAAAGTATTTTCCAGTAACTGGATCTCTGGTTTGGTTACTTAAGTGAAACCACACCACTCCATAGCAGAGTGAATAGATCAAAGTCAAATTCTGCTTCATTCCCTTGAGTACATTCAGAAGTACACTAAACAGACAGCTGTCAGTGACATTTTGTATATCTGTAAGTACCCTTCAACTTGACATCCATTACGGCTTAATTTACTTTGCTCATGACTGTCAAACGAAGCAGGCCAGAATATCTCCAAAATTGAGCTTGAGGCAAAACGGATAGAAAATGCATATTGTGGAACACATTCATGTGGTTAAATCTAACAAGGTGTGAAAATAATGGTTACAAATAAATTGAAAATATAAATAAATTCAGTTTGAATCCAGCCCTTGCAGCACATGATCCTTGATCCCTGAAACCAATATCTATCCTGACACTATAATATACAGTAGAGTTGTGCAGTGTCACATTGAGAGAGCGCAAAAGGATTTTGTAAATTATTTTCTTTGCAGTGACTCTTGTCATCGCTGCCACAGGATGTTAAATATTGCGGCTTCATAGAGCATTATGCAGGCGAAAAGGTCTATTCAATATCATGACTAGTGGCAAGGTTACACAATACTAAAGAAATATGAGATATTTATCTGGCTAAATATCTAAAGAGACCTGATGTTCATGTACAGTATAATGCAAATGAAGTGGTTTAAAACAATCAGTTAGTAAATATTTGAAATATGAAGCAATTATTTCCCAGGGATGGGTTGCAGCTGGAAGGGCATCCGTTGCGTAAAACTAATGCTGGAAAAGTTGGCAGTTTATTCCGCTGTGGCGACCCCAGATTAATAAGGGGACTAAGCCGAAAAAAAAAATTAATGAATGAATGAATGAAGCAATTGTGAAGAAATAAAATAAGATTTAATTATTAAACTGACTTGAATGAATGAAAGAAAGAATGAATGAAAATAAAATAGACATGTAAACTCACAATTACAAGAAAATATTACAATCTGTGAGATATAATAGCTACAGTAAAGTAATAATAAAAGTCCCCGTGTTCATGTGTTCATGTTTCCTCAGGGTGCTCTAGTTTCTCCAAAAAACATGTGCTATATAGGTGAATTGGACTAAATTGACTGTTGTGCAAGAGTGTGTGTGTGTGACTGTGAGGATGTATGGGTGTTTCCCAGTACTGGGTTGTGACTGGAACATCATCTGCTGCGTAAAACATATGCCGGAAAAGTTGTTCATTCCGCTGTGGCAATCCCTGATATATAAGGCACTAAAGCAGGGGTGTCAAACTCAAGCCCTGCACAGTTTAGTTCCAACCCTGCTCCAACACACTTACCTGTAGGTTTCAAACAAGCCTGAAGGACTCAATTAGTTTGATCAGGTGTATTTAATTAGGGTTGGAACTAAACTGTGCAGAGCTGCGGCCCTTTTGGAACTGAGTTTGACACCTGCGCACTAAAGCCACCTTTCCACTGCACATGACAAGCAACATGGCGGAAATCATTCATTTTCAATGGAGAGTAGTCACAGAGCTGCTTGGAGTTCCAATCATCTCCGTATGCGGAAAATTCAGATCCAATTTGAGCTGTGGATGCATCAAATTATTTGAACACCTGCGACTAGAGCGTTTACGACTGGCCGACAGGATGTGATGTATTCCAATGTTGCTCAAGCAGGTCTGTGCACGCAAGATGCAAAATACTTTTTTTTAAATTATTTTTTAAATCACATAAAAAATTTTTTTTTAAAAATCTATATTAAAAAAAAAAACATTTCTATTCATAAATGAATCGTTTCTTATAGTTTTTATGTCGTCTCTACATTCCCTCCAAAATTTTTAGCAGACTATGAGTTTCTATTATTCATTTATTCAATGCACAGAGAATAAAGGCTCTTGCTTTTGCACTCCTTTATTTCAGACCCTGTGAGAACAGCTTTTCTCCCATGGTGCATGGCAAAACTGAAAATTCTGTGCGACTGCCACAAGGAGGCGTATTCCGACAGTCGTGTCCAAATGCCATGCGCAGTGGAAAGGCGGCTTTAGCCAAAGAAAAATGAACAAATTAATAAATAATTAATAATAATAATACATTTAAAATGAAAGAGAGTAATTTTTTCCCTATGGATAAATGTTAGAATTGATAGATATAGACTTGTGAAGAAAATAATAGAGAAATATAAGTTTATTTTTTATTAAAAAATCTTATTTTCTGGGTGGAAACATATTGCTCTTCTCTGAACAAAGTCTCATTATTATTATTTTTTAAAATCCTTTCTGCTTCAAGCAATTTACCATCAACTACACAAATGTCAAACTCGTCTACTTTCATTTCAACAGTTTTTATGTCTCTTTTACTCTGCATTACCTTGTGTTCATTGTTCATCTGCCCATCTTTGGGCTCATGATACTGGAACAGGGTTAGCTAACAAACAAACAATTCCCTAGAGCAGAGCCCTGGCATTGATTCTCTGATAAGCGTCCAAGTGTTTTGTCTCAGTCTCATTTGTGATGTTGTGGGTCATCAACTGAAATCTGGATGTTGTGCTGCACAGAGATTTCAGAAGAACATTTGAAGGACACAATTTCACAATCCTATTGAAAAGTGATATAAATTATAGAGGACCTGGCATCATTTCAGTACTGTCAGAAGATGAACTTGAGCTGAACTCTGTCCATGATTTTCCGTGTTTAAAGGCTGTCATATTGAGAGCTGTCAGATGATGCTGGATCTAATGTTCCATTAAAGTCTCTGTAAAGAAAGACACTTTTACTTTGAAACATATATAATATATATGGGTGGATTTCATAAAACATGTCAAGGACATATGAGGGGCGTATTTCACCTCAAAATCAGAAGATATAAATTAGGTTTAGAACTGGTCTGGAAAAAAGAAGAGAAAGCCCGCAAACTAAAGAAAAATACAGAAATAAATAAACAAATCACTCAGATAATGTTTTTTTTTTAATTTAACCTTTCAATGACTATTCATTAAAATGCTTATTGCAGGGTATCATTTCCAATCTTTCATGTAGTCACATTATTTTCTTATATATTTTTTGCATGTTTTTGTGAATCAGACACAGTTGTTGATGATTTTGATTTGTAGTCAATTAGTTTGTAACCTCAGTCACTAATCCATCACAAAGTGTGAACACAACAACAACTGAATGCCCAGATAGTCATACATTGTGAAAACTGATGTAATCAGACAATTTTTAAAATCATACAGTGTATAGATTCAGCATAAATTGTACAATAATTTAAAAAAAATAGTTTTAACCTAATTAACATTGTTTAAAAAAATAATATATGATTGACTGATTCATTGATATGAGCCTATCATGGTTGTGGACTTTTTAAGTTTTCACTGGGATTGTGTGGGTTTCCTCTGGGTGCTTCGCTTTCCCCCACAGTCAAAAGAACGACAAGGACTTTAAGACCATGCAGTGACTCACAAAATGGTCACCACCAGTCCGCAAGAAGTCATTACTATTTCGGCAACTCAAAAGATGGCTTCCTGTACCAAATCTCTTTCTGTCATGATTTCTGTTCCAGAGATGCCATTGCCTGAACTCCTGTGTGGAGTTTTTAAGTTCTCCCTGTGATTGTGTTTCCTCCAGGTTCTCCGGTTTCCCCCACAGTCAAAAGAATAAGGACAAAGACTTTAAGACCATGCGGTGACTGACAAAATAATCACCACCAGTTCTCTAGTTATCATGATGGTCATCGCCATTTCGTCAATTCACAAGAAGGCTTCCTGTTTCATGTCTCTTCCTGTTATAGTTTCTATTTCAGAGTTGCCAATGCCTGAGCTACTGTGTGGAGTTTTAAAGTATCCCCTGTAATTTTGTGGGGTTCCTCCGGGTGCTCTGGTTTCCCCCACAGTCAAAATAATAAGGACAAGGACTTTAAGACCATGTGGTGACTCACTGAAAATAGTCACTGCCAGTTATCCAGTCCCTCAAGATGGTCATTGCCATTTTGACATCTTACAAGATGGCTTCCTGTCTCAAGTCTCTTCCTGTCATGATTTTGGTTCCAGAGTTTCTATTGTTTGAGCTATTGTGTGGAGATTTTAAGTTCTCCCTTTAATCGTGTGGATTCCCTTCCAAAAAAATAACTGCAGTGAAATGAAGTAAAACTGCAGAACAACTGCAGCACAACAGAAGTATATGGAAGTATAACTGCAGTAAAATTAAGTATTATTGCAAATCTGCAATACAATGAAGTATGAACACAATTCAAGTACAGTATATTAAAGTTCAACAGCAGAATAAGATGCAGGAATAAAAACAAGTAAACTCTTGTTTTTACTGCACTTGTGCTGCTGTAGTCTAATATGTCAATGGTGTAGTAGGAACTGTATTGCACTTGTGTTGCAAGGGATATTCATTATGACTGCAAAATTGCAGTATAATGATGTATCAACACAGTTCGACTATAATGCAATAAAGTTCAACAGCAGTAAAATCTGCAGTACAAATGAAGTAACATTAAATGAACTGAGTGGAGCAATATAGTGATATGTTACATAATTTATTTAACTTAGGTAAATAAGTATTACAGTTTCATTATGTATTTTGGTATTGTAGATGCATTTCTGTAGTTAGGTATATATCTGAAAAGTGCAATACAATATATTGTGGTAGTATTTCAGCAATACAACTGAAGTACTTAAACTGAGAGGGACAAGTAGTAGTTGTACTCCAGTTGTATTGTAGAAGTACTTCAGTTGTATTGCAGTAGCAGTACTGCATTATAGCAGTTGTAGTACTTCAGTACCAGTACCGCCAGTTCTCAAGTTACCAAGATGGTCATCGCCATTTCAGCAAGTCAGAGTTGCCAGAGCTGCCACTGCCACCAGTGCTATTACAGCCAGTGCTTCCACCACCAAAAGAGCTACAGCTACCAGAGTCATTGATGCTACCGACTGAGCTCAAAGAGTGGTGGGGCACCTCCCTCTTTTGTTCACACCTGTCTTGATCTATTGCTTGTTTATTTGGATCACACTCTTGTCTTACCTCTTATGTATGTAATAAAGCTCCATTTACAGTAGATCTTACCCCTGTCATCACATTTTGCTGTGCAACACCCATAGGCTGTTTGACTGACTGACTGACTGACTGACTGACTGACTTATTGATTGATTGATTGATTGATTGATTGATTGATTGATTGATTGATTGATTTGGAGTGAAATGTAACCTCCACTTGATTGTGCATAATTCATATGGAGCTGATAATATGACATAACTTTTTTGACTAAATTTTGTGATTTAAATCATTGACATGGTATTTAATCAAGCTAGTTTTAAAAATAGTTTTGCATTTAATTTTTCTCCCTTATATAGATTGACCATCTGAAATTTAAAACAACAGATTTTTAAAATGAAGCTTTTTATAGAGATGTATTTTGTTATATTATTAGCTCTATAAATCCATCCATGAATAGTTGATTTACAGCATATTCAGCAGCTCTGAATTGAACATTGGCCACATCAAGTGCACTTGCAGAATGCCAGCCAGCAGATTTAAACAGCATGGCCTCTTGTTGAATAGCTGTCTACTGTGATAATTTCACAAAGCTCCTCAGCTTCCCCAAAAATGGCTTGACTCCAGAAATAACACTTGTGGCTGAAGATTTTCATCTATTTTTCATAACAGAGATTGGGCACTCTGTCACAAAGAGTGTAATGCCTCTTCAACTGATACAACAAGCTTTTCACAGTGTTTACCTGTCCAGTCAGCCCTCTTTATAAACAGATAGTAGTGTTTCTGACATGAATACTAGTGGACTATACCATTTGACACTGACTCACAAGGCCAGATCCCTTTGGCAAATTTATTACACCTTTATTACATTTCACCACGTCTGACTCACTGCTCTGACCTGAAGCCTGCAGCACATCCCCTGAATGTTAACTCAAATACATGATGGTCATCTGTCAATGTGGGCAGAAACCACAGGGAAACCTCAGGGGACACACAACTTTCGGTTCAAAAAGCTTTTAGAACCATGTTGCCTTGAACATATTTGGCAGCTTGTTTCCATCATTGGACATTATCTTTCAGCCCCTGTATGTTGGTAATTCTAGAATTCAATCTGTATTATCCACCTTTTTCTGCATGTGACTAGTGTGTTTTAAGTTATGGGCTTCACTTCTGGTTGAGGAAGCTTTCTTTTTAAAGAAGTGAAACGAATCACGGCGTCACAGTGGCGCAGTGGGTAAAGTGTACAATTGCAAAAAGACTCCTGGATGCCCACCAACAAATGATAATTCGTCTCCCGCCCAGTCCTCAAATATGTCCCTCATCTCTCTAAGCTCTTCAGATATGTCGCACACATCCCATGCTGTGATGCGAGCAGAGCTATCTTCTCTATCTAGTGTCTAGTTGTGACCTCTCCCAGAAGCTCTGCATGTCTTCCGCAAATTCATACCAGCTCCGTGATCCCCCAAAATAAATTGAAATACCCGGAAATCATGGCGACGATTGTGAATAAGCAAATGAACAGATCGCGAGAGGCACATTGATGGTCAAAACAATACGTAGTATTGTAGTCAAGATATTGCAAGTGCGAATCCCTCTCCTCTCTCTGTAATTAAGAGATCTGCTGGAGATGACTAAAATATTATATAACTTCTTGTAATACACTCATTGCTATAAGAAGTAGTTTATAGACCTATTTCCTTTTAGTAAACAGGTATTAGATGTATAGATGTGAATTTTAACTAATTTTCATCTTTCATCATTTGCAATGTTTCCAAATTGCATTGTTTGTAATCTTTCTGTGGCGGTTAATTCTGCTTTGGTGACCACTGATAAATAAGCCACTAATTTGAAGTAAAATGAATGGATGAATTAGGTTCTATAAAGCTGCTTCTGGCGATGACAAATTCAAATCTACATTTTTATAAGAGACATGTTTAATAAATGTTTCAATAAATGTGCCAGACATTTCTGACTTTCCATACCAAGAGGCTCAGGAAATGTTCTTTCAGAAGCCCATAAAAATACATTACAGTGACAAAAGCTGCTCAATTTGTGAATAAAAAAGAAATAAAATAAATGTTAACTTATAATTTACAAACAGTTGTACAGTTCAAATAGTTGCTCAGTTATCTACTGTTAATGTCAGTGTGAGTCTGCGTTGGGCCATGTCGCATTGTGCCGCAGCCCCAAACCACCTCACCAAAACTGTTAACCTAGGGGAAAAACTGGGGTAGCATGATCACCTCACAGCAAGAAGGTTGCTGGTTAGGGTGCTCTGGTTTCCACCACAAGTCCAAAGACATGCGGTATAGGTAAATTGGGTAAGCTAAATTGTCCATAGTGTATGTCTACGAATTAGTGTGTATGGATGCTTTCCAATGATGGGTTTGCAGCTGGAAGGGCATCCGCTGCTTAAAAAAATATGCTGGATAAGTTGGCGGTTCATTCTGCTGTGTTGACCCCGGAATAATAAAGGAACTAAGCTAAAAAGAAAATGAATGAATGAATGATTAAAATGCATCGCTTCATATAATAAGACAACTAGGTCAACCCATTCTCACTCCAGACATTTTGAAGTAATCAGACAAATTATGTGTATTATACTACAGGGCGTACTATACCTTATTGTACTGAGTCTTTTTTAAGCATCTTACTGAGCATTTAGTTTAACAGACGCAAAGATGCTACTTGTGTAACTTATGCATTTTATCATGAGGTAAAGATGGAAGACTTTTAATGTTCACCTCACACCTAGTTTGCTCTACAAAAAAAAAAAAAAACAACTTAGCACATACGGACTGTTAATTTGTATAAAATATATATGGATATTTTTCCTAAAAAAAGTTAAATTATGGTGACTTCCGGTTATGTCGCCTTTGGTATAGACGTGAGTGCGATCAGCTCCCTTTAACTTTTTATTTCTTCTTTACAAACCTCGTTGGTTTAGAACTTTTTGGCAACCTACATTTATTTACTTTTCTCTCTTAGAGTACGTAGTATTAAATTTTCACTTAACATGTCGAAAGGAAAGGGCAAACAGGTGGAAAAAGACCGTGAAGCGCCGTCCTCGCCTAGCTCTGGTGTCACGCTAGCCGAAATTAGCGCCCTGCACGAGGAGCTCAGAGCCTCTCTGGCCGCGGATTTTAAAGCCTCTTTTGAAAGCTTGGACAGTAAGTTGGAGAATATTAACTCCACAGTCGCGGCTCACGACCAGCGCATCAGTTGCCTTGAATCGGGACTCGCGGAGGTGACCCAGCACCTTGAACACCTGGAGACCGCGTGCGCCGGCCTCACTAAAGAAAATGAGTGGCTGCGGTCTAAAATGTCAGACCTAGAGGGGCGCAGCCGGCGGCAGAATATTCGCATCGTGGGGCTCCCCGAGTCAATCGAGGGACCGCGACCAACTAACTTTTTCTCCGAAATGCTTGCTGAGGTATTTGGCGATCAGATTTTGGCGTCACCGCCTGAACTGGACAGAGCGCACCGAATTCCCGCTCCCAAACCTGCCCCAGGTCAGAGACCGCGCCCTGTGGTTTTGCGGTTTCACCGTTACCAGGTGAAGGATTTGGTGGTTCGTGAGTCCCGTAAAAAAGGAATTTCGACCTTTCGTAATCACAAGATTCGGATATTTGAAGATTACAGCCCAGATGTCCTAAAGCTGCGCAGTGAATTCAAAGATGCCATGGCGGAGCTATACAAGCGCGGACTCAGACCTGCTCTTCTCTTTCCAGCTAAACTACGCATCACTCTACCGAACGGTGAGAAACTATGGCTGCTGACAGCTAACGAAGCCAACAACTACATTCGGAACTTAGACGTATAGTAGTTCACCTCTATGCTTTGGACGATGACATGACGTGACATAAACCCATCTCTTGTCATAAACAGCTTGGCGCTTTTTTTCCCTTTTTTCCGTAACACTCATGCCACTTCAAGGAGTTACTACTGGGTGACTAACGTTATTTGATGTACTCTCACAGAAGTTTGTTCGTCGAGATGCAATGTGAATTTTTTTTTTCTTTTTTTTGACAATTCTATTATTGCTTTTTGATGAAAATGGTGACTCGTTCTTTTCACCTTTAATATTTTTAATGGACGATGATATATCATCGTGTTCGGGGATAAAGACTTGTTAAACTGTATACAATGTTTGATACCAACATACGATTACGTCATAGTTCAAAATATGTTTAATTAATCTATTTTTAAGTCAGTTATTCATACGGTTGTATGTAGTAGTGGTACAAATACAACTATGAGGTTGTGTGGTAAAATATGGGGAGGGATTGTATAAAGGAAGAAGGAAGCTTGCAACAGTGTTGGTTGGAGATATGTTTGATGTAGATGTTCTTGCCTACATCACTTGTTGGAGTTGTGTGTGTGGGTTAGGAGGGTGGGGGCGGGTTGGTGTTTGTAGTTGTGTGTTTCTTTTTTTTTTTCTTTCCCTTTTCTGTTCTTTTTCTTCTTATGTTTTTTTTATTTTATTTTTTTTTTTTTGCGGGGACCAGAGAAAATTTGTGACAACTAGTTTTTAATGTCTCCTGTGTTCAGTGGGACACCTACTGGTGTACTTACATTCTCCAGCTGGAATGTCAAAGGGCTTAACTCACCTATAAAACGTAACAAAGTTCTCAACCACTTGAAGCAGTTAAACACTAAAATAGCTTTTATCCAAGAAACTCATCTTACAAGTGCTGATCACTTAAAAATTAAAAAGGACTGGGGAGGTCAGCTGTATCATTCCTCTTTTTCCAGTAAGTCACGAGGAGTGGCTATACTTATACATAGATTAATTCCATTTTCTGTATCTAAAGTAATTTCTGATCCAAATGGACGTTTTATCATTATTACTGGCCACATTAATGGTATTCATCTGGTATTAGCAAATATATATGGACCAAATTGGGACAATGAAGTTTTTTTCAAGAATCTTTTATTTTCCCTTCCTGATTTAAACACTAGCCAACTTATTTTAGGAGGAGATCTTAACTGCTGCCTAAATCCTACTCTAGATTGTTCTTCATCAAAACCCAGAGCTATTTCAAAATCAGCAAAAACTATTGAATCGTTTATGGAACAATATGCAGTTTCTGATGCCTGGCGTTTTCTAAACCCTAACGCAAAACAGTTTTCTTTTTTTTCACCTGTCCACCAAAGCTTTTCTCGGATTGATTATTTTCTCCTTGATAATAAATTAATTCCATGTATCAAGAATTGCTCCTATAGTCCTATTGTGATATCTGATCATGCTGTGCTTACATTGGATCTATCATTTCCTTGTGGGACAACTCCTAGGTCTTTCTGGCGCCTAAATACTCTATTACTTAATGACCCAGATTTTGTGCAAATTATCAACGATCGGATTGACCTTTTTATTTCTACAAATGTCACCCCTAGCATTTCAGCTAGTATTTTATGGGAAGCTTGTAAAGCCTTTCTGAGGGGAGAAATCATATCTTATTCAGCACATCAGAGAAAAAAGGCATCTGAACAGAAGTCCTCTTTAATTAAATATCTAGCGAAGCTTCAGTCCAAAATGGAAACCTCACCAACTCCAGATTTGTCTAAAGAAATACTTACAACAAAAACTGAATTTGACCTGCTGACAACGAATGAGGCCACTGAAGCTCTTCATAAAAGCCGTTATAATTACTATGAATTTGGCGATAAACCTAGTAAACTACTAGCACACCAGCTACGCCAGTCCTCTGCTCTAAACCATATAACTCAAATTTCAACTTCTTCTGGACCCACAACTGACCCACTTCTCATTAACAACCAATTTAGAAATTTCTACAGCTCCTTGTACACCTCAGAAAGCCTGAACGAAGAATCACAACTTGATAGTTTTTTTCACAATCTTGATATTCCCCTTATAGATCCTGACTTGGCCTTAAAATTGGATGATCCCATCACTCTCGATGAAGTTAAGACAACACTGAGCCTTTTGCAAAGTGGAAAGAGCCCAGGTCCTGATGGTTTTCCAGCTGAATTTTTTAGAACATTTTCAGAGAAATTATCACCTCTTATGCTGAACATGTTTAATGAATCTTTTAAATCTGGTATACTTCCACAAACTTTACGCCAAGCCTCCATCTCCTTAATTCTTAAAAAAGATAAGGACCCCCTTCAGTGTAATAATTATCGTCCTATTTCTCTACTGTGTGCAGATGTAAAAGTACTTGCTAAGATACTAGCATGTCGCTTGGAACCACTACTACCAGCTATAATCTCCCCAGATCAGACTGGTTTCATTAAAAATAGGCAGTCTTTTCACAACATCAGACGTCTCTTAAATATTCTTTACACTAGCCCACATAAAAAGACTCCAGAGTTAATTATATCCATGGACGCTGAAAAGGCTTTCGACAGAGTTGAGTGGGATTTTTTATTTTACACTCTTAAAAAATTTGGAGTGGGTGATTATTTTATATCTTGGATAAAGCTTTTGTATACTTCCCCTTTAGCCTGCGTACGCACAAATAATTACTACTCAAATTACTTCCCTCTTGGGAGAGGAACAAGGCAAGGATGCCCACTCTCCCCTCTTCTGTTCGCTCTGGTTATCGAACCTTTGGCCATTGCCCTTAGAGGCAGTTCAATGTTGGGCATCACTAGGGGGGGAGTTGACCATAAATTATCCTTGTATGCAGACGACCTTTTGCTGTTCATTGCTGACCCGGCCAGCTCTATCCCAGTGGTGCTTGCATTGCTAACAGAATTCGGCAAAATTTCAGGCTACAAATTAAATCTGACTAAAAGTGAAGCAATGCCTATTAATAATGCTGCCTCTGAATACCCTTTATCTTCCTTGCCATTTAAGGCCACTTTACACAGCTTCAAATACTTGGGTGTACAGGTGACAAAAAAATTTGAAGAGCTGTTCGACCAAAATTTTTCTCCATTGCTTAGTCGTCTCACACATGATTTTCGCCGCTGGTCTCTTCTCCCATTATCAATAGCAGGCAGAATCAGCTGCGTAAAGATGAATGTACTCCCTAAATTCTTATACCTTTTTCAGTGTATTCCAATTTTTATCCCAAAATCTTTTTTTGCTACATTAGATAGTTCTATCTCTCAATTTTTGTGGAATGGTAAGACCCCGAAGATTCGAAAGGACATTCTACAGAAACCTAAGGGCTTGGGTGGAATGGCCCTCCCTAATTTTTTGTCTTATTATTGGGCTGCGAACATACGATCCTTATTATATTGAAAAAATAAAAAAAATCTAGACGGTCCCCCAGCATGGTTAAATATTGAGAACGCCTCATGTAGATCTTCGGACTTAAAAGCTCTCCTCTGCTTTCCCATCACGCTATCTCCATTTAAATACACTGATAATATAATTGTGAAAAGCAGTCTTAAAATTTGGATTCAGTTTTTACGTAACTTTGGCTTTCAATCTACCCCTTTAACCGCCCCAATACATCTAAACCCATTGTTTTCTCCATCTATATTGGATGGAGCATATGCCTCTTGGAAGAATCAAGGGATACTCTCAGTAGCAGATCTTTATATCGAAGGTGTTTTTGCCTCATTTAACCAACTGAATGCATTGTATAACATTCCGAGAAATCATTTTTTTAGATATTTACAAGTACGTGACTATGTTCGTAAACATTTCCCTGGTTTTCCCAATGTCCCTCAACTATCGAAGATCGACAATATTTTATGTCTTGAAGCAAGCAGTAAAGGCCTAATCTCTAAACTAATCAGTATTTTTGCAAATTTACAGTCTTTTCCAGGTGACAGTCTCCGCACCAGCTGGTCTGCGGACCTTAATATTGAAATAGATCAAGATACATGGGAGGCAGTTCTGGACAGGGTTCATTCTTCATCTATATGCGCACGTCACTGCCTCATTCAGTGTAAAGTGGTTCACAAAGTACACTGGTCGAAATGTAGGCTCGCTCGGATCGACCCAACTATTGATCCAGAATGTGATAGGTGTCATTTGGGTTTAGGTACTTTAACCCATATGTTTTGGACATGCCCAGCTCTTTACTCATTTTGGGGCTCAGTATTTCAGTCTCTTTCAGCCATTACTTCTATAGATATAACACCATCACCCATTATTGGCCTGTTTGGCGTGATGCCGGATAATTATGCATTACCCACTTACCTTTTAAACTTCGTGGCCTTTCTTACTTTGCTTGCTAGGCGTGTCATTTTATTATACTGGAAGAACCCTCAGCCAACCTCGCATGTACGGTGGCTGAAAGATGTTTTGTATTTTGTAAAACTAGAGAAGATTAGATATTCCCTTCAAAGACCTAACAGAACATTTGCCAAAATTTGGGATGCCCTTTCTTTATATGTTAAAACTCTCCAGCTGGATCTAGACTGATCACCTCAACTTTTGATCACAATAGTACATCAGTTTGTAATCTTTCATCACTCGAAATGTAACATTTGAGATTACTGTATAAATGTAGACATCTGCCTCGCATTAATTGTTTATTTTATTTTATTATTATCTTCTTTTTTATTTTAATTTATTTATTCACTTTTTTATCAATATGTTATTTTTATTTATATTTATACATTTTTTTTCTATTATTATTTATGTAAGGGTTGTTTGATATGTTTGTAAAATGGAAAAATGTTAAATAAATCATTAAAAAAAAAAAAAAAAAAAAAAAAGTTAAATTATAAACCAAATGCTCAAACATACAAATAATGAATCGAAATGCATTCTCAAATGAGAAATCAAACTGATTACAAGGACTATAAAGAGACCTCATTCACACGGACTCTTTGCTGAGTCTTGTTTTTCCTTGTGGAGCATTACAAAGCATTTTTTCCTGTTTGTCCTGACATTTTTATTCTCGCCGTTATTGTTGTTTTGCCTACTGCCTTGTTTCTAATTATGTGTCTAATAAATGTTTTGTTAACTTTTGTCTCTGTTTTAGTTTTTCCCAATTGAACTATGTTTGTTTGTTCTGATGTATTTTTTTGTAGTACCAATTTTTTTTTTTGTTCACTCAACTGTAGACAGTTTTGGTCAGTGCAGTGCAGTTTTCAAAAATTGAGCACACGAGAAAAGCGAAAGGAAATAAGGGGTATGTTTTTTTTTTTTTTTTTTTTTTTCACTCAACTTCAGGCATTTCAGTTCTGCAGACCAAAAAAAAATTTAATGGGGTAAGCAAAATAATCTTGTTTTTTCTTTTGACGTAAGAATATTTTGCTTACCCCATGGGCAGATTATTTTGCCTGTTTTAAGGAAAAACTCACCTAATTTTGGCATATTATTTCTGAAAACAAGACTATATGTTTTTCTTGTCTAGAAAATGCTTCTTGATTTAGGAATTTTAAGATATTTGGACTAGAAACAAGACAAAAAATCCAAGTAAGAAAAGCATTTTTGCAGTGTACTGCTTGGTGTACTTTCTGACTTGCAAAATTTCATCGCATGAATGCATGGCACAAAAAGAAGATCAAAATGTGACTTTTTGAAGCATTCACTTGCTTTTTAAATGTCTAATCATCTTGCTTTATCTAGCCACAATTTTCAGTGTCGTACGACAGAATCATGCATGCTCAAACCATTGACCTTATTCTGCAATGAGGAAGTAAGGTTGTCTTTGCAATGTTTTTACAGCTTCTGATTCTGTCGCCTATGAGAGAAATTACTAGGAATAATAATTAGCAGAAAACATTCAAGCTATGTGCTCTATAGTGTGTTCATGACTAAGCATAAAAAGTAGAATAAAGCAATAAGAAAATGTCAGTTTGCAAGTATAATAAGCTGTTATTAACGTTTAGAAATCAAAGGATGTGAATGAGACCAGACGTCTTGAGCCAAAAAGATTCCTGGCGGCACCTGCTTGTATGCAAAGAACATGTTCAATATTGTCACAGCAGCTTTAGAAGAATAAAGGTTAAAATAAATAAATAAATAAATAAATAAATAAATAAATAAACTGAAAAAACAGGTCTCATTCTTCTTCCAATAGATCAGAAAACTATTGGTAAAGTCATTCATCACTCAACCAAGAATAAATTCATCACCACAGAGTCAACCCTCCACACTTTTATCAGAGGCTGCATGAACCCCCAATGCACAGTGGCTAAGATATTTCCAAATGTCATATTGTACATTTTAACTAAACAGAGGTTTATATTAAGCCTACTGCATAGACCCCTTAAAAATGTTTGGAGTTTTGTCTTAAGGTTCATTACTCTTCTTCAGTTTGGTTTCATTTGTACTTTTGAATATATGCTTGATTGAGTGTTTGCTTAGTTTATTCATGGTTGGTTTGTCGCCTAAGCTAAATGCATCACTGTTGATTTAATCATAATACCTGTATGCATCAAAGTAATTTAAACCCTTTGAATCTAGTTCTAGCTCTATATAATCAACTGATTAAAAATAGTTGATGTTTTGTGGCCACTAAAAAAAATCCTGTGAATATATAAACACAGTATGGAATGTTTGCTGGATGAACTTTAAATTATAAACTTAATTATGCAACATTAAGTTCATTACTGATCCAAATGTGCAACATGTATTATAACAAACTGTGATTAATTATTCATATTTCCCCATTAGCTAATATGCTATGATGCTTATTAAGAATATGTTTTATCCATCACTTTTGAATTGCAAAACGTATCTTCAATTATAGAATAATTCATGTGAGTGGCTTACCAAAGAATTCCATGTCATTTCCTGTAACAAATAGCTTGAAGCAGCCTGTTGTGGTTCGGTGGAAGTCTTCAGTATATCGTGTCACTTACGGTTAGCCGATTTACTCTGACACAGAATTCATGTAAATTAAGGTGGGGACAAACGGAATTAAGGATGCAGCAGACGTCTGCAAACGCTTTGCTGAGAAGGGGCAGGCTGGAGGTACAGAACAAGAAGAACAAATGGAGGTGTTCAACGAGTGCTCCTCCAGGGACATTTCCTCACAGATTATTGAACTGAGGTTCACTGCAAAGTTTCCTCCGTTTCTGCAACTGTAGAACTCCGATGCCCTTCATTACAACACTCATTGACAGAGACCAAATAGCTTGTTGTTTTAAACTGACAACATCATGTGAATACAAAATCTCAGGAAATAGTTTGAAACATGCCACAAATACACATCTTAAAGCACTCTGTACATGATACTTATTACATGATACTGTACATGATACTTATTATATTTCCCTTTGCTTAGTCTCTATTCATCAGGGGTCGCCACAGTGGAATAAACTACCCCTTATTACTTTACTTGGTATAATACACTTTATTTAAAAGATCCTCTTCAGACATTAGCCCCTTTCACACATATTTTCCGGCAATTTTTCGGAACGGTTGTATGTGTGAACAGGCCCTTTTTGAAAATACTGGTAAATTCGTTCTGGCTATTTTCCGGAAAGAGAAGTTGTAACATTACCGGTAATTTGCCGAAATGCTGCGCTGTGTGAATGCAGAAGGAAAATTGCCGGAAAGGACGCGTACACGTCTAGAATGTGCTGATTAAGACGTCTACTTTTGCCTTTGAATATTTTTCCAGACACATTTAGCTGCAAGATGTTAGTCAGATAACGTTTCTATGTTCCTTCTTAATGCTAACTGTGTAAATAATTATCTATAAAATGTTTATGATAATCCGTTGTTTGTTTACCTTCAAGCTTTGCGTGTGCCCGTGAGTTATTGCTACACACATCACTAAAGAATTCCATGAGTTTAGTAGTCTATTCTAGTCTAGTCTTTAAGTTATGCACTTTCATTAAACTCATATTATATTCACTGTCTACTCTTAGAAATTAATCTCCTACATTATATTATAGAGCAGGGGTGTAGCACCAAAACAGTGGGCCCATAATCACTCTCATAACCTTAAATGGTGCACTGTTTGAGGGAGCAGCCATTGCAGTGGTGGCCAAAACCATAGTGGACCTTCTTAAGTGCACTCAGTCAACCGCATAATGCACTGCAATAACGAGTGTACAAGCCATATACACACAACAGCTAGAAAAAATTAAAAATAAAAAAATAAATAAACCTGCCCATAATGCACTGTGAGATTTCACACACCAAATTCATTTAAATGTCCAACAACAAGATGGCATCCACAGTGAAATCCTATCTGTGTTTCTAAATAAATTATAATTTTATTAAAGTAACATTTATATAACAAATCAAAATACCTTGCTTCATTACTATCAGACAGCACACAAAATGTTAAATAACTGTCACAGGCTTTGTTTAAAAGGTTTAATATTTAATCGTTCTGAGAGGTTTTTCAACCAGCAAAGCGTAAACCAAATGGCATCTTTTCCGGTGCACTCAGTTCTCCAATTTACTCACTTGTATATACACTGTAAAACCCAATAATTAGGGTAACTTAAACCATTTGAGCAAACCAATTGCAACAAACTATTTAAATTCAAAAACTAATCCTAATGCATCAGAAACAGGTTTATTGACCAAGTGTGCTTCACACACACAAGGAATTTGTTTTGGCTACAGAAGCCTCCAGTGTACAAAAAGTGACAAGTGACAACACAAAATTAATTCATTTATTTTATTTTCGGCTAATTCCCTTTATTTATCCAGGGTCGCCACAGCGAAATGAATTGCCAACTTACCCAGCATGTGTTTTACGGAGCGGATGCCCATACACTACAGACAATTTAGCCTACCCAATTCACCTGTACTGCATGTCTTTGGACTGTGGGGGAAGCCCGAGAACCCGGAGGAAAACGAATGCATGGAGAACATACAAACTTCACACAGAAACGCCACCTGACCCAGCCAAGGCTCGAACCAGCAACCTTCTTGCTGTGAGGCAACAGCACAACCTACTGCGCCACTGCATCACTATACAAAATTAAATATGAGGAAAAAAGATAAACATTCAACAGAGATGCAGTTAGTCAAAAAGATCTGGATGTTGAATTGTATGTACAGATTTTAGTATAAATATACAGGATGTATACAAAATATACAAGGTGCTGTGTACAAATGCGAATGTAGAAAGAATTGCATTGTATTTTGGTATGAGGTGCTGTGTACAAGTGCGTATGAGAAAGTATTGCACATTTTTATTGCACAGTAGGAGAACATTTAACCGTTCATGAGGTAGATGGCCTGAGGAAAGAAACTTTTCCTGTGTCTGGCTGTTTTTGTGCTGGGTGCTCTGTAGCACCGACCAGACGGTAAAACTTCAAACAGGCAGTGTGCTGGGTGTGAGGTGTCCAGTGAGATTTTGCGAGTCCTTTTACTCACTCTGGAAGAGTACAGTTCTTGAAGTGTTGGAAGTACAGTGCCAGTGATTCATTCAGCAGTCTGGACTATTTGCTGTAGTCTACGAAGGTCAGCTTTGGCAGCTGAGCTGAACGAGATGGTGACTGAAGTGTAGAGGATGAATTAGATGATAGCTGAGTAGAACTATACGAGCAGCTCCTGTGGCAGGTTAAACTTCCTCAGCTGACGAAGGAAGTACAGTCTCTGCTGGGTTTTCTTCACAATAGAGTCTATGTGAATGTCCTTCTTTAGACCCTGAGAGATGGTGGTGCCCAGGAACCTGATAGACTACTGCAGCCACAGTGCTGTTCATGATGGTGAGTGGGGGAAGTGCAGGGGGGTTTCTCCTCTTGAGCTGTTGATGGCTGTGTAGGGAGATAGTCCAGGCGGGTGTGGGGTGTCTGTTCTATAAGTAGTGTGAACTGCGAATGAAGCAATTTGAGCACAGTAAATCCCAATAAATGAAGAGAACTCAAATCAACTGTGTACTGTAAAATCGAATAAGTTAAGGTAATATAAAATAATCATTGTGTGGGTGGCTTCAGCTTTGAGAGTTCAGTCTATGACAAGGTTCAGGTGGTGAATGCAATCAAGTTAGGTGAATGAGCATGGGTGTCAGGGAGAAGTGCATGTACGGAAATGTAGTCCAGGAAAAGGCGGAAGTGTAGTTTTAAGTGTGTGTTTGTGTGTGAGTGTTTACCAGCGACATCTGGTGGTTGTTCGCTGGTGAACATGACATCCCTGTGTTCGCGTGGGTTTCCTGCGGGTGCTCCAGTTTCCCCCACAAGTCCAAAGACATGTGGTACAGGTGAAATGGGTAAGCAAAATTGTCCGTATGTTTGTGAATGCATGTACGGGTGTTTGACAGACTTGGGTTGCAGCTGGAAGGGCATCCGCTGTGTAAAACATTTGCTGGATAAGTTGGCGGTTCATTCGGCTGTGGCGACCCCAGATTAAAAAAGGGACTTAGCCAAAAAAAAAATGAATGAATGAATAAATTTTGAGTTAACTACACTCATTTCATTTGATAAAGTGGACTGTTGTGTTTTACAGTGTTGAAAATGTATAGGGACAAGTTTTGATACAACTTATTTATCGTATAACCTTTGAACTTTAAGCTGTTGCACGGCTTAAATAACTTATTAAGTTATGTGCAAGAAAAACGCAGTGTTGCGGAACCTTTATAATATATATCCATAACAAATTAAAGCAAAGTTAATAGTGAAATCTGTTATTCACTTCATCCCTAGTCATAATCCTACTCTGTGTGAAGAGCATCATGGAATTTTTAATAACCACACAGTCAATGGCTTGGTTTCACGCACAAGTGTCAAACCCAGTTCTTGGAGGGCCACAGCTCTGCACAGTTTAGTTCCAACTCTAATTGAAAACACCTAATCAAATTAATGGACCAATTTAGTCTTGTTTGATACTTACAGATTGGTGTGTGTTGATACACGACTGGAACTTAACTCTACAGAGCTGTGGCCCTCCAGGAATTAAGTTTGACACCTGTGGTTTAACGTTTCATCAAAATAATGTAACTGATAGTATAGTGTCCCGTCACTATACTGAAGCACTTTATATCCCACACAGACCGTTGGGTTAGAGCTACATATTAGTCTCACTAGCATTTCTTCCAACAGCAACCTACCTTCCCATGTGGTCTTCCCATGTTTTTGCTTATTTATTTATGGTTTGTTTGTGTTTATTAATTAATTGTTTTATTGTCTTATTGTTTATTTTGCTGTATGTTTGGCAGATGATTTGGTCCCTAGCACTTTAGCAATTTATTCAGAAGCTAGATTCTTAGCTAAAATCTTTTTGTCATAATTTAATTCCATGGCATGTGGCCAATCTGAAATTCCTGTATAGCTACGTTATACAAAATATGGTTCTCTTAATTTTCATGTTACTTATTTATTAGGGGTCACCACAGCAAAATGAACCACTCACTAATCTGGCATATGGCATTGCGTTCAACAAATAACCTAATGATAAGTTTGATAAGTGCACATCGCCCTGCACTCTCGGACATACATGTTGGCTTTCCAATGTGACAGCAATGTGCCCCCCAGTCTTTGAAGAAGAAAATGATGGCACGTCTCTGAGGTTGTATATACTTATTTCGAATTGCTTGGGGTTTCATTATCTGTTTTTTTTATTCATGTAATCCTTAGTACTCTTTTTCTTCCCCATTATAAGCCTTTTATGCAATTTTGTTGTATTTCGATTAATGATGTTCATAAGTATGATTCATGATTATTGAATATTATTGTGGCGACTCGGTGGCGCAGTAGGTAGTGCTGTTGCCTTACAGCAAGAAGGTCACTGGTTTAAGCCTCGGCTGGGTCAGTTGACATTTCTGTGTGGAGTTTGCATGTTCTCCCCGGATTTGCGTGGGTTTCCTTTGGGTGCTCCGGTTTCCCCCATAGCCTAAAGACAAGTGGTACAGGTGAATTGGGTAGGTTAAATTGTCCGTATTGTACAAGTGTGAATAAGTGTTTATGGATGATACCCAGAGATGGGTGGTAGCTGAATGGGAATCTGCTGCATAAAAACATATGCTGGATAGGTTGGTGGTTCATTCTGATGTGGCAACCCCAGAATAATAAGGGACTAAGCCGAAAAGAAAATTAATGAATATTAGTGTATAATTGACATAAGCTGTGTGTAACAGCAATAAAGAGTTGTCTTGCTTGATTAGTATGGTGTATGGACCGTTATTGAAGCCTTCTCTTGTCAATTAGCTCCACACTTGTCTCACTTGCATAAACACAAACCATACTAAAATCTTTTTGGTATGCTGAAACATTTTACATACTAAAAATTGGGACATGCTAAAGCAGCAGAGGATGTTCAGCCGCAACCCAATTCTGGGAAACGCCAATACACTTGCATTCACACACCCACTCATACACTACCAAGGCCAATTTTGTTTACCCAATTCATCTATAGAGCATGTCTTTGGAGTGTGGGGGAAACTGGAGCACATGCACACAAACACAGGGAGAACATGCAAACTCCACAAAGAAGTGCCAAATGGCCCAGCTGGGACTTGAATCGGTGACCTTCTTGCTGTCAGATTTTTGTTCATACTTGTGGTCACACTTTATTTTGATCAGTTTGTTGATTTTAAGTTACATTGCATCTACATGCCAAATAATTCTCATTAGATTATAAGTAGACTGTTAGGTTGAGGTTAGGGTTAGTGTAAGTAGACATGTACTTGCTAAGTTTCTTATAGTCAGTTAAATGTCTGTTGAAGAAGCAGTATCTGACTCTATTAATACTCAAATGCACCATCAAAATAAAGTGTTATCTCCTTTTTAGGAAAACTATAACAGGGGAAACACAAACTGCTACAAAACACATGCACTGATAAATAAGTAAATGAATGAATGAATAAATGAATGAATAAATGGATGAGATGCGTGTTCATGCTTAAGCTACATAGCAGACTGATTACTGTAACTTGCTCCTATCTGACATTCCTGATAAGCAACTTAATTGGTTACAGTTAATTAAAAATTTTGCAGCTAGGATAGTTACTTGCTCAAGTGTTTCTGATCACATAATTCCAATTCTCTTTCACCTACACTTCCTGTTTACAACCATGTACAATACAGTCCTGCTCTTAACATACAAAGCTTTTCATAACTTGGCACCTCACTATCTTTTTGATTATCTTCAGGGCTTTTAGTTGTGCAGCACTAAGATTATGGAACTCCCTGCCTCCCTGCCACATTCACCAGGTGGACACTATTTCCAATTTTAAATCTCAAATAAAACTTTTTTTTTTTTTTTATGACAGCTTTTAATGATTTGCTGGTTTAATACCCTGTCTATTGCTTTTCACTGCTTGTGTTTTTTATGATGTGCTTGCTAGGGATGTCCCAATCAGGTTTTTGCCCTTGAGTCCTAGTAATTTGATTTTGTTTATTTACCAATGCCGAAACCCGATCCAATACTTCTATAGATAAAAAAGAATAAAGACGAGTGAAGAAACAGATCCAGAATGGAGTCAATCCATTGTGCGATAAGGCTCGGTGAAGACATGGGAGCTACAGATGAACTCCATATGTGGTGAACAAATCATGGGGTACATCTTATAACAGGACAAGTAGTTAAGAAACCTTCTTTTAAAGGGCTGGCAAAGCTTTCTAGGTGAAATCGTGGTGAGACAGGATTTCAAATCGAGGTTCCCCTTCAGTTGGGGAACTTCAGTGCTATTAAGTGGATTTGATATTGAAAATCCACGTATGGGAAGGATTCGGTTCAGAAGCCGCTTGTCTGAAAGAGTATTGTACTGGCCAATGAATGCAATGAATTGGCAGCGTAAGCTTGCACAGGTGTGCTTCATTGCCAATTATCCCAGCATATAAGCACACCTGGAGCGAGCAAACGCCATACTTTTTGCTTCAGAGACTTTCTGATCGAGTCGATGAGGGTTCCTCCTGCTGTGATCCAGCGATTCCTAGCAAATGAGAGCATTCTCCCAGTTCAGAGTGTGTACACGCAGCGGCAGACGGTCGAGCTGGGTTTCTCCCTTGCCTGGCGTTCTTTGGGTCCGGTCCTCCAGAGCGGTGCGTATAAAGTTGCAAACTTCACAAAAAGAGCAACACAGTCATGCACCTTGTCCTTTTCACGACAGCGCTCCGATTGTGCGCTTCTGGATGCGGTGGTTTCCTGTCCTCGGATGATGGGCACAGGCACTGCGTTGCATGCCTGGGGGGTCCAGCATGTTAATGCGCTGCTCGCGGGCAGTTCATGTCGTCATTGCGATGCCATGACTGTTGCGCAGTAAAGATCGCAGCTCCTCTAAGCGCTCCATTCAAGCTTTGGGGCGGGGGAAGCGATCCGTCTAACAGATGGTAGCCCTTAAGCTCGATGACACCGTAGACCAGACGTCCACCGCGGCATCGGAGGGTGGGCTTTTTATTGACCGATGATGATCCAGACCCGCTCGCACCCTCCGGGCAGGTGAACGCTGTCAAACGGATCCTGAAACGAACATGTTAGCCGTGCTTTTAGCCGTGGGTTGGAGATGTTTTATCCCCCAGCTCCGCGGCCGGACCGACTAGAGGGGTGTCCCCTTCTTCCCGGAGGTGCACAGTAGGCTCACGCGGTCTTGAAGGGCACTTTTTTCTGCTCGTGCTGCGTGTCCCTCCACCCTCACCACTCTTGACGGTGAAACAGCCAGGGGGTATGTGGCGATTCCTCAGGTTGAGTGCGCGATGGCGGTCAATCCACGCGGCGCCTCTCCTTGGCGGGGTCCACCTTGTCTCCCATCCAAAGCCTGTAAGTTATCTGCCTCCCTTGGAGCTAGAGCTTACAAGGCTGCGGGCCAGGCTTCTTCCACCTTGCATGCAATAGCCACCTACTAGCGCTACCAAGCGCAGGCGCTGGCCGAGCTGCACGAGGGTGGGTCCAACCCAGGCTTATGAGCTTCGCACCGCCGCCGACTTAGCTCTTCGGACTACTGAATCCGTTGCGTGTGCGTTGGGGAGGACGATGTCCACATTAGTCATCCAGGAGCGCCACCCCTGGCTGATATGCGCAAAATCGACAAAGTCCGCTTTCTTGAACACCCCATATCCCAAGCCATGTTCGGCGACACCGTCTGTGAATTCACCCAGGAATTCGAGGCGGTGAGAGAGCAGTTGATGGGCGATGTCTTATCGGCGGTCCGTAGCCCGCTCCGCCCGCCGTGCCATTCATACCTGCTCCTCGCCGAAGGCGCCCGCCTACAAGAGCTGCACCGCCCCCACACATGCCTCTGGCAAAGCGAGCGCATCGAGCACCTCGGAAGCAGGCAGCCCTCCTGCCCAGAACGCTGCTAAGTCTGGCAACGGACCGTGAACGTCCCTGGGTCAGGCCATCTGGAGAAGAGGAAACTTGCTCTTTCCCCGCTAGAGGGCGGGGCCCCATTTCCAACGGCACTTTTTACTGCCATGAAAACATCATGAAAGAGCACTTTTACACTTCCCCGGATTAGACAGCCCGAAATCTGCCAGTCTGGGACGCTATGCTTTCTAGCTTGCAGATTCGGTGCGTTTCGCCAGTGGCTCACAAGCGCTGGGAGGACAGTCTCCTTTCTCCCACCCCTCGTGCCTCCCCTCCGGAGCTCGGGTGCGGAGTGAGAGCAAATCTTCCACCTCCAGCTCTTCCGTGGGACCCGCGTGCTTCCCGGATCAGCACACCCACTCCGTGCTGCCCTACTGCTGGTACGTCAGCGATTGTAGCGATGATTCCATTAGCGAGAGCTCTGCCTGCCTGGTTAGCACGGGCCAGCTCTTCGCGGTGGCTCATACGCACAATCCGACTCGGCTATGCAATCCAGTTCGCGAAACGGCCCCCCAAGTCACGGGTGTGTACTCACCAGGGTCAGCCCCCTGTCCGCCCCTGTCTTGCGAGAGGAGATTGCTGTCCTCCTGGCGAAGGATGCAATCGAGCCGCTCCCTCCAGCCGAGATGGAGAGCGGGTTTTACAACCCACACTTCATCGTGCCCAAAAAGAGTGGTGGGTCACGGCCAATCCTAGATCTGCGCGTTTTGAACCGCTGTCTGCTCAAGCTGCCGTTCAGAATGCTCACGCAGAAGCGCATCCTCCGGTGCGTTCGTCCTCTGGTTTGGTCTGCAGGATTAGACCTGATGGATGCGTATTTCCATGTCTCCACTCTTCCTCGCCACTGTCAGTTTCTGCGGTTTGCGTTTGAAGGTCGAGCTTGGCAATACAAAGCCCTCCCCTTTTGGGCTCTCTCTGTCTCCGTGGGTCCTCACCAAGCCCACGGAGGGTGCCTTAGCGCCCCTTTATCTCGCGGGCATCCGTATACTCAATTTTCTTGACGACTGGCTGCTTTTTGCCAAAGACAAAGTGCTCCGGCACTTCTACCTGTTGGGGTTTCAGGTCAACCGAGAAAAGAGCAAACTCGCCCCCGTGCAGAGGATCTCTTCTCTTGGGCTGGAGCTGGACTCGGTCACCATAGCAGCGCACCTCTCCGGAGAGCGTGCTCAGCTGATGCTGTACTGTCTGAGAGAGCTCGACAGTGAAATAGTGGTCCCACTGAAACTATTTCAGAGGCTCCTGGGGCATATGGCATCCGCAGCTGCTTCATGCCGCTCGGATTACTCTATATGAGACCACTTCAGCACTGGCTTCATGATCGAGTCCCCAGACGCGCATGGCACGCGCGCGCACACCGAGTCTCTGTTACTGCGCTGTGTCGCCACTCCCTCAGCCCTTGGAGCGACCCCTCGTTCCTGCAGGCCTGAGTGCCTCTAGGACAGGCATCCAGTCTTGTTGTCGTTTTAACAGACGCTTGTAGGGTCCGTCTGTTTGGTCCAACGACGGCAGCCAATCAGATGGCAGAAGGATTCTTGCGCGTCACTGTCTTCTTTTAAGCACAAATAGTATCGAGTTAAATACATATATAAATTTGATATGAGTATATCTTTCGTTTTATCTGACTCCAATAATAAAACATTGATAAAGTTATTTTGTTTCCTTTTACATTATTTTAGATTATGATTGAATATTCTTTTAATTTGTTATTATACCTTATTCTCATTTACTCAGATTCCTATAGCATCCTGAGTCTTGCACCGGCCGGGTATACAATCTCTTAATACAAGCTTGTCAGTCTTGGTCATTAAACAGAGGCGATTAACCACTCTCCTAAGAAGGCAGAACTCTACTTACTCAATTTAGGAGATTTTTATGTGGTCCCCATAGATCTGTTATCTACTTAATCAAGACAAAGTATTTTAATAATAATCGCACAGGATTATAAGTTTGTAGATGAAGGCCTAAATATCCACATTTAAATTAGTTTCAACAATATTTTGTTGTTCTAAATAGAATACCCATAGTTGGCCTTTTGCAGTCTACGTATACATGAAATAATGCCAATTTGCTAGTCGGATCTCTAACAACATTGTATAGCGTGCCACGTTGCTCCGTCTAACATGTTTTAGTCCGTTACTAACCTGTACAGTGGCTTGTAGTGCTATGGACAACAACATTTATCAGTGATAATAACACGAGGACTATTTGAATAATTCAAAACATAACAATTTATTTATCAGGTAAACAGGATAATTCAAAATCAATTCAAGCAATCAAACATTAATCAATTCATTATGTAACATCTATCAGTCAAAATTACATTAGTGAAACGTTTAGCCAATTCAAAGTACATAAATGAAAGTTTAGAAGATTACCTGAAGACGAAAAAGACTACACACAGCAATTGTGCGGGAGATCTGGATACAGATTCCCCGACTTCTCTGCCACCTTCCCTTAAGTACCCATCTTTGCACCTCAGGGTGTTTCTTTGATATTTACATTTGGCCATCTCTCTACAGGGCATTTTCATGGGAAGAAGTTTCGGTTGGGGTTTCTGTGGTATTACCATTTGTGTGTTTCTTTGTTCTTGGTGAGGGGATGTTTTGCTTGAGGGGCATGATTATAATTTTATTACCGGACCGAGGGCAAATGTTTCAATATCTAAAGGGGTGAGACCTTCTTTATCAGACACGCTGGAACCTTCAATGCGTTAGGTAAACAGAGACAAAAGGGGAGAGGGTATAACAGGAGATACGTGTCCGGGGGAAGTTTCGCTCTCACACTGAGAGCGACAGATGTGAGCTCTTTGATGCTTATCAGGTAGCTGTTCTCATTAAAACACAGATGTCGTAAATAATCATTCCTGATACCAGCCTTACACGCTTCCATCACGGGCTGGGGGGCTGTGCGTTGCGGGTATGCGGCTGCGGACCTGTGGAATGGTACCCTGTTGCATTGGCATATCGCCTGGAGCTGTTGGCAGTTCTCCTCGCTCTCCACCGTTTTTTTCCGGTGCTGGAGCGGCAACACGTGCTGGTCAGGACGGACAGTACGGCAGCGGCGGCGTATATCAACCGTATGGGGGGTATGCGCTCTCGCCGCATGTCTCAGCTCGCCCCCCGGTCTACTCCTCTGGAGTCATCCTTGGCTGAAATCGCTGCACGCCATTCATATTCAGGCAAGCTCAACCGTGCAGCCGATGCGCTCTCACGGCAGCCTTACGTACTGGAGAATGGAGACTCCACCCCGAGTCTGTTCAGCTGATATGGGCGCGATTCGGGGAAGCCCAGATCAATCTGTTGCTTCCCCCGAGATCGCTCATTGCCAGTTGTTCTTTCCCTGACCAAGTGCTCTTGGCACAGATGCACTGGCTTACAGCTGGCCTCGGGGCATGCGCAAATATGCGTTTCCCCAAGTGAGCCTGCTCGCGCAGTTTCTGTGCAAGGTCAGGGAGGACGAGGAACAGGTTGCTGGTTGTGCCCCTCTGGCTCAACCGGACATGGATGTCAGAGCTCTTCCTCCTCGCCATACCTCATCATTAATCCAGAATCAGAATTAATCCATCCCGCCCCCTCTCATGTTCTCTTTGGATCTCACCCTCGTTACACGAGCCGCGTCAGATCCCTTCGATCCTCGACTCTTTCTGTCCCTAAAGACAGCTCTTCTGGTCGCGTTGATATCGATTAGAGGGTCGGGGACCCAGAGGCATTTTTTGGTCAGTGATTCGTGCCTGTAATTGTGCTGGCTTTCTCTCACGTCCTGAGACCCCGCCCGCGATATGTGCCCAAGGTTCCTACCACTCCGTTTTAATACCAGGTAGTGAGCCTGCAAGCGCTGCCCTCGGAGGAGGCAGACCCAGCCCTTTCTTTATTGTCCAGTTCGCGTCTTGCGTATTATCCGGACCGCACTCAGAGTTTAGATCATCTGAGCAGCTCTTCGTCTGTCATGGTGGTCGGCAGCAGGGAAGTGCCATACCGAATTAAGTTTACCCACTGATTTGTGGATGCCATTCTCTCGCTTATCAGAGCCGAGGTGAGCCGCATCCCCCGAGAGTGCGTGCGCACTCCACTCGGCGCACGCGGCGCCTCTCTAACAGACATCTGTAGAGCTGCGGGCTGGGTGACACCCAACACATTTGCAAGGTTTTACAATCTGCGAGTGGAGCCGGTTTCCTCAAGGGTATTAGGTAACCCTTTAGTGATTGAGGAAACAATTCGGTAGGGTGTTGAAACACGCTTGCTGCGCCATTCTCCCTAACACGAAGGTACGTGCGCCTTTTTATCTGTCAGTAAAGTCCCCTGTCAGTTGAGCCCTGCAGATTCCTCCGTGGCCCCCAGCACTGACTCAGCAGGGGAGTCACTTGCTGGCCCACTACGTTGTAGGTCTGCCCGCTAGTCAGCCCGCGTTTTGGGTATAGGTGCCTGCTATGCATGATCCCCACTAGGCGATGCTTATTCCGCCACGGTTAAGTCCCCCCCCCTGGGTGGACCCGTGTCTTCCCTCTCCGCTAACCACTTTTTTGCTATGCGTACTCCCTCTTTTTAGGGCTAGTCCATATGTAAATTCTGCCATCTATTCCCCCCTTGGGTAGCGGATGGCCTCCGCAGCGTCCTCCCTATCGGGATTGCACGCTTCCCAACGTACTGTCGTTTTTTCCTAGAATTATCTAGATGCTCACGACTTCCCAAAAATATATATCTAATCCGTAAAACTTCTGTTGAAGTAGGATAAATTAGGGCCAGGGACACGTTTTAGGACCGTGCCTTCCATGATGTGGGTGCGTCACGCTTGCTTGACTATCCCCTCATCGGGGGCGTTGGTAAGGTGCAGTCATTATGGCGCTTTCCATAGTCTTCCCATATGTGGATTTTCAATATCAAATCCACTTAATAGCACTGAAGTTCCCCAACTGAAGGGGAACGTTCGAGGTTACAGAAGTAACCCTTCGTTCCCCGAGGAGGGGAACGGAAGTGCTATACTCCGTCGCCATAATGACTGTCCCTTAGCTGTTTGAAAGTCTCTTCAGCTTAAAAGGATGGCGGTTGCTCGCTCCAGGTGTGCTTATATGCTGGGATAATTGGCAATGAAGCACACCTGTGCAAGCTTACGCTGCCAATTCATTGCATTCATTGGCCCGTTCAATACTCTTTCAGACAAGCGGCTTCTGAACCGAATCCTTCCCATAAAGTGGATTTTCAATATCAAATCCACTTAATAGCACTTCCGTTCCCCTCCTCGGGGAACGAAGGATTACTTCTGTAACCTCGAACGTTCTACATTTGTTTTTGAGGTGTCTTATCAGGTTTGTTGTGTTAAATGTAGCCTTTTCCTCTCTTGCTATGCCAAGATTACATACACCGCAAAAACAATCTGTTATGTTACTTTTTTTTTTTTCGGCAGCTGTGGTTATATAATAACAAACGTTAAATTACAGAAATTGTCTTAAATTTAAATTTACAGTAACTTTTTGTCATTTAATCTCTGTTCTTTTACAGTATTTTTTAGTAATTTAGTAACTGTTATTTTATGATTATTATTTTTTTTTTACAGTGTGTATCTCACAATGTTGGTAGTGTTGTTGTCATCAACTTTATAATACCTCCAGACCACAGACATGCTAGCGCTTTCCGCCACAAGCTGCTTCCATGTTTTACTTTGCTGGCATTTAATCAATACCGTCTCTGCAACAAAGTGATGTCATGCCACATGTGGTACTGTTTCTATGTGAAGTCAACAGAAAGGTCTAGCTCTGTGCCACTGCATAACAATAGATGCGTTAAAAAATAATGAAAATATATACAGTCCTATGCAAAAATTTGGGCACCCTAATATGTTAAGAGAAGATCGGAGACAAATGCCATTCAGTTTCTAGAGAAAGCTAGATAATGTCATGTTTTTCAGACAGAAATACGTAAGTGAAGCAGTATAGAGATGTGTGAAATTAAATTGAAACTAAAAACTAGGCTTTTTAAAAGTTTGGCCACCCTCTCTTTTGTGTGGATTTCAAAACCTGTAGTCCCCTAATGCTGATTGATTACAACACAAAATTGCTTTGAGTGACTCAAATGTGCAGAGTTACTGAAGTTTGTCCTGCGCGCTTGCGTTATTTTATTTTTTTTTAGTTACTTCTTTGGTTTGCTGCGTTAATCTTATCGTTACTATTATTCAAAAGAAGGTAATGATATTTTTCCTTACATTATATGGGTGATAACAGACAAACAGACGTTTCGGCACAAAGCCTTCCTCAGTGTGTAAGGCTTGTGTTTGAGTGACTCATAACAATCCTAACACAGGTTCAACCAATCATGAAAAATGATATTTAAGATAGTACAGAAAGGCTCATCTGGACAAGCCTGAATCATTTTGGAAAGATATACTGTGGACAGATGCCACAAACATAGACACTTTGCATGGCGGAAATGAAAACAGCATTCCAGGAGAAGAACATGCTCTCTACTGTAAAATACAGTGGAGGATCCATCATGATGTGCTGATGTGTGCCAAACACAGGTACTGGAAACTTTGTCAGAGTTAAAGGTCACATGGTTTCCACCCAGTATCAGCAGATTCTGAAGGGCATTATTCAGGAATCAGTCAAGAGGCTAATGTTTTGACAGGATTGGATGTTTCAGCAGGACAGTGACCTAAAGCACAGTCCCAGATCTACCAAGTGCTCGGACACGATACAATGTTCTTGAATGGGCATCCCAGTCCCCGGACTTGAACATCATCAAAAATCTATGGATTGAGTTGAAAAGGGCCATTCACGTACTGCACCCATCTAACCTGACTAAACTGGAGAAATTGTGCAAGAAAGAATGGTACAAATGCCTTCAGCAAGAATTCAAGGATTATCCTTGACTTTAAGAAGTGTCTACATGCTGTTATTTTAGCAAAAGGTGGCTGTACAAAAGATTGATGTCATTATTCTGTTGGGGTGCCCAAACTTTTGCACCTGTCTGTTTTTGTTATGATTTAAATTGCATTGCATTTGTTGATTAAATAAATGTTATGTCAGAACTGAAATGTTCCTGTTCCCCTACATTCTCCAAAAAAATAAAAAATAAAAATAAATAAATAAAAAATAAATGGTACAATGTTGTACCAAAGAAAAATCTCTTTGCCTTTCCTGTAATATTTGTTTTCATAGGTATTGTAATAAAAGAGGAGTTGTTTTTGTACACTTCTGTACCTTTTATATGAGAACAACTGTGTCCCTCCATTTCAGTTGTACCATAAAAGGCACAGAACAGTATCATATCAGATCTTTTCTGTACCATATTAGGTAAAACTTTTACAAAGGTACCACTGTGTACCTTTTTTTTTCTAAGAGTGTATAAAATAAATCCAAATGAAATTGCTCATTTGAAAGGCCAACAGACTATGGCTTGCAATTATGATAATTATCAGGGGTGGCAAAACATTTGCATAAGACTCTCTCTCTCTCTCTCTCTCTCTCTCTCTCTCTCTCTCTCTCTCTCTCTCTCTCTATATATATATATATATATATATATATATATATATATATATATATATATATATATATATATTCAAGTCCTGATAGGGAGGTAATTTCGATTCCAATGGAGTCTAAAACTGCGCAATCAGGCTCGATTTCCGATCATGTGATCAAATCTGGAAATCCCTAGTGCTTGCTATATGGTGTCCTTGAGTGCTAATTAATGAATTATTGAATGTGATGGTTCAGCTTGAGCAAATGTTTGCATACTTATGCAATTGACATTAATTTATTCATGTATGTATGTTTGTATGTTTTCCCCCACACTTCATTTTAAATATAAAACATATACGTAGTCTCAGCAGCTGCAGAAATATTTTTGTTTAATTGTAATGGGCATTTATTTGCCCTAGATCTTGTTTTAAGGGGACATTTTTGCTTGGCTTGGTGGCTTTGTTGCCCCAAGACCCTATTAAGTTCAAACCTTAAACAAACTCATTCTGACATCACAAAACTATTCATGACAACAAAATCAAGGATGTGTGTAAATAAAATGTCAAAACATTACAATAATAGTAATAATTCATGAGGCAGTGCATGCTGGGATCAGGGAGAATGGGAGTAAACCATGAAACTTTTTCTTTGTAGGCCTATTAGAACAGAAAGAGAATGAAATAATCCAGCTCACCTGCTGTGCAAGGGATTCTTGAAATAAGCAAAGAAAAATAAATTCATTTTAAAATTATTTATTTGAGTTTTAGAATGTGTATTGGGGCCAAAACAACACTGCCTGTACATTTTTATGCACATATCTGACAGCAGCTATGAAGTGCAGGCTGAAAATAGAGGTCCATGTTTGTGGTCACTAAGAGCTGCTTTATAACAGAGACAGTTTCCAATCTTCAGCATGTATCTCCATGTACATGTGACCTCATTCTCTGTTGAGGGTGCAGAATGGCGCTATGCGGTAACATTATGCAATCACACCTGGGAGAATGGAACAATCCATTTTTCATGGAAAAGAGGGTAGTGATGTGTTGGTTGAGGAAAGGGAGATTGTTGAAATTTCAGGTTAATGCTTCAAAGAACCTGTGTTCAGTCAGTGCCAGCAGCTAATTTCTTATCACTGAATGTTTGTGAAAACCCTTTGATATTTTTTTCGAAATAGCTTTTTGTTATGCTATGTTTGTTTGTTTGTTTATTTGGTTTTGTGGTTTTGTTAACTAAGCCAAAATACTGGCCTATGTATTATTAAACTGCATCTAAATATGATATGACTTTTTTGCCTTACAGCATCTGTGCAATTTAATGAGAAACTAAATTTCAGAAACTTTCATCACAATTTAATTCCATCACTTCCCTAAATTTAAATCCCGGTAGCTACACTGTGAAAATATAGTTCCCTTATTATTGGTTTAGTTTATTTAAAGTGTTGGATTTAAAGCATCAATTCTTCTGGTAAAGGTCTAAGGTGTTTTGTTTCAGCTAAAAAAGAAAAAAAAATAATTATATATATATATATATATATATATATATATATATATATATATATATATATATATATATATATATATATATATATATATATATATATTTTTTTTTTTTTACAGCAGGGGTTCACAAATTTTTCAGCCCGCGACTCGTAAAATAACCATGCCAGTGACTTGCAACTCTCAATATCCTCTGAGGTGGTTATAACTATACAAATACAAACCTTGCAAATTCAAAATGGCTCACACACACCAATTGAAGCCCAAATCTATTCTTCATTTAATTGTGGAGAATGCCACTCGGAGATCATACTCCATGTTTGTAAGTGACCTGTATTTAATTTTCTTGTAGGTGAGTGCCATAAATCTGTTCAAAAGTTTACTCTGGTGCCATGAAATCAGTTTGCTTCAATGGACGCTATTGCTGGGTCTTTAATCTAACATAATGTGACCCTAGGAGTTGCAAGGAAAAAAAAAAATTTAATAAATATTTCATTTTTGGAAATCACCAAGCGACCCCCTATTATCCTGTGATGCCCCGAGGTGTCCCGACTAACAACTACAACTACTTAAAAAACAACAATTACTACATCTTCAACTATAACTAGTGGTGGGATAAGGCTTATGAAATTCATGAAACACTGAAACAATCAAAGCAAATGTGTCGAAGCATTGAAACATTTTGAAACACGCCTCTACACTGACATATAGTGGTAATTTTTTATTTTTTTTTTGCATTGCACTGGAACAGCTTCAGCAAAGAACCAGTTGAGAAAATTGGGGTAGTAAACCCCACTTTGTAGAGTTGAGCCTTTAAGTGATATAGTGTAGCGTTGAGAGTTCCTAAATTTGCATGCGGGGGGTAGTTGGTTTGAATCTAGGCTGCTACAGCTATTTTTAAATGCTTAATATCAGTTTGAAATGCTCTGTTCTTGTATTGTTTTGTTTTAACATTTGTCTGACATCCGAATAAACACTTTGTGAATAAATATGTCTTGTTTTGGTCATAAAACAGGGTTGTTGCCAGATCAGTGATGGTTGTGTATTATTTATATCATTCATTAAATTTCCCATTTAGTGTATTTTATTAACATCTACTCTAACCCTAAACCCAACCATCACAGTACTGTAAAAATATTAATTATTGTTATGCAGTGTTACAAAAATGATGCTAAATTGATGGTGTATCTGCAACTGTAAACTATCTAGACTACACCATAAAACAGTAACATTATTAAAATACATAAAATCATGATTTTGGACTTAAACCCAAAAGCCATTTGAAGCATACTAACAATGTGCACACGCAAGGTCCACTAGGCTATATGAGACAAAAGTTTTTACTGACCCTGTAAGTCAAACAAAGATTTGCCAGGTCTTGAAACGCTTCTGAAATGATCAATGCTTTGAATTGCTTTAGTCACTTGACCAAGTGTTTCGAAACACTTTAGTCACGTGACCTGGGTGTTTCAGATCATGCTTCGGTGCAGTTTTTTTTTTTTTTTTTTTTTTTGAAACACTTGCTCTTCAGGTTCTCTTGGAGTTGGTGCAAATAAAAGCATCAGATGTGTGTCTAATATATATGTAATATATTTGTTTTAATTTTAATTAAAATGTATTACCAGTCATTTGATGCGCTTTAGTCCACTCTCTGTATTTAACTGCCTGTTTGGGTTTCAACAAGGTCTGGTGCTGATGTGATGGGGGCATGTACTTTCACTTTTCACCACTACAGCCCCTCACCTCTTTTCATGTTCAAACCAAACTAAGAATAGCATAGTTTTTACATGGCAGGTTTTTACATCCTTCATTCATGTTGAGAGATCGACTTGAAAAGAGAATATGTCTTTACATAATCCAGAGAGATGTGACTTAGTAAAGTGTAAAGTCATACATGATTTTATTCGTTGCATTAGTCTGAATGAAATCCCCTCGTCAGGCAGCGCTGGAGCAGAGAGTGGACCGAAGCTTATCAATGAAAGGTATTAACAAAAGAAAACTACACAACTTAAAGGCTTGTATTTGTTGTATTTGCACCAGCTCTGCAATGCACGCCCACAGCTTCATACATTGGGTTAAATTAGGCTGTCCAGTCTCTGTGTTCAGCCCATGGTTACTACTATGGTTGAAATCCATACAAGGAATCAGGCAGCGTAATACACAGAAATATATATGTTTATATTAGAAACACATCTGATGCTTGTATTTGCACCAGCTCCACACCAACAACTTAACACATTGGGTGAAATGTGTTGGGCTAAAGATGTATCATTTGAAGGCCAGATTTCAAACAACTGTAGAACTGCATTTTTTCATCTTAAAAATGTTGCCAAATTTTGACATATGCAATCAATGTCTGATGCAGAAAAGCTTATTCAAGATATCATGACCATGATTAGATTGTTAATTAGACTACTAGGCGGTTGCCCTGTTGGCCTAATTAACAATCTTCAGCTAGTTCAAAATGCAGCTGCTAGAGCGCTTTCTAGAACAAAGAAAGATGATAATATTACTTTAGTTCTTTCAACATTGCATTGGCTCCCTATTACATATCGGATAAATTTTAACATTTTATTGACTGACTACAAAGCCCTGAACGGCTTAGCTCCCCAGTATTCGAGGGAGCTCCTGGTGTCATATAGTCCCTCATGTCCACTACGCTCAATTCATTCTGGACAATTCATTATTCCCAGAATATCAAAATCAACTGTAGGTGGTAGATCTTTCTCATATCTGGCACCTAAACTCTGGAACAGCCTTCCTAGCATAGTTAGAGAAGCAGACACACTATCTCTGTTTAAAACTAGATTAAAGACACATCTCTTTGCATTTGCATACATATAAAACACAAATGCTCTTGAGATCTAAATCCTCTAAAGGATTGTTAGTCTGCATAATTTAGGGCACCTGGAGCCAGGAACACTTCCCCAAAAACATTATAATTTGAACAGCATCTGCACGTTTCTTAGTCTTTTTTTTTCTGTACTATTCCCAAGGTTTCCATAATCCTGGGCCAGGCTGTATCCTGAGCAGCTGCTGTGGTGGTCATGGAGGGGTGGAGACCATGAGACTGATCCTTGTAAGACCCCGGTAGCAGACGAGTCCTTGCATTGATCCTGAATGGCAAGCATGTAAACCAGCCGGTGACTTTTCCCATCTGCAGCTTCTCCACGATAGACGTCCAGGGCTCTCCAGCCTCCGGCACCTAGACTGCAGCTCTGCACAAGACGTTTGGCCATAGGATAAATGGTCGTGCCCAACTGTTTATCTTGAGGTTTTTTAATTCTTCACTTTCACTAATTGGTGAAGTTTTTTCCTCTCCACTGCCACCACTGGCTTGCATGATTTGGGACCTGTGGAGCTGTGCATCAATAGATTTGCTCTTCAGTGTTGAACGCTCAGCAGTGAATATTAAACCACAATGAACTGAACTAAACTGAACTTCAACACTGAAAACTAACACCGTTTCAATTCACTATAATGTTCTATGTGAAGCTGATTTGACACAATCTACATTGTAAAAGGGCTAAAGAAATAAAGATGAATTAAAAATGAATTGAAAAAAAAAAGGCTTTACATTCTCCGTGTTCAGTCCATTACTTCCGCTGTATCTGTTCAGCTGAGGGAACGGAACCAACTTCGTGACATCAGACACACCGATAATCCAAGATGGCGGTGCCTTAGGTATAAAATCTGTAATAAAACATGCCGTTTTCTTCTAAATTATTTCATTAATTGAGTTTGTTTAATATATTTTCATTAAAGTTGGATTTAATGTACAAAATAATGTAAACTGCTTTATTTCCACTTTAACAATTTAACATTACTAATCATGTACCAAATACAAATTTGTATTTACATAACATGCACTGAAACAAATAAAAACTTTTGAACCAACTTAAAAAAAAAATACACACATATATATATATATATATATATATATATATATATATATATATATATATATATATATATATATCATACTTTGTTACGTAATTTTTTTAATAATTAATTTTATGCATTTATTTAGGTTATTTTCCACATGACATAAGTCATAAGACATAAGTCTAAATCCTCTCTGTTAAATTTGCTATAACAACACATTATGTAATGTTTAAGAGTTTTAACACATTTTACTGTCCGAGCATATACTCTTTAATAACAGTCCAATCAAATGGACGTGATTAAAAGTAGACGAAAATATTTCAGACCCTCATTACTTCTGTTTTTTGCATCATTCACGTATGATCAGATCAAACTGATGCATACATAAATGCATCTTAATATCTGGTATATTTGACACTGCATGGTAAAGACAATGTACTGTAGGCTTAAAGGTCTAGTAACAGCAAGCTAATGGGCAAGTCATTGCAGGTGATTGCTTTGCCTGAAATAATTTATTTGAGACAGCACTTTATTTCCACACAGCTTTTTATATGGGCAATCGAGAAAAAGGTGCGTGTCAAAATGTAATTAGACACCAAAATGCTTTTACTGTCATTAAAGAAAACCACTTTATTATCTTATGAGCAGGAACAGATAGAGCCAGATGCATTCATCCTGATCTGAATATATATATCATCCTGTTTATTCACATGTGTGTCTCTGAGGAAACACTCAACATGAATACATCCGCAAATAATATATCATAGTGGCAGGAATAAAATGGAAAAAAAAAATTGCCCATTGCCTATAAATCATTGATTAATTTACTTTCCCCTGATGGTTTGTAAAATTCAGTGCTCAAATCTATTTGGAATTGAAAATGACCGTCCCAACAACTCTCTAAAAGTTTGATGGTAGATGGGGTGATGAAGAAAAGAGGCCATAATCTTGATGGATTTTTAATGCTGGAGTTTTAATTTTAACTACTGACAGAGACACTTTTATTTTCATACTTATCTTGGGACAATAATACAATTAATAAGAATAAATTAATGGACTAACGGATTAGGGAATTTAACATTTAGCATAGTAGTTTCTAAAACTAGTACTGTCAATCTCAACTAAAAAATTCAATTAAGTTAAAGACCCATATTTGTGGGTTTCCTCTGGGTGCTCCGGTTTCCCCCACAAGACCAAAGACATGCGGTATAGGTGAATTGGGTAGGCTAAATTATCTGTAGTGTATGTGTGTGAATGAGTGTTTGGGTGTTTTCAAATGATGGGTTGCGGCTAGAAGGGCATCCGCTGCGTAAAACAGATGCTGGATGGGATTAGTTCATTAATTTATTCTTATTAATTGTATTATTGTTGGTGCAAGTTGGTGGTTCATTCCGCTGTGACGACCCTAGATTAATAAAGGGACTGAGCTGAAAATAAAATAAATTAATTAATAAATTAGGTTAAATTAAATTAATTAATCACTACAATCGTATGCACTCAAAAAATAACTCATTGGATAAACTCAATTTAATTAAGGGCAGGATTCCCATCTAATGAATTTGTTTAGCACAATTTTAATGTGTTATGACATAAATAAATACAATTGGGTTGGTCCAACATAATTTTATTGAATAAAAGTTGAAATACTTTTTTATTTTATTTAACTTAAACTCTTAAAGTCTTATAATATCATGTATGTGTATTTTATCACACATTTTGAGGTTTCTCAGTTTTATTTAAAATTATCCTAAATGAACTAGAAGATCCATATTTCATGAGTTACATATACAGTTGACTGGGACTAATTTTAGTACAGTTATTGCTCACTCTGCAAAGCAGCAAACTGCATTTTTACTAATTAAGCTGCCAACACCAAAAGCATGTTTGCTTGTGGTAATCTCAAAACTCAAAGCATCACATGAAAATCTTCTAAATCTTCAACCTAAAGTGAAGATTAACCTCTAACAAGTCTTTTTTTATTAACTTTAAACACCCAATATTACTTTTATTGTCAACAATCTCCTAACCAGGTAGTTGAACCAACACAAAACGCTTCCAGGGGTGGTCTACAGTGTATTTTTAAGGCTTGGCTGTGTTTATAAGATGCAAAGCAATGTGTGCTCATGCTTCACATGCAGAAATTCATGTTATTTGTTCATAAGTGTTACTTTGATTTTATACAGTTACTCAGCCAACATGAAAACGCTGTTGCAAATAAATATCAGTTTCCTTCCTGCATTATATTCAACATAGGCTAGAGTAGTTATACTGACACTGATAAACTTTTATTGTCATGCACAACACTTTTTGTTCACTATAAAAGAAAAAAAAACATATCAAATGCTTGTCGTAATCATTGCTCTAAAATGTAATATGAATGTGTAAATATATATAATATAAATGGCTTATAAATGACAATTAAAGAGTCAGTTAAATTCTAAAAAGGAAAAAAGGTACATAAACAACATTATTCATTTCTATTTATCTGAAGATGCACAAATCAAACTGTATCAAATGAAAAGTATATCTGTGCAACCTTAAACATTTGTTAACATACATAGTAACCATTAATATATGCCTGAATAATAAGATGTATAAACCTTGATGTCAGTAGTTTCTTAATCATTTTACTAACTCATTCTGAATGATGTTAAAAACCTCCAAATACTCGTAAATACAAATGGTTTCTTAATAATGCAGTACTTCATTTAGTAATAAATAATAAATCAATAACAAAGTATGAAAGTCCAATTATTAAGCACATTATAAATGTGGTTGTAAGTCAAGAATACTGCATTTATAGTTGCAGTTATAAACTGCTTACTAATGTTTATTAATGTAGAGTTAATGCTTGACAAATGATGAATTCACTATATGCTAATGCTTAAAAGGTCCACAGTGTGTAGTTATTAAAAAGTGTTACCAAGTTAATTTGGTCAACTAAAAAAGTAAGGCAGCAACACGTTAATGTATGATTTATAGTGTGCAGTTTTTATGAAATGTTACCAAAATTTGTTTGGCAATCTGAATCATTAAAGTGTAAAAAATATCCAAAAAAAAAAAAGAAAATAAAGAGGCAAATACTTTTTCACATATAGACCCCCTCTTTTGCATTGTTTATTAGTTTGCTTTTATTTTTCTTCTGCCTACCAGCACTGAATGGGAGTATCAGGGATGTGTTCCCAGCTGGGGAGATAAAGGACACCCTCAATATGTGATGGCAAATGATGGATTTATAAAAGGAACATACATTAGTTTTGAATTATTGAGCCGAACATTCGAGGGGTGCCAGTGATGATTACTGCACCTCAAAGAGATGTAATGAAGCCATTCCCACAAGGTCATGTATTGGATACATCTAAAATGTCAATATCAAACCAGAAAGACATATGGAAATAGATACCCTTATGATGTCCTTGAGAATGTGGAGACCTGGAGATCTCATCCTCTGGCAGACGCAAATCCCATTAGAGAGACATTATATTTAGATGTGCATTGTGTACCCTCTTTGCTGACAATATGCATGACTAAAGCTGCTGTGGTCGACGGTTCTGAAGTAAGAGATAACATCCTAGAGATATTTGTCACCTCTACATTTAGAGAAAGAGAACAGCAATATTATCTGTGCAATTAATGTAAAAGCGTAAATGAAATGTATTCATCTTTCAAATCTCTCCTCAGAAGACTTGCATTTTAACTCACATGCCTTACTTTTTGTGTCCTAGAGAACAATGTGTTTTTTTTTAATGCTAACAAAATATTTTGATCGACAAAAAATGTGTTGTGAGTTTTGAATATATTATTTTTAATGCATTCTAACTTTTGCAGTTATGCACTGGCTTTATTTGAAACAATCAAATGGAACCACCACTAAAATAAAAATTCATGAACAAAATAGTCTGTTATACTACACTCTTAAAAAAAAGGTTTCTTGAGGTTCTATATAGAACCTTGGGGTTCTATACTTGGCCAGTAGAACCTTTTACCCAAAAAATGGTTCCATTTAGAACCCTTTGACTGCAAAGAACCTTTTTGAATAAAATGGTTCTATAATTTTTGAATCATAACATAATTATGTAGTAAAGATTATAAAATAATTATAAGTTATAACACAAAGAGACAAAGCTTTTTGAGTCAAAACCTAATAAAATGAATGCTGTGGTCAAAAACTTAATCAGTGTACATTATGATGGGATTTTTTTTTGCAGGTTTGTACAATAGCATATAACTTATAGGCCTAGTTTATGTTTAACATTTTTGACAAATTATTTTGTGAAATAAATAAAATGACCAATTTATTTAGACTGTGCAGTAACATGTTGTTATGGTTTAATAATTTATTTGAAACTAATAATCATAAAAAAGCCCTCTGGTGACGTCAGTCATTGACAAGGACATCGTCATGGACCAGTGGTGAAGAGCCTCGAGAGAAGGTTATTTTTCGAAAGGAGAAGTCCACTATTTCAGCTTCATCATTCAGGTATGTTAGTACATTTAATATATATAGTGAAATATTTTGTATTATGAAGTAAGGTTTCTATTTGATAGAAAATCCCTCGTGTTATATGGTGATACAGATTGAATGGGGGCAACTTTAGCGTTAATATGGATAACCACTGTGCTTGATGACCTCGGTCGTCACCCTTCGGTTCAGAAATCTGTTAAGTTGAATTTGTTCTGCTTTTTATTTGAAATAAGTTACAATATCGCTATTGTAACGCCGGGGAGTAACACCACAACAGAAGGTAGGATCCAATATGCAGGTTTTATTCACAGTCAGGCAAGCAGTGGTCAATACGGGAGCAAACAGATATATGTAGACAATTCAGAATCGTAGTCAGTAAACAATCAAGAGGTCGAAAGGCAGGCGGCAGACAAGGATACTAACTAAATAAACTAAATAAACAAGGCTAGGTTCAAAACAGGAAAACAAGACAAGGAAAACGCGTTGTAATGCTACTATACAGTGAACAAGACTCGGCAAACTGAAGGGGTGAATGTGTGGCTTAAATAGTGTGTGTTAATCTGAAAGTCCTCAGGTGTGCAAATGTAATCAAGCTAGATGAGTGAGCAGGTGTGTGGGTGAAAAGCATGTATGAACTTGAAGTCCATTAACTGGCAGATTTGTAGTTTCATGACTGAGGGTTTACCAGCGACATCTGGGGCCTGTTTCAGTAAGGAGGTTCAAACAACTCAGAGTTTAAACTTGAACTCTGAGTTGATTTACCAAGAGATTAAAAACTCAGAGTTTTCGGTTTCAGAACAGCTGATCTGAGTTGGGTCAATCAACTTCGAGTAGACCAACTCAGAGTTAAGTGCGCGCACCGTGACTTTAAAAAGGCATTATCAATGGAGCGCAGACATTACGAGTGACTATGGCAATATCTTATAAAAGAGATCACCATTTCTTTCTCCAGCTGAACTTGATGTTCTCATGCAAAGTTATAGCAAATATGAGTGTGTATATATTTGAAAAGAAGCAACCATCAGTGAAGAAGAGACAGTTAGCGTGGGAAAACAGCTGCTCAAGTTAATGCCTAATTTAACTTTTTAAGTATTTAAATATTTAAGTATAATAAAATAAGTAATGTAATTTGTGACGTTTATATTTTTTTTTCTAAACTTTTTTATACATTTATTAGTTTTAAATGATTTAACAGTGCACTTGTGTGTCTACCTTTTTTATTGATCAAGTGATAGAGGTTAATATAACATTTAGAAGGTAAGCAGTACTAAAAATAATTTTTAGAAAGAATAATAATCCCATTAATCTAGCCACAGTGCATGTCGAAGGTGAATTTAATTTAATTATTTATTAAAAAAGGATAAGCCATTCTAGTACAGTTCTTCTGTGTGTGACTAAAATGTAGGCAATAGCTATGTTTCCATCCAAATATATTACATAAATTTATGTGCAAAACTGGAATATTGCATAAAAGATGCGAATAAAATTCCATCCAACGAGTCAAAGAGAAAAAAATTGTCACTTCCTGATTAAACTGGCACCAAATATCAACAGTAAAAACAGAATTTACTGTGGTAGAAGAAGCTGCGTCGTTTATTTAGCCTAATTAATGTACTTGCGCCTCGATGTCAGAAGACAATGCTGAAACACAATGAACACGTGGGGGCGTCTGAAGCCATGAGACGCGGAGACTCTTGAGACGCACCAGACGTTCGGAGGTAATTAATAATATACACTAATACTGAAACAGTTAAGGCATTTTAGAATGACTAAAACAATATTTAAGACGTGTTACAATGTGCCCAGCCTGCTGGTTTGTCCATTTACACACATTTTCATTATCATATGATCATGATCTTTTTTTTAATGTACATACTGTAATTTGTTCAGTAAAAGTTTTTCCATCTAAGTTTATGCGCACATTTTCTATCGAATAAAAGTTTATCCTACTCAGTTATGCGTGTTTTTTATGCATATTTTAAAAAGTTATGTGCATCATGACGTTTCTATCAATCGTTTTTATGCACGTATCCAAAATGAGCATTAAAAAAGGTGGGTGGAAACGTAAGGCTAAGGCGAGAAATACCGCTTCATCTTAAAAAAAGGCGAGGAGACCGACAGAAACTCTGAGTTTAGAGGATAAAACCTGCTTCTGACCAGGTTAGATTCACAGAGTAAGTTACCACAGTAACTTACTCTGAGTTAAAGTTACCTCTCTTTCAGAAACAGGCTTGACTTACCCTGCTTTTTAGAGTTTAACAAACCTGCCATTTTGAAACGGAAAACCCAGAGTTTCTCTCATTTCAGGGTTAAAATACTCTGAGTTTTCAGTTAACCTCCTTTCTGAAACAGGCCCCTGGTGGTTTGTTCACTGGTAAACATGACAGCTATACTTGTTTGTCAGTACTACAAATTAAATTACCGATAACAGTACACAGCTGTGTTATTTATAGGCGAGCTTCGAGAGAGCGTGAATGAAGCATGTGCACGTTATTTTAAAATTAACTAACGTTAGATTTGAGCCGATTTCATTGTGTTTTTCGTGTTGTTTTTAGCTCCAACCTTGAACAAACGCTCACTTTTAGCTTGGTTCGTGTGTGTTTTATCAGTGATTGAGCTAAACTCTGCAAAGTAGTGGACATTACTGCCCGCTTTTTAGACGTTCCCGCTAGTCTGCATAAAACCGCAAGATAGCAGTGCACCGATCGTGCCCGCACAGGCAGATTCGTGCCCGAGTCTGTGCACGCGCGGGAGGCCAGTCACGGTGGCAAGTTCTCCCTATGGCCAGTCCGCCCCTGAATATTATTGAAACATTTAAAAAGCCAAACATATTTTAACAATCCATAGATGAAAGATCGGGTCTTATTTATAAAAGACACAAAAATGCACAATAAATAAACAGGAGTGTCAAACAGCCTGGAAACTGAACTGCATCATGAAACTTGTGCTTGGTATCATTGTTTTAAAATCCAAACAAAATGTATTGCGGTCAGTAAAATGAAATAAAAAAGTGTCATGGGACCCATATTACGTTTCCAAATTTGATCTGCTGCACACAAGTAGCTTTGAAGAAGAAGGATCCCAGCTTAAAGAAAAACACGTCACATCCATAAATGTTTGACATCACCTTCAAGCACACCTGGTAAAGTATTGTATTTTATAACATGCATAATTCAGACTTGTTGGTTGTTGTGTACTGAAAAAATATATTTATCACAAAAAATATTCTATTACTTACTACTGCTGTTTTAATACAGTGAGAATATTAAGGTCGTTGCTTAAAAAAAGTCCTGCAGAGAAGAAATATGTATTGAAAGGTGTAAATTTGCCTACAGGATTCCTTGTTGCATGTCTTCAAAACAAATGTAAAAATTAAAGGATTTCAGTGGTGAACTCATAATGATGGGATCAAAAGGAAGTGAACTGGACTCTGAGGGACTTAACACAAGGTAAGTTAATTTCAATACATTTTATGTCAAGATTAATTCTGTGATTTAAATTTATATTTACACTTTCTACAAATGCTGTCTTCCTACCTCAGATTGTGATGGACCTAGAATGCGACACCGTTTACGAATAAGTCAAGAACCAAATGAAACACTATTTTCCAGAGCGCAGATTATGGAGGGATCTGCAAAACTAATAGAGCAGTTTCTTCTTCTTGGAGTGCCACAGCTTGTGAGTAACCAAACACTGTTACATTGTGTGCCAAATAGATATGAAAAATCTGTGCATATGACATTTTAAAGCTCATTTGGTAAAGCAAGGCATTAGCAATGCCAAATGTGTTGCAGATCACACATATTAATAAATGTATAGATTAAACACAATCTAAGTCCCTTTGGATAAAAGTATCTGCCAAATATGATGTATGTTATTTGATATACAGTTATTTTGTTTTGTTCTTATTCAAATTTTATTGTTTTATTTAATGTTCATACTGAATTGAGGTCACTCAGAAATGTCAATTTCATTAAATTCTGTAACAAATGAAGTGCAGATTAAATAGAACATATATTACAGCTGTCTACACTGTATTTCTGTATTTTTGATGACTTTAAAGTACTTGTATTTCTGAAAATGTGTCACTTGGAAACTTACACAAAGTAAACAAAATGTTTTAATTTAGGATGCTGCATATAAGGACTTAGTGAAGAACACAGAAACATCTTTAAAAGAAATGGCCCAATAGAAGGGGAGGAAAGAAGGAAGTACTCAGCATTGAAATATTGTTTTACAGAAATCCAAAGGTCCTAACAGCTCCCCTGATTCCATCAAGGCTTGAAGTGTCAGCATTACGATGGCCAACACTCGCTTACTATCCTTCTGCTCCCTCATTTATCAGAGGCACCACAGTAGAATGAATTAGCAATTACTCTTCACTTTCCAGCTGCAACCCAGCACTGGGAAACACCCATACACTTTCTCATACACCTGCACACATTCACTCACTGTGGCCAATTCACCAATACCGTACGCATGCCTTTGGACTGTGGGGGCAACTGGAGCACCCAGAGGAAACCCACACAAACACTGGGAGAACTTGCAAACTTCACACAGAAACATCAACTGACCCAGTCAGGACTCGAACCAGTGACCTTCTTGCTGTGATGTGACGGTTCTAACCAGTCAGCCACTGTGCCACCCATGGACAAAACTATTTACTTTTTAAGAGAGGCCGGCAAACATGGACATGTTACAGGTTGTGGAATGGCTGTTCTCAGTGTTTTGTCTAATCATTTTGCTAAGTTTTGTGTGCGATTAAGCACTTTTTTCAATAACTTTTATTAAAAATTATGTATAAAAATGGATGTTGCCAATACATACATGTACCGTCAACTTGTTGAAATTGTAGTGTTTTTTAATAGATGTTTGTGTATTGTTTTTATCTGCATTGTAATACATTTTTCATCATTTTAGAGATGTTTGAAAGTTAAGTTTTGTATTTGTTCAATCAGTAAACAAGCTTACAAATGTTTATTAATAAGTGAAATCATTAGAATTAGATTGTTGAATGCCATTAAGCTGTTAATTATGTTTACTAATTAAATAGTAAAAATGTATAATGTTTAGAGGTAGATCTTATACAAAGTACGCAGAGGTGGAATTTTAAATATTATCTAAAACTTATTTTGTGAAGTAAAGTGAATAAATTTAAACAATTTGAATTTTCTGCATTGGTTTTATTTTTTATTCAATAATAAATAACATTAATTCAATAATAAATAAAGAACCCTCAAATGGTTCTAAATAGAACCATGTAACTTGAATTCAAAGAACCATTTGGGGTTCTATTTAATGAACCCTTAAATGGTTCTATTTATAACCTTTTTGGGGTTCCATATATGAAGCGCTTGAAAGAACCATTTGGGGTTCTATTTAATGAACCCTTAAATGGTTCTATTTATATCCTTTTTGGGGTTCCATTTATGACGTGCTTGAAAGAACCATTTTTGGTACTATATAGAACCGTTTATTTTAAGAGTGAAAGAACCATTTGGGGTTCTATTTAATGAACCCTTTTAATGGTTTTATTTAGAACCTTTTTGGGGTTCCATATATGAAGCGCTTGATAGAACCATTTTTGGTTCTATATAGAACCGTTTCTTTTAAGAGTGTATGATAAGTAACTTTATGTGAAAATGTGCATTGTTTTCAGGCTCCTGTGTGGGTGTCACGGAAGGAATGGAAACCAGGTAGATTGGTTTATACACAGTTTATATAAACACGGATAGCAGATAACTTGAACTAATGGTCAACCACTGGAACATCGGGTGATTCACTGGCATCAGGGAAGGCTGGTAACCGAGTAGTCATTGGAAGGGTATAAATCCAGTGGTGGAGTAAAACAGAGAGTTCTGAGCACACTCGCCTCAACCTAGGTTGGTTCCAGGTGTCCTGATGACCGTGGCAGAAGGTTAGCAGGAATTGCCCCACTTCCTGGATCTTTCTCTCAGTCTGCCCATTGATTTGGGTATGTATCCAGAGGACAGACTGACTAACTCTAATTCTGAAAAACATGGTTAAACATTAATTCCATGATTACCATGGCTGTGGATAACCTGGTTATGGGGATCTAATTTATAAAACTTTGAGAATCTATCAACAATGACTAGAATGCAGGTATTACCTCCAGATGCTGGAAAACCTGTCATGATGTCCACTCCTAGGTGTGACCCGGGTTGATTCGGAATGGGCAGGGGTACATGTTTTCCAGTGGGAAGATGATAATGAGTTTTTGCCATAGAGCAGTCCTTGCACTCCTGCATGAACCTTCTCACTTTGTGTGCCATCCTTGGTCACCAGAAGCAATATTACAGCAGCAGAAGGGTTGGCCCCAGGATGACCAGTGCCCTGAGAGGAGTGAATGAGTTGAGTGCATTGACTATTAAGAACAAATAGGAGTCCAGGAAAACAGGCAGCAGATACTTCCACCCAAGGGTACTGTTAAATCTGGTAAATGGACCATGAAATGACCCTGAGACGGGCCACCCAGAGAATAGGGGACCTGCTCTTTCCCCAGAAAACGTCACAGACCAACATCCATTTGACCAGCAACTCCCAAATTGTCTAAAAAAGCTCAATTTTACTCTTTCCGGGTGTGCCAGCTTGCAGCAAGGGGTGTCGTCTCCTCTAGGGTGTTAGCATGCATCACCTTTCCAACAGACATTTGTAGAGCTACGGTCTGGGCAACACCTAATACATTCACAAGATTCTCTATTCTTTGGGTGGAACTGGTTTCTTTTTAATTACTGGGTTATTTTGGTCAATCAGGAAGAAATTAAGTTTGATGTCCAAAACGCTTGTTGAGATATTCTCCCTAATCCAGAATGCTTATTATATATTATTATATTTATTCTGCTCTGCATAGCAAGTTCCGCATCTGGCAAACCCTAGAAAGTCCTTCGAGGCCCCCAGCACACTTGATGGAGGAGCTGGGTGCCTGGCCCAGTACAATATCTGATATGCTCGCTTGATCTACCTGCTTGCTGGGGATTGGTGCCAATTATGTAAGATCCCGTTGGTGATTTTCATTTAGCCAAGGAGCGTTTCTCTTTTCAGGCAGATCCATATCTTCCTTTTCCCCTACAAGCTTATCATATGTAATGCTCCTTCTGGATAGGGATACCCCATATGCTTATTTTCCACCAGGTCTCCAAAATTGGGTAGCAGATGGCCTCTGCAGCATCCTTCCCCTTGCATACTGGCACGCTCACCTAATGTTCTGTCATATTTCTAAAATCTCTAGACTACAGTTAGCTAGGTAAAAATATAATACATGATTCCCTAAATTCTAAATTATCAATTTTTCTTACAATTAAAGGTCATGGAGATGTTAGAAGGATTCGATGATATTGTGCACTCACACTGTGCTTGGTAAACTTCTCACAAAATGCATAACGGGCTGGGCTACTGTGGTGATTTCCGTACTCTCTTCCGAAATTGTCCATTCTTGACACACATCGGAGCTCCCAACCTTAAATGAAACATACTGGGTACATTTTTAACCCATGTTTCCTGAAGAAGAGAACTGAGACATACGTGTGTCTTCACACTGAGAGTCTCCAGCTGATAGCTGAGTATTCGGCTTCTACAGGGACTAAAATTCTGAAGCTCTCACCTGCGGCTGCTGCCTATATAATCTCATAAGGCTTGATTGGCATCACCTGCCAAGCTGCACTCTGCCAACTCATAGGCCTTTTTGGCCAGTTTTCTTACTTCTCTGATGGTCTCCCAAATGTGCCTTTTCTAAAGACACGTCTTCATTCCCTCCTTCACGGAATTTTGGTTATGGATATAATCAGAAAGTTTTTTTGTGTTAATGTATCAACATTATGTGATATATATATATATATATATATATATATATATATATATATATATATATATATATATATATATATATATATATATATATATATATATATATATTATTATTTTTTTTACCAGTGTTATACTTAAATAAGTAGATGTAATCACTACTCTTTACTTAAGTACATGCTAAATTTATGTGAAATGCAAAATGCGTTGTTCTAGCAATGTTTGCTTGCAGTTTGTGTTAACAAATCCAGCCACTGTGTACATTTTCGATGAAAAACTCAAATACTGGACTATGCTATATTTTTTTCATATACTGCATTAACACATACCTTACAGATACCACATACTGTACCTTTCATATATCATATATCATTTAAAGGTGCATACCTTACATTGCAATTGACTGACCCATACCTTACCTAAATCCAACCAACATTGCTTTCAAAAGTAAGCAAGAAGAGTGTCTGCATACTTTTACCACAATTTCACATTGCTTTTACCAGAGATGTATAAAGTACTAGAGACCCATACTTAAGTAAAAGTACAAGTGCTTTATCAAAAATTGACTCGAGTAGAAGTAGAAGTGCTCTTTAAGCACCATACTTAAGTGGAAGTACAAAAGTATTCAACATTTTTTGTACTTAAGTATTACAAGTAGTTTATTTCAAAATTTACTACTCAAGTACTGAAAGTAAAAGTACAAGTATTGTGTAATGTAGTTATTAAAGAAAGCAGTCAAAATACACTAATTGTTTTGTTTATTTTAAATATCTTTTTTGGGGTACTTGATCAAGCAGAACGAAAAGAAACATGGCTTATGATACTGTTTTTCTCTGTAAATAGTTTCTATGGTACAAGAGCTCACATCGTCAGGCCCTTTTACCAGAAAATGCCTTCACTGATGAGACAATTCAGCATGTTCACTCACATACATAGTCTCTCTCTCTCTCTCTCACACACACACACACACACTGCCCTAACACACACCTAAATGTACACTCTCTCCCCACTCTCACACATTCATACACTCTCACACACACAGTTCTCTCTCTATCTCTCTCTCTCACACACACATTTTTGTGAATTGTGGGGACATTACATAGGTTGCAATTGTTTTTACACTCTCTCTTACACACACACACACACACACACACACACACACACACACACACACACACACACACACACACACAGACACACAGACGCACACACAGGTACAATCACACTGTTGTTTTCTCTTACTCACACATTATTCACTCTCACTCACACACACACAAAGACACACTCACACTTTGGGAGTTTTGAAGTTTGATTGGTTAATACCACAATAAACAGGAGTTCTGTCTTCTGGAAGCACTCATGAAACTAAACTAAACAAGCAAACTAAATCCTGCTTCACAAATTTACCTGATTTTGATTTTATTGTAAAAAAACAGGAAAATGTGTATATTACTGTGTTAAATGAAAATCTGAAATATTTTATGGCTTATGGCTATGATTTAGTAATAATTTTTATTTATTTTTATTATGTTTTTAATGAAATTGGTCTTACAGTTCATATTTTCTGTAGTATATTTATTAATTCTGGTACTTTTACCATAAACCAACATCTCAACCATTTGGTAGAGGCTGATATTTCAGAAATAATGTGATGTGTTGAATAAAAATGCACTGATTGTGTTAACAAGCGACATTAGGAGTTAAGAAATGCAATCAAAAAAAATTCTATTGCTTTTGTCTTGGTGTGACAGTTAAAGAGTTTTTTGTAATAAAATTTTGTCCTTTAATACAGCAGTCAGATTTACGAACTGTGCCCTTAATTTGACCTGCTCAAAGAAAACACTCTTTCTGGATGTATCAAACAAAACTCATGCACAGAAGACAGCACGAGCATTTACAGCTAATAAACTCATGTCAATATTATCCCACCTGCTTTTTGAGCGCAGACAGGCGGCTCTTACACGGCTTACAATAAGCTTGGTTATTGTCCTCAACAGAAAGGGCTTTAGAAATATAAGCGCTGTTCACCCATGGCGAAAAGAATACGCGATTATCACAGGTAATAGACACAGTGGAGAAAACTTAATTGCACATGAGGCACGCTCATGTCTGGATCCACAGCTTTAACAGCTAAGAAGAGAGGAAAAGTTACCTTACAAACTGGCCAGCGAGTCAAATGTCTAAAGTGAGAGAGCGAGAGTTAGGCAGAGGTGAAGTTTTACAACATTTCTCCCTAATAGTAAACTAGCGGCTGGTATGCTGTGCCGCCTCGCCCTCGCGCCTCCGTCCTTCGCCATAGTATTGCGACATCGCGCATAGGAGATAAATGACGTCATCACGTAATAACCGGTTATGACCTATTACTGAACTGATATCAATCATTTTGACAACCCTAGTAACGAGTAACGATGCAGCACATAAAAAAATCTATCGGAGTAAAAGTATTAAACTCATGGAAAATATGTACTTAAGTAAAAGTGGAAGTAGGAGAAAAAAATAATACTCCAGTAAAGTACAGATACTGCCTTTTAGTACTTAAGTAAAGTAGTGAAGTAGTTCTACTTCGTTACTATACACCTCTGGCTTTTACCTAGTTTCTGACCATCCTTTGCCACACTCAAATCTGGTTCACTCTGCATCTCAACACCATACAAGGTGACCTGCCGAGCAAACTGGCCTCTTTGTAAAAGACATTCATATGGAGGTAAGCAGCGAAGCGAATGTGTTTGATTATGAATCATAGACATGTTTAAGTTGTTTTTGTGATACTTATTCCATGCTGCACGAACTCTGTCATACTGCATCGTAAGGTTCACTTTACTATGAAAATGCAGGTCCTGGACATGTACTCCCAAATGAGCCTTTTTTCCAGAGTAATTTTAAACTTTAAAATTGTCCATATTGTTCTTGAAAAATGTATGTGTGTAATTTTTCCATTTTTAGTTTGCATTTCCCCCCTGTATTTTCTTTAGAGAGCAAATAATTTGTTTAGTTATATAGTTATAAAGTTTTATACAGATGCATGTAAATGCTCAACACATAAACTTCAATTAGCGTGGCAACTAGCAAACATCAAGTAAAAAAGTAGCTCTCAACATCATCACGCAACAAATAACTAACAGTGACAACAGCAACAGCATAAATAAGCCAATAAACAGCAAAACAATAATCCTCAACAGTAACCGCATAATTTATTCATGCAAGCTGGGAGCTTTAAAACCCTCAACAATCCACAACATTCTCCATTACGCAGTGTTTAATACACTCGAGAAAATATTAAGGCGAAATAATGTAGCTCTTATATCTGTTTATGTAGTTTTAAAGTCATTCAGATGAGACTGATGGACTGATAAAAATTATTATTAATAATATTCTTATTGGCGATTCATTCCACTGAAGGAAAATGAATAAATTATTATTATTATTATTATATTTATTATTATTATTATTATTATTATAATTATTATTTGTGTTTATGTATGTGTGTGTGCACATTAGAAATGTAGCATTATGTAAGATAAACTTTATTCCTGTTAATGAATGCAGCATTATGGGAAATTGCACATGTTTAGCAAAAAAGACTTTTAACTCATTGAGATAAAAATATAAGTGTTCTTATATTCATATTTTACATTTTCCTTAATTAAATTACATGAAAATCTATAGAATAGTCAATATTTAAAAACTTTCATCTTCCCAAACTGGGTCATGATTAACCCAGATCTTATTAGATTTTATTTGCTTGCTTTTCTGTTTAATTGTTATGTTTTTAGCATTTATTGATGATATCACTCTCTTTCTTCACTTTCAAGTGTTAGTTATTCATGAATCTAATTTAATATTAATGCTAAATAGTGCTTGACACTTATTATTGGCAAAGAGCTTAGAATGACCAAGAGGCAACACTCAATAGAATGTTCCATTGCAACAGCAGCGCTCAGCAACAGCCCCGGATTCTACCATTTTGGAGTGAAAATGATCGGCTTTCCATTGGATCTAATACAGTAGCTGTCGCGATTGCAAGCAGCTGCTTTGTTTTTTATTCATTTATTTAAAAAGCGCATTAAAGCTGAGAAACAACCTGAAAGACGACAATACAACACTTATAGTCACAATCATCAGCACTTTTAAAAGTTAATTTTACAGACTTAAAATATGCTGTTGTTCTATTGGAGTTTTCATTCCAAAATGTTTGACAAATTGCACTGGAGTGTCGCCTCTTGGTCTATGCTCTTTGTTATTGGTTAAGCAAAGATGTTTTGTTTTGTTTTGTTTTGTGTGTGTTAAGATTTTTTATAGGATGCTTTACAATAATACAATATATTTTTGTATATACCATACATTAGATTATAGTACCAAAAAAAAACCAAAAAAAAAAAAAAAACACTTAAATACCAAATTAATATGTTAGGGGAAAATGCTAAATGAAACATGAAACATCAACAAAACACATGCACGCACACACACACACACACACACACACACACACACACACACATATATATATATATATATATATATATATATATATATATATATATATATATATATATATATATATATATATATATATATATATATATAATTTTTATTTTTTTAATGCATTATCTTATATTAATGATGTTAGTTGAATAATCCTATTTTTAATGTATATTACTGTATTACATAACTGATTTGTTTAAGTGCACTAATGTATTGGCTAGTCACTGATTAATTTATTAAAAATATTAATTTTTAGGAAGTGTATGTATGTAAATGTATGTATATGTATTTATACAACAGTGCTGTTTGGTTTTGAATCTGATTGGCTGATAGCCAAGCAATATTCAGCAATATCAGAACTCGTGCAGCCTCTTCACTCTTGTGTATTACGCCCATACGAGTGGTAAGTGGAGGACTACAGTTTAACAAATATTGCCAAACTTCTGTTGGACAACATAATGTTCTTTTGGGACTTTTTTGGGCGATAATGTAGTTGTTTAGATTGCAACTATGCATTTTATTTATAAGGATAGTGTTTTTTGAGGTATTTATAATTTCTGAGATACAGCATATCGGCATCCATCAGCCTCTCAGACTGAGCAGAGCAAAGACAGTTGACGTTGTCCATCAACAAGATGGCGACAGCATAATAAGCCCTTAGAGGTAAAAAAAAATACAGCAGATCAAGTCATTATAAATCTTGGAAGTGACATTTTAAGTCGATCTCTCTCTTTTGTATGTTGTAGTGCTGTATTTATACCAGAGTAATTGTAATGTATTGAGCTTGAGATGGGACCCACATATCAAATGTATGTATTTTGTGTTGACCACTCTTTGTATAACCATAAGTTACTTTTGGTTGGCCATCTGTTTATTTCCAATAAGTCTCTTGTTTTTGTTACTGCAGACTAGATTGGTATGAACAAAAAACAAACAAAAAAAAAAAAGAAAAGAAATGCCTACATGTGTTTTTCTTATTGCAAACACAAAATAAATCTGATAGTGTTTGCGGTGCTTTGGCTTTTTTAAGGGTTAATTATTGTGATATCCCAATTGTAACAGAGAAATACAGGGAAATCTCTGTAGACTGATGTTCTGTTAAGCCTTATAATCTGAAAATGTGAGCTGTATATATGGCTGTATATCGGCACTGGTGGGACACTAAGGCACACCTCCCACCAGTGCTGATATACAGCCATGTATGTATGAATGTATGTATGTATGCATTTATATGTTTATTTTTACATATTTTTTATATATTGTTTGATTTAAAAAAATAACAACAACAATAAATTGTCATGCTGTAAACAGAATAAATCAAAATAAAAGATAGCCTTTAAGTGAAAGCCTAGAATCTGATACCCAAAGTGAACTCCTAAGGCTAAGACTGACTGTTCAAAAAACTGAGTGATTTGAGAACAAACTGAATTTTCTGTCTCTCACTTTCCCAAGCATGGCATATGATGACTCAATTGTGCAGAGAGCAGTCCAAAACAAGCTGGATTTCTCCCCGATGGTCATTTCACTTCTCATGAAGATATCGTTCACATCATCACCCACATCAATCATTTATGACAAAGTCAAACCTGCTTTAAAGGAGAATAATAAATGGCATGAGGAGAGCAAAGTGTAAAAGAGTAAATCCAGCTTGGTTTTGGGCTGTAATAAGATTTTAATATGTGCCATAGCATGCTATTATGTGTTTGAAAGGACACTTGAGGACAGACTTTGCTTTTGAATCACTGAGGACTTGTCTAGCCTATTCACACAAAGCCATTCTTTAATCAAAAGGAAATGCCTTTTGAATGAGATCGTTAGCTTCAATTGTAAATTGGATTATAATAAAACTGCCTGCATAATTGGACTTGTCAGTGTATCTCTGCTTTGCATGATTGACGTATCACAAGAAAGCACTGGAATTCAAGGTCAGAGGCTATGGATACTATCTAGGCATATCAGGCATATAATAGTTGATACAATAGGATATTAAACTACAGTTTAAAAACAACTGTTGATCCAGATAGATTGAAAATTAGTCTGAATAAAACATGCTGTATATATTGAAAATGTCCGCTGCTTAGAATTGAAGACTAAAATGCACTCTCAGTTATATCAGGAAAACATGGTGGGTGAATTCCAGTAATTTCAGTAGAAATCTGCATAATTGACATTTGTCTTGTACATGGTTAAACAAAAACTCAAGTAAGTTTTCTTTATTTAAGGCTATGTCCACACAAATACATTTTCCTCTATTTTTCTCGGTTTTGTTCTTCCGTTCACACTGAGATGGCGTTAAGGTAACAAAAAATGTATCTTTTTGAAAACTCTGTCCAAAGTCGATATGTTTGAAAATGCCATTTTCATTTCAATGTGCACTTTGAAAACTTTAAAAAACAAGTTGTTAAGGTCACCAGCGATTAAGCCTGTGCAGATAGCTAATGGACTTCAAATCTGCTGGTATATAGACTACAAGTTCCAGTCATGCACCACATACACACACACCTCTTCCAGATCACGATTGATTACACTCACACAGCTGGGAGTTGCTCAAAGACTGATTAGATGGACTGTAAATACAGCGTGCACACCATCTTTGTTTAATAAACCTGTGTTTGGATCTGCACTCCTTTGTCAGCGTGCCACTTCACATTATATTAGTCATGTGACCAACATGATGGACAACATTGTAAAGCAGATGTTTTGAATGCTGTCCATTTTGACAGCAAAGATTAATGTCAGCTTGTACTTCCTCCATCATGCCTCTCTTCGAAGGACACGGAATGTTTACTGAAAGCTATTGTTCACACGTGGAAGAAGACAACAGTTGCGTCATTTTGCCACATCTTTTCAAAGACATGGAAAATAAATAAAGCAGGTGGATATGAAGAAGGTAAAAGGGTCTTATGTCTGTGTGCATGCGCAGTACATGAATACAATTTATTTATTCATTTATTTTTGTCATTTTAGTGTGGAAGAAAGAAAGAACAGAAAATGATAAAGTGTACATAGAACATTTTGTGTTAAATTTCTTTAGTTTTGGCAAGTATCTTCATGTGGTGCTGCTGATACAAAGATTGTGTCATATAGGGTTAAAAAGTAGTCAGGTGCAAAAATGTAATCAACGAGAATTGATCTTTACAAGGTTTCCCACAGAAAACAGAATGTAAACTTTCATTCATTCCCTTCCAAAAGATTTAAAGAATACACAACATTTGATTGAATATTGAAATTTATAATGTAGGACCTCATTAAGACTAATGTTCACCAAATAGAGGAGAAAGAAATCTAGATCATGGAAGCTAGAGCTGGAAGAGTATCTCATATGTGAAATCCAGCGACCTCCTGTCTTATTTGGAATCAAACTAATCTGGCAGTGAATAATGATGCAAGGAACGTTCGTTAAATATGTAAATATTTCTGTGTCAAATTAATTGACCCCAAAGACATGCAGGTGGAGGAAAGACATTCTCTCTCTTCATCTCTCTCTCCCTTGCTTGATTGCAAAATGTAATTACTAAAGTTGGTGATTGCGAGAGCCTATTACAATGCAGGATTTCAGTATAGTGAGTCCTTGTGTCAAATTATGGATGCTATTCAGTGAGCAGCGTAATCAAATCATTGAAAAAAATCAATGCCTTTATTAATATTATTATTATGTAAAAAAAAACAAAAAAAAAAAACAGCACACTTCAAGGCCCATTTTTATAGCAGTTGTGCAAAAGTGGAGAAATATTCACTACATTTTGACTGGATTTTATTCAAGTAGTTTAAACAAACTGACACCAACGCATCACCATCTGCTTCTGGGCCAAACATCTACACTTGAACAAACCAGCAGGACTATATGTGAGTGCAAACTATGTGCAAAATGTGGCTGAATATGTAGAATTAACTTTGTAAGTATCGATAGTTTTTACTAGTGGCCATCAACAAAATTTACTTAAGATACACATCCACATAAAGGAGGTCCTAAATGTCCCAGATATATAAATGTAAAATGAAATAATGAATGAATGAATGAATGAATAATTGAATGAATGAATGAATGAATGATTACATGTATGTTTCAGGTTTTTGTTTGTGCATTGTAGTATATTCCCCTTACAAAAAAAACAAACCAAAATTAAGACTGCTGATATATAAACCATAAACAGCAATTTCTTCATTACAGGTGGCTTCAGTTATTATGAAAAGTATATTTAATGACTGGGCGACGCAGTGGCACAGTAGGTTGTGCTATCGCCTCACAGCAAGAAGGTCACTAGTTCGAGCCTTGGCTGAGTCATTTGGTGTTTCTGTGTGAAGTTTGCATGTTCTCCCTGCATTCGCATGGGTTTCCTCTGGGTGCTTAAGTTCCCCCCACAGTCAAAAGACATGTGGTACAGGTGAATTGTGTAGGCTAAATTGTGCATAGTGAATGAGTGTGTATGGATGTTTCCCAGAGATGGGTTGCAGTTGGAAGGGCATCCACTGCGTAAACAAAACATCTGCTGTATATATTGGCGGTTCATTATGCTGAGGCGACCCCGGATTAATAAAATGGATTAAGCCTAAAAGAAAATGAATGATTAAATGAATGAATGAATGAATGTATTTAACGACTGTTAAAAAATTAGAATTTTAGAACAGCCTTCTGTTTGTGTGTGCTTGTGTTTTATCACATTTAATGTAATTCTTGTGCAATGACTTCTTTGCTAACCTGAACATCTAATCAGATCACACTACAAAACTAGTCTGACAGATGCTCACTAATCTCCCAATGTTGAATGACAGTCGGCTTTGTGTGTCACAGCCTTTAGAGAACAAGACGATGACCCTTGGCACCAAGCCAAGTCTTCTCATTGATTCACATGAGGTTTCTTTCCTTCACCCATCTCAAAACTAATTCTGAAGGTTTTGGCTTGTGACCGCGGTAAAACATTTTCCTTAGGACCTTTTTAATTCAGGAGCAGTGACTGAAATTAGGAAAATCCCATTTAAATGTTTTCATGAATATGTTTATAAACCTTTAAAGCAATTTTATTCTTATTCAGATTTCGGGAACATGTCATGTACCTAAAAATCACATATATCTGTAGTGCGACACCTAGTGCGAAGTCATTAATTGATCTAAATTCATACATGTATGAAAGTTTATTTATGTCATTTAGGCAACCCAGGCTCATTCTGATCACGTACCCCTATATACATTTCTGGAGAGAGCAAAACACATCCCAGGAGCTACGTTATTTTACAGTTTTTGTTTTTGCGAATCCACCAGAGGCCGCTGCATATGCTTTTTCTCATCTTAAATTTTCCTCGCAAGTGCCTGCTGTTCTCACGTAAATCCACCAGATTCTGCTGTTGACTGACTAACCAAACGATCAATCCCCTCACTCCCCAGCACCAAAAAATCCACCCACCCTTTGCCTAAACCCAACCACAGTAATTTAAAAAAAGCAATGCAGAAAAAGTAAAGTCCCTCGATTTTTACCATGTTTTTTTTTTTTTAGATTTTACCACATTCACACTGTTATTTATTTGTTTTTTTTTTGTCTTTTGTTTTTGTCTTACCTGATTTCTAGAAACGTTTTTCACCGGACTCTGACACCTTGTTGTGGTCAACTCAATTCTGCATCTCAAGTCCAGCGACGTACATATTGAGCTACCGGTCAAACTGGAAACAGTGGAAAAGCCATCCATACTGTGGCAAGCGGTCAGCTGGTAAGTGAAAAAAAGAACGACGTCATACTACCCCATAGCGCTTATTTTAAAAATTAAATGCAGCCTTACATAGCTTTGGCTACATAGCTCAAGATCTCCAGAAATGTATATTGTTGTACTCTTTTAGAATGAGTCTATGTTGCATTTAGTCATTATATATTCACTTTTAGACTTTTAGTGTTAACAATTGCCCTAAAATCATGAAATTAATTTTAATAAATAAAGTGTACATATTAATATTAATGAAATCTACAAGGCCATAGAATGACTTTTTACAGTGTAATATCTGTAGATACTGCTCCTTCAACAGACATTCAACTGACTATAAGAAACTTTGTAAGTACATGTCAACTTACAGTAACCTTAACCCCAACCTAACAGTTTACTTATAATCTAAGGATAATTAGTTGGCATGAAGAAGAACTTACATTCAAAAATCGGACCATCAAGATAAAGTGTGACCAACTATTTAAATTTTTATTCATAGTTAATTTATCGGTTTACTGTCCAAATGGTAAATTACTGTATTTTCATATGATTGACCGGGTCTCGAGCTCACTGTATTTTAATTCACAGCAAATTTAAAATATTGTTTAAATGGTTGCAACAATATATTTCACACAATGCAATTTTAAATTACAACAGCATCTTTAAAAAGTATCACTAAAAATCAGTAAAATACAATTTATGATACCGTTAAATACTGTATAAAATACGAAAATTGAAAACTGTTGTTTAAAAATGCTGTTTAAAAATGTATTTTTCCAAAGGTACTGTATTCTGGTGAATTAAGAAATCAAAAATGCACTAGTAAAACTTTAGCTGCTGTTTCCTACTGGGTTTTGTGCTATATACTTTAAATGAGTTCCGCCGGGGAAAGAATGGTGGGTTACAATATGTGCCCCCCTCTGATGCCAACAGCCAATAAGAGCACTGGCATAAAGAAGTGCCAAATTGAAACCTCTTCTCTGAATGGGATAAATATATTCATTCAACAGACACTCCCTGTTCAAGGTTTCTGGCTGTGGAGGTGAGACTAACACACAAAGTTTCAGTCAACAAATCCCTCACTGTGAAGCAACAGCAGATACAATACAACAATGTTCTCTGTTTCTAGTGAGAAAAAAAAAAAAGCCATTAATTGATACACTACATTCAATGTCTTCATCTAGTGATGGAGCACATTCAGAGACTTATGCCAAGGCAGAAAAAAAAAGTAAACCGACCATGTTCTGTATCTTTGGCTCAGTGAGGAGGAAGATATAGTACTGAAGATACACATTTGGAACAAGGGTAAGCTTCACCAAGCAAGCCTTCAGTTGAGGATTGTTAAGGATCTTCTGCTTCAAGACCTCATATCTGTGTCTCACATACAGTATGTGTGTTCCAGAAAAAAAATCGTTTAGATCCCACATCTCACATCCCCGTAGGTTGAAGGATGTACTTTAGAAGCAGTTCCCAGTTCCCTTCACCACTAAGAACTGCCAACTCAAACTCACAGAAACTCACAGGTGGTGTTTGAGGGCACACCTCCTTTAGAAAATTTTACTGTATGTTTTCATATGAGTGAACTTTTATACTTTTGTTTGAATTAGCCACTTACATAAACAGTACAAAAATGAGTTATATTTTCTTGTGAGATTAAACTGTTTTGCTCACTCAAACACACTAGAACCTGCTGTATACCTGAAACATTCAAGGTTACAGAAGTAACCCTTCGTTCCCCGAGGAGGATTAAGTGGATTTGATCTTTGTGAAAATCCACGAAATGGGAGGATTCGGTTCAGAAGCCGCTTGTCTGAAAGAGTATTGAACGGGCAAATGAATGCAATGAATTGGCAGCGCAAGCTTGCACAGGTGTGCTTCATTGCCAATTATCCCAGCATATAAGCACACCTGGAGCGAGCAAACGGCATCCTTTTAAGCTGAAGAGACTTTCAAACAGCTAAGGGACAGTCATTATGGCGACGGAGTATAGCACTTCCGTTCCCCTCCTCGGGGAACGAAGGGTTACTTCTGTAACCTCGAACGTTCCCCTTCAGTTGGGGAACTTCAGTGCTATTAAGTGGATTTGATCTTTGTGAAAATCCACAAAATGGGAGAACTATGGAAAGCGCCATAATGACTGCACTGATAATGTTGACTGATAATATTTCTTTCCGTCCAGCCTTATAATCTTAAAATGTGAGCAAAATCACCTGTTTTGTCATCACTTTAGCTGTATTAGCAGTACCTATTTAGGCCAAGATCAAATAATTTTAATTAGTTGTATAATGCCTGACAGTGCAGCTATACACAATTGCTAAATCTGAAAAAGAACATTTTAACGCAGACTCATTGGAAAATTAGCATTTTTTCCCCTCAAAAGTATGTCCTGGCGCTTCTTGCACATTTCACAACATGTTCAATACTTCCAGTGAGTGTTTAAGTTCAGTTCTTATTCCAAATCAGATGAGTGCAGATTTTGTTAAATTGTACATATTGTGACAATTTGGAAATGTATGGTCCTGCGAGTCATACTAAAAGGTTAATGCTCTATTGCTTTAGAAAATAATGCACCACCTACAATAAACCCTAGGCTAAATCTAACTGATAGTGTTAACAAAAGCAAATGTGACATAAAAAACAGATTTGCTAAAGCAGCCATGGCATTTTGCTTGATTACAAGCCAAAATGGCATGGTATGCTTTTAGCAATTCTCACTGGCCATTTAATTTACAAAGAACAGGAATGTCACCACAGGCAAATTTGTCCAACGAGTCTACAATTTTTGACACTTTTTCCCAACACTCTATGAAAACAAGCTTTCATTATATCATGCTTATTTTAAAATCAAAAATAGATCTTTATGTTATGCAGGGGGTCTCGTTACGTTGCATGAAACATTACATAAACTTAATTAGCTTTTAGGCAGAGAACAAAAAGTAGTACAAAGCGAAACTCTGTGAGACTCAAGAGATTTACGCTAGGTGACAGGCAAAAATATGAAGAAAAAAAAGCAGGGTCCACTCTCTTTATTTTTCAGTAGGGCAGTTATGAAATATTGCTCAGGTCCTTCTGTGCTGCAAAATTTATAATTTGGTTGGTTTCACCAATTTAGCCAACTTACAGTTTTTGACTTGGGATAAAAACAAAATGTCTGCCACACTTTGGGCTGGTCTTGTTTGTGCTGTGTGCCTGGACCGCTCACCCGCTGCCAGTCAGACACATGGTGCCAGCGCACAGGCTCCTCCAACCCATGCTCCGCTGGCGACAGCTGTTCTCTTGCTGACTGAAGTCTGGGCACATGGCGAGGCGTGGACGTCTGTGCGCAAACACAATCGCTGCAGCTCCATGCCTCAGGGCTATGGCTTAGGCATGCGTGTCACAACGCATATCCGTCCTTCTGCTCTGTTCCTTACTGTCACACAAACATTATTGCATTATGAGACACCAGTCTGGTCAGCTGTGACTTGGGCATGGAAATGGAGACTTGCACTCTGGGCACAACAGCTTTGACTGGGAGGACTTCCTCCAAACCAAGCCTGTGGTACATCAGTGACCCAGTTTGAAGGCAGGCTAAAAGTTTGGATGCTTTTAAGTCTGTTGGGCACATGGCCTAAGAACACCGTCACTCCATAGGAGTGCGATCAATCATTTGAGGACAATCTCATCCAGAGTGCGCAATTTCTGAACAAGCACATGCTTGGTCGAACAAGCACTTTACCAGACGTACACTTGAGGGCTGTTATTATTTTAAAATGCTACTGCTATCTATAAAAAGCCATCTCTATGAAGGATTCATGCTAAGAAAACAGTGAATCATCAACTGTATCACTTGATATTATGTGATGACAAATGAATTAAGCTTAAATTGAAGAAGAAAAAATAAATCCTGCAATGCAATTTGGTAATGCAGTCTACACTGCTGCTATAATTGTGAGAGTGATCTTTCAGTTCCACATTTGTATAAAAAGTGCTTTGGCAAATATATTTCACTCAGATTTTTTGTGGTTTACAATCTGTTGCACCTTGTCAGTTTGAACATTTACTTTTCAGCAATCTCATTTGCTAAAGGCTGAAGTCTAATGGATACTTGCATATTGTCTGGATGAGCTTTGCAAAATGGGAATAGAGTATTTTCTGATATACAAAGACAAAGGAAAAACATGTATTTTAAAGTTATGTACTATGAGAAACTATATATATATATATATATATATATATATATATATATATATACATACAGCTGAAGTCAGAATTATTAGCCGCCTTTTGATTTTTTTTCTTTTTTAAATATTTCCCAAATGATTTTTAACAGAGCAATGACATTTTCACAGTATGTCTGATAATATATATATTTTTTTCTCCTGGAGAAAGTCTTATTTGTTTTATTTTGGCTAGAATAAAAGCAGTTATTAATTAAAAAAAAAAAAAAAAAACTTTTTTGGGACAAAATTATTAGCCCCTTTAAGCTATTTTTTTTTCGATAATCTGCAGAACAAACCATCGTTATACAATAACTTGACTAATTACCCTAACCTGCCTAATTCACCTTATTAACATAGTTAAGCCTTTTAATATCACTTTAAGCAGTATAGAAGTGTCTTGAAAAATATCTAGTAAAATATTATTTACTGTCATTATGGAAACAATAAAATAAATCAGTTATTAGAAATAAGTTTTTAAAACTATTATGCTTAGAAATGTGCTGAAACAATCTTCCCAGAACAGAACAGAAATTGGGGGAAAAATAAACAGGGGCGCTAATAATTCAGGGGGGCTAATAATTCTGACTTCAACTATATATATATATATATATATATATATATATATATATATATATATATATATATATATATATATATATATATATATATATTATGTATGGGTGTTAGGTTGTGGGCATCCACAACATAAAACATATACCAGAGTATTTGGTAGTTTATTCCACTGTAGCATCCCCTGATGAATCAAGAACTAATCACATGACTAATTAATCAGAGACTAATTACAAACACAGGTTCATCACATGTACATCATTACATCCTCTGATTAACATACCGTTTATTTATAAATCCACTGAACACATTAAAAAGAACAAGGAAAGCTGGGCAGGATCTTGGATGGATATCGCATTCAACAACTGGCAACAAGAGCTGCTTTCCCATTATTGTGCATTATCATAAAAGTCCAGTGGTTATTTATTTATTTTTTAAAGAGGTAAATAATAGAAAAAAAGAGTGCAAAAAACAGAAATATGTATATTAGTTCATGTTCACTGTTTTTGCATGTTACCAAGACAATGACTGACAGTAACGTTGCTTAGTGAATATGCAGTGGCGCAGTTGGTAGTGCTGTTGCCTCACAGCAAGAAGGTCGCTGTTTGAGCCTCTCAGGGTCAGATGGTGTTTCTGTGTGAAGTTTGCATGTTCTTCCCGCGTTTGCGTGGATTTCCTCTGGGTGCTCCGGTTTCTACCACAGTCCAAAGACATGTAGTACAGTTGAATTGGGTAGGCTAAATTGTCCATAGTGTATGAGTGTGTATGGATGTTTCCCAGAGATGGGTTGCAGCTGGAAGGCTTCCGCTGCATAAAACATATGCTGGATAAGTTGGCAGTTCATTCTGCTTTTGCGACCTCGGATTAATAAAAGGACTAAGTCAAAAATAAAATAAATGAATGAATACATATATTCAGAAAACATTGCTTATTCACAACTGTGACTTTAGAGCTGGCATTTTAATGATTCTCCTGGGTAATATCTAAAGTGATAACAAAACAGGTGACTTTTTTTTACATTTTAAGATTATAAGGCTGAACGGCATGAAATGGCATTAGTCTACGAAGATTTCCCTGTATTTCTCTGTTAAAATTGGCATATCACAATAAATAACCCCCAAAAAAGCCAAATCAATCCAAACAGATTACAGTTGTGTTTGCGATAAACAAAAATGCTAAACATATGCAGGCTTTTTCTTCTTTCTTTCTTTTTACTGAACTAGTCTGCAGTAACAAAAAAAAAAAAAAAAAAAAAAACATGAGAAACAAACAGATGGCCAACCAAAAAGTAACTCGGGGTTATACAAATAGTGGCCAACACAAAATACATACATTCCTGATATGCCATCTCACACTCAATACACAATTACTATGATATACATACAGCACTACAACATACAAAAAAGAGAGATCGACTTATGTTGTCACTAATAATGATTTGATCAGATGTAGTTTGAAATGAGTTTTTCTCCCCTAAGAGATTATCATGCGGTCTCTGTCGCCATCTCGTGGCGGAACGTCAACCGCCATTGCTCTGTTCTGTATGACAGGCCGATGGATGCTAAAGCACTGTATTTCCAAAATTATAAATATTTAAAATAGGCACTGTCCTTATAAATAAACTGCATAGCTCCAATCTAAACATTCTTGCATAAATTATCAGCCAATCAGATTTGAGAACCACACAGAACTGTGTATAGATATATAAAGTCAGTTAAAGTCAGAATTATTAACCCCCTTTTGATTTGATTTAATGTTTTTTAAAATATTTCCCAAATGATTTTAAACAGAGCAAGGTCATTTTCACAGTATGTCAGATAATATTTTTTTCTTCTGGAGAAAGTCTTATTTGTTTTATTTCGGCTAGAATAAAAGCAGTTTTTAATTTTTTTTAAAAACATTTTTGGGTCAAAATTATTAGCTCCTTTAAGCTATTTTTTTTTTCGATAATCTACAGAACAAACCATCGTTATACAATAACTTGCCTAATTACCCTAACCTGCCTAATTCACCTTATTAACCTAGTTAAGCCTTTAAATTTCACTTTGAGCTGTATAGAAGTGTCTTGAAAAATATCAAGTAAAATATTATTTACTGTCATCATGTCAAAGATAAAATAAATCCGTTATTAGAAATATTTTTTAAAAACTATCATGCACTATTATAACTATTATGAAACAATCTTTCCTCCATTAAACAGAAATTGGTAAAAAAAAATAAACAGGGGCACTAATAATTCAGGGGAGGCTAATAATTCTGACCTCAACTGTATATATGTATATATATATATATATATATATATATATATATATATATATATATATATATATATATATATATATATATATATATATATATATATATATATATATATATATATACTGTGTCAAAGCCACATATTTATCAATATATAAATAACAATTATTTGCATATTTGCGTGTTATTCAGAATATAGGTTATATTCTTAGCATTACATTATTTTGTGTATTTTCACTATACATTATATTATTTGATATTTCAGTTATTAATATACAAGGCAATACATTTCCTTGCTTAAAACCATTTCCCAATACTTAATTCACTTTTTTTTTCAAAACTCTTGACACAATTTTTTCACTTTCAGTTTGGCACAGCAGGAAGTTTCACATACAAAATGCATCAAAACCCATTTGCAGGCAAGCTGAAAGTTTGGTCTCTTTTAAATCTGCTTGGCACATGACCTGCGAGAGGCTGTCACTCCACAGGAGTGCGATCAATCGTTTCAGGATTATCTGACCCAGACTGCACAATTTCTGAACAAGCACTTCACCAGATGTACACTTGAGGGCTGCTATTATTTTAAAATGCCAACTATGAAAAGCATTCTTGGTAAAAGATCTATGCTAAGAAAATGCAATATAATGATATATGAACCATTTCACTTTTGGAAACACTGTGACAAATTACATGAGCTCAAATCAACCAAAATAGCAAGATACAAATAATAATAACAATTTTACAGTAGCATGTTCTGTCGAGTGCTAACTGTGTGAATGTACGAGAAAAACGCGGAACTACAGGAAGTAAAACGGCAAATCAATGAGAACAATCATCCATTCTCTTGTGGGGTTAAAGCAGTATTGTATTGGCTTATGGGAATTAACTATTGAGACAGAGTCAACTGAGAAAGGTCTCTGCTGGTGAATACAACACAGAGGGCTTACAGTATATTAATCGCCGCTTTTGCAGGTATGTAATTAGGGTTGGGACCCAAATTGTATCTCAGTTTCCATCGCAACACGTAAACATCCCTATTAGCTGTGATGTTAATACCCTCTTGGTTGAAGTAATGAGGCAAAAACACTAGCCTTTGAGGGCATTGTTCAATATGTCCAGTTAGGATAACTTTAAACCTCTTAATTGCCTCAAATGGTCCATGAGGGTTTTTAATGGCAGTTGATTTTATCTTTGCACAAAACTAAAGGGTTTCTTATTAATGTATATAGCCAAGTGTATGTTAAAGCATCGGTTCGTGGTTTAATTAGTCATGTGCTGTAATGAGCTCATTATAGTAAAGGCAGTTGTTAATTAAAGTTCTGCGTATGTGTTAGTACATGCAGTAAATGAGGTAACGCTATGCTAACAACAGTAAGCTAACTTTTGTGATCTATTCTTCAAAGATGTGCCCAGTGTAACTGAAAGTCAAAAGAAAATGTCCCTGTGTTTGCTTATAATACTCTTTAAGGGAGACTGAAAAATGTGACGATCAACTCTCAAAATGTTCATTTTTCATAATTAAGTTGGTTTAGCACAAAATGCCCTGAAGTGAGCTTATTTAAGTATTTCTGTTTTTACTGCCCTGTTGGATAATTTTCTGGCAAACTGACAGAACCCCAGAGCAATTTACCTACATTTCCTGATGCTAGAGAGTTGAAATTGTTACATTAAATGCTTTACCTGAAGCAAGAAGCAAATGTGTTGAAACAGCTCCCAATTGAAGAGATATAAGCTGTAATGTGCTGCACAATGTGATTTACGATCTGAAGTAGGAAACTAAATACTCTGCTGGTCCAGGGAAAATATTACAATCAAATACTGAAAGTCCTTACTATACAATCAGAAATAAAATAATGTCGCCCATCTCTAACTGTTTAAAAAGTACACTCAAACCGCTTGAAGAAACCGATCGCAACAAACCATTTAAGTCCAAAACTAATCCTAATGAATACTTTAAACATAATCCATTTGAGTAAACGAAGCAATTTGAGCACAGTAAAACCCAATAAAATTAAGGTAACTCAAATTGTTTGAGAAAACCGATTGCAACAAACCATTTGAGTTAAAAGAACTAATCTATATGATTACTGTGAACTCCCTCCATTTAAGTTAATATAATTAGGTATTTAATTAACTCATTACCTTCAACACTGAATTTAAAACTCTTTTTAAATAAGTAAAATTAACTTTCAGTAAATTTTGAGTTACAGTAACTACACATTCCATTTAATATAGTTGACTGTTGGGTTTTACAGTGTAGAATAGCAGTGCAAAAATATTCAGATATGTTGATCAAGTCAAGTCATGGAATACGCTTATGAATGAATAAATAGAATAATCAAATTATGTGGAGAACTACTTATTCTGCTACAGATTCCTAATTAAGTTACTATACTACTTATATGTGTATTTAGAGATTTCACAGTAATATATATTTATATATATATATATATATATATATATATATATATATATATATATATATATATATATATATATATATATATATAGTGTTGGGCTACAAGTAGTGACGCTACTAGCTTAACTCCATTTCTCAGTAGCGTGGCAGTAGCGTCGCTACTTTTTCTAAATCAAATAGCTTTTCAGTAGCGAAGCTATTTTATTAGTCAAGTAGCGCAGTAGTGTTCACAAAGCTACAGTTACCAATCGCGGATCAATAAGTGACAGCACTGACATTCACTGAGCTGTGAGGCCGGTGTCTAGCCGAAGAAAGTAAATCCATTTGATAGGGTGAAGGATGATTTCTTCTTCTTCCTGTTTTATGATGTTTAACAACAAAGTTTTTGGTGTGTTACTGCCACCTCTGGTGAAACTTGCTTGATGGAAAGATGACTGAGGGAGAGGAGTTATTTCTAAAGCAGAATTCCTTGTGACCATACCTTGAGAAGTACATGTTAAGGTGCAATAACTTAATTTCTGATGCTGTGCTCAAAAAATAAAAACACTTAAGTATATTCACCTTATTCTCTGCCGACGAGCGGGCGCTGCCATTTGAATCTTTTTGGCTTGAGACTTCCGGTCTCATTCACTTCCATTCATTTTTTGATGTTAAAAACTGCTAATTACGCTGCTTGATGTTGCAATTTGATATTTTCTTATTATATTATTCTACTTGGTCTGTATAGTCATGCAAACATTTGTTCGTAGAGCAAGTAGTTTGACCGTTTTCTGCCGTTTATTATTCCTAGTCATTTCTCCCATAGGCGACTGAATTGGAAGTTCTAAGACAATCGCGCAATTGCATTTTAGAATAAGGTCAATAAAACACTATAATGCTTCTTACAATATATATATATATATATATATATATATATATATATATATATATATATATATATATATATATATAAAATATTAAACTATACATTACTATAGAATTTTAAATGTGTAACACCTGTTTTTATTGGATTTTTTGTTTTAGCTGTTAGCTGTCTCTACTCCACCAATTTCTGGTGTGTGGTGAGTGCACTGGCGCTGTTGTCCTCTGGCTGCCATTGCATCATTCAAGTGGATGTTGCACACTGGTCGTGGTGTGGAGAGACCCCCTCCCCTCATGATTGTGAAGAGCTTTGGGTGTATATACACAATAAATGCGCTATATAAATAAACATTACATTATATTAATTTTTTTTTTCTTTTTTTTTTTCTGGAGTGTCTAATAGTATTCAGGTACACAAATTGAATAATCACATTGCAAAAAAATAAAATAAATAATAATAATAATAATAATAATAATAATAATAATAAATAAAAAAAGCTTTTCTGACTTTTCTAGTCTAAATAATTTTTTAAACTATTTTAATTATTATTAGTATTATTTTTTTTTTTTACTTTCAGTAGTAATAGATCAAATTTAAGCTAATATTAAAACAAGTAAACAAAATCTGCCAATGGGTTAAGTAAAATAATCTTGTTTTTTGGTTCGAAATTTAAAAATTTGCTCTACTGAAAAAAAGATTTAAAATCTCAAATAAAAATCAAACTCAATATTGATATCCTGCAATATGACTATTGTAAATGTTCACATTGCAATTTTGATGTTTTGACGACATATTGTGCAGCCCTAAGCAAAACAATTATAAGATGCACAAAAGCAAATGCACAAATTCTAATGCATTCTAAAATTATAATTCTAAATGCAAATTCTAAATGCTTAGTCCTCTAATGTACGCGGTGAGCCACTGGGGAAACTGGTAACAGCGGAAAAGTTGTCCACATGAAGCTAAGCGGTCAACTGGTAGCGTGAAAAAGAACATATACACTCAGTGCAATGTGGTGCAAGGCCTGACGCAATTTTTATTTGCTACTTTCAGTTCAGCGCAAGGGTCATTTTGAGGTGTTTTGCCACGCTTTTTAATATAATAATATTTTTTATATTATATATATATATATATATATATATATATATATATATATATGATATAAATATAAAGAATTAAAATATTACAAAACATATTATTTTCTAGCTTACATTAATTTAAAAACCACTGCCTTGAATCTTTCAACTCGGGAGGCTTTTTCAGTTCATTCACTTTGCTTTTGTATAATGTTATTATTATTAGCAGTATTATTTATTATATCGATTTTTATATTTGTTTTATTAAAAAACAAGCTTAGATTTGTCCACCTGTCAGGTTTTAGACCATATGGGGCATAGCAGATGTATTTGGAAATAACTCAATATTTTGACCACACTTCATTATTTTGTTCATTTATTCGTTTGCTGGAAATTAGAACTGAATTTAGAAATAGTTTTGAAACAAATCTTTGCACTTAACAAACCAAATGAATTAATTTTTTATTAGATTAATTGATGTCTGTGCGTAAAGGTTTCCCTATCCTCGAGAGCAAAAGCGAAAGTGAACTTACTTTACGTCATGTAAATAGCAAATGCACTTATGGCGCAACGCAGCTGGCTCTTAAAGGAAATGGGAGATAAGACTCTGATTGGTTTATTCTCAAAACACACCTATAACTCATTTAGAAAATAATCTCAACCCTTTTAGACCATACGCCATGGCGCAAAGCGGATTTTTCCGTCCTCATATTAGCACATATGGATTCTGACACGCCCTGAATGCGTTTGCGCCCTGCGCTTTGCGTTTTGTGCATGGACCGTCAAAATAGAGCCCAAGAAATCGGCTGCGGCATACCGTCCCATAGTGTTTGTTTTAAAGATGAAATGCAGCCATACTTTCCTCTGGCTACATAATGTGCTCCCTCCGAAAATGTATAGAGTGTTACATATTCACAATGAGCCTGTGTTGGTTTAAACCTACAATAATAAAAAAAAAAAGAAAACTTATATCACATCTGGACAAAATCATCTCATGTTGACTCAACTAACATGAGAATTACATCATCAGATCCACTGAGGAGCTATGCTATTTGAGATGCTTTGAATTGGGTGTCTTTCTACCTCTTCACTCGCTGACGGGATCAATATTGCAGCTTTAAGTCCAGACTTTAAGAGAAACCCAAGCATACATTAACCTTAAACTAGGAGGTGACAGGTTTACCTCAGCCAGCTCACCGTTACCTTGGGAACCAAATTTGTAGCGAGTCACATTCCACAAGATGAATAATGCAAATATGTGGATTTGTGTTTAAAAAAAATATATAAAAATAGCAATAATAAGTCAGATTACAGCCTGTTGATTAGCACAACAGCACTCATGGTAAAAAATGACATTAAAGTGTGCATCCCATGAAATGATCATTCTCAGGTTTGAATCAAGATATAAAAAAAAAAAAAGATTTTGAGATGCAAAAGCCCCTTGGCAATTCACCCAGTATCACCGTATACTCAGCTCTTTCCTACAGCCTTCGTCTGCCTGAGTAGCAAAACATAGCAAAAAAATGACAGCTGTGTGACAATTAAAGAGTTCAGCCATCAGCAGCCGCCACTGGGGGGAAATTTTCTTGGCTGTCAAATGGCTTATTATATTCAACCACCTGGCAACGACTTGGATAGCAGACAGTCAGTAAAAGGCCAGAGTGTTTGGTAGCTTCAGACGGTTTACTCTCATTTAGATTGCAGTTGTTCTGCCTTTCAAGCTCAAAGCACATTACAGGCCTTGTGGAAGAAAGTAAAACCTCACTTTGAGGGTCTCAGGAAACAAAGAAGCCAGATTGTCCAGATTGATGCAAAATTCAAAATAGTTTTTGCTTTTTTAGTTTGCACAATTATTGCTTGAGAAATGTTGTTTTCTGAAACTGTAAACTGCATTACAACTGCAAAAATATTTGGTCACACTTTTTATTTTATTTTACAATTCCTGCTATCAAATATCTATTGATTATGACTTTTAAGCTTAGTAAACTCCTAATTTGCTGCTTATGCTTAATTATTGGGTTTATGTATTGAGTAATATTAGAGATATAGAATGCATTCGTGGAGAAAATACACTTAAAAGTACAAATAAACTGCCAAAATTTCAAATGCAGTGCATGGTAATAGTGAGAATTGGTACTTAAAGGGCTCCTATGATGAAAAGCATATTTTGTAAGCTGTTTGGACAGAACTGTGTGTAGGTGTAGTGTGTCCACAGTCATACTCGAGCGATACAAAGAAAATTGGTCTCTTTTTTAATTTCTGCCATTAAAAATAGGATCGAAATCCTTCCCATTTTGAGGCCCATCGCAATGTGATGTAGGAGTGTGGTTTTCCCACCCACTGAATGATTGATAGCTGTGCATTAACATAGTAGCGTAGTACGTTTATATATATATATATATATATATCCACAAGACAGGTTGTATTCAAAGCAACCGGAATTAAACGATCTCTTCAGCTCTCTGTGATCAGCAACACCTCAAGAATGATTTTTACAAGTATCAAATGTCAGTACAATTATAAAAGAAGATGTTTAAATCCCGGTTCATATACAGGTTTTTTTTTTGTACATTTTTAAAACGGATGTCCATTCAACAGTGGATATTAATGTGTATCTTGTCACATTTGCCATTCAAAGCTTAATATGTGTGTGAACATGTATGCAATCACACAGACTTTATAACAACATTGTGACTCATTGTTGCAGAAAGACCTGAATTAATTCCACAACAAATACATTAGATGTATGAAACACTGCGTACGCCGAATCTCACGCATATTCTTTTGTACATCTGAATGAACGTGAAACTGAGCGCAACATGCACGAGCACAAAACCCCTCCCTGCCTCCTCCCCCGTATGAATATGCTAATGACTATGCTAATGGCAAAATCCAACGAAAAAGCAACGGCAAAATCAAGCAAAAAGAGAAACTTTCAACAGAATGTGAAATGGAGGTGCTGCTTTCGGAGGTAGACCGGAGAAAAGAGGTGTTATTTGCAAGTTTGTTCTCTGGAATTAACAACAAAAGAAAAAAATAGAGTGGGAGAGTTTAGCTTATACGGTTAACACAGTTGGGTCTGAACATCGCACTGAGTGCATTTAAAAAAGAAATAGTGTGGTTTATATCTGTGAAATGTTGCAATACCCTTAGCAGTCTCAGTGGCGCACCTCATAAGAAACATGTGATCATGTACTGACACGTTCGAGCATAAACTCAGCTTGAATCCAGCGTCTGATGAACTCTTTCTTCTTTTTTTCCCCGCTACATATCAGATTTTGCCCACTATTTATCACGAGAAAGACAAGTAGGAATCATCAATAAGTTTGTGCATCATATTTTATTTGCACATTTATTGAATGGAAATGTTTCTGATTCACGCATGCAAATTTATCTTCACATAGTGTCTTTATAGCAATGTGCGTGCAGTAGATTGCTCAGATTACATTGGGAAAACAGGCGACTGCTGCAAATTGTGCTTTAATGTTTAGCTGGTCAACTGTATGGTATGGAAATCTTACATACCTACTAGATGAACCCGTCTCATACAGCTGCCATTGCAAGGATCAGACACTTTGTAGAGAAGAATTTAACACAACTGCCTCTAGGAGTCGCCAATGGAAATAAAACAGACACGCACAAAAAATGTGCGTACGCCTGCCAAAAAGCTGCCGTGAACCTGCGCACATTCCCACGTTCAGTTCATTGTTAGTAAATCCAAACGCGAGTGATTCTGAGCGTGAAACCTGGCGTACGCAATGTTTTTGTGCGTACGCAGCGTTGATACATGAGGCCCCTGGTCTTTTCCATTAAAGGCACAGGCAACAAAAGCTGCAAAGTCAAAACAGATCAAATTTCCAATATACACAAAGATATAATAAATAATATAATGGGTATTTTGAGCTGAAACTGCAGACACATTCTGGAGACCTAAATCTTGAAAACCAAAAGGTAAAAAGGTGCCCTTTAATGTTTATTTATTTATTGATTTATTGATTTATTTATTTAGTTATTTAGTTAGTTAGTTAGTTAGTTAGTGAAATAAAGTGACAAACTGCTATGTCTTGTCTCAGAAGTTACCTTTCAAAAAAACATTAAGGCCCAATCCCAATTCTACCCCTTAGCGCTTCCCCTTACCCCTACTCCACGTTCAAGTGAAGGAGTAGGAGGGTTCTAATTGTCTTTAGCTTAAAGGCTTAGGGCTAAGAGGAAGGGCAAAAGACCCCTTTGAATGGATATTTTTTAGGACCACACTCGAAACCAAGGGGTAAAAAAATTCCCCTGAATACACCAGCCAGAATGGCAGCTTAGCTGTAACCAGAAGTAAGGAGATTCACAAAATTGTATTTTTTTGTCATTATTACGCTTTTTTTACAACAAACAAGCATAAGTTTTAATACATTCATAATGGAGTTCATGTTTTACCGTCATACACTGTCAGAAACGTCTAGTGGCTAGGAATGACCTTTTTGCAGTGTCTGCTATAATGTTAATACTGTTCACGTGTGTGTATGGATATGGCCACTGTTTAAATGCACAGTACAGTTACGATCGTATTGCCAAATTAGATCGTTATGATAACATAATATATGTCTTCAGTGATTTCCTAATGATAAATACCAAAAAATAAGGCAACTGGAATAACTACAGCAGTCGCGATCATCTGATCTCATATGGGGCAAGAGATTTCGATGACATATCATGACGTGAGAAGGTTTAGTAGTGGTCACCCATTTCTTAGGGGTAAATTTTGAAGACCTTCCCCTTCACACTCTGTTTCAAGGGCCAAGGGTAGGGCTACAAAAATAGAATTGGGATTGGGCCTAAGTTTTACTACAAATTTGTGGAATGAGCAATAATCTTCACGTATAGGCCTGACCTCACATGAAAGACAAATATGTTGAAAAAAAATGGAAAATGTAGTGGTAAAGTTCTGCATCATCAAAATCAAAAGAGATTGTGTCCACAAAGACAAAAAAATAATGCAGTACTTCAAATATGGCTAAATTGAAAAATGTTATACTTTTTGGAGCACATTATTGTACATATGTTATCTATGAGTGAAATTTTCTATTTCATTATTCAAGACAGGCTTCAATATTTTTTATGAGGCTGATTATTTGGAAGGTGACTTTTCTTTCCTCTTTAAAATGTAGTTTATTTTCAAAATGTTGTCCCATCTGTTCACTGTAATGCATTCTAAAACAGAATGACAAATATAAATATCTACAATGCAAATGTTGTAGTGGAGAAATGTCCTCTTAGAAACACATCACAAGCACAGTATGTGTGTTATCTCAACTGTTAAAAAAAATAGTAAACCCATATTTTAATTAAAGAGACATTTTCTGGATGTGATGATATCCTATGATCATATATGCACACTTATCACTGAACTACAAGCTCTCTGCTTGTTTATACTTCATGGTTTGCATTAATTATCAAGCACCACTTTTAAAAAGTACTATTTTTTTACTAGTTAGTTGGTACAAGATAAACTTTGTACTAACACGTGAGGCATGACACTGCACCCAAATATATAAATATATATATATATATATATATATATATATATATATATATATATATATAAAAAATATATATATATATATATATATATATATATATATATATATATATATATATATATATATATATATATATACATTTACCTGTACCGCATGCCTTTGAACTGTGGGGGAAACCCACACGAACATGAGGAGAACATGTAAACATGTAAAATGGCCCAGCTGGGATCCAATCCAGCGATCTTCTTGGTTTGAGGCAACAGTGCTAACCACTGAGCCACTGTGTCACTCCAAATACCATCATTTATATTTAAAACATTAATTCAAAGGTTATGTATTATGATTGTGTAATTTATTATCAGCAGTATAATTTATTGTCTAGACCAGGGGTTCTCATACTCGGTCCTGGAGGTCTGGTGTCCTGCAGATTTTAGCTCCAACTTGCCTCAATACACCTGCAAGGATGTTTCTAGAAAGCCTAGTGATTGTTACACTAGAGTTTGATCTTGCCAAATTCTGTCAAACAGCGATGTGAAAACGGGCTGGAAAAAAAAAAACATTAAAATAAGCAAGCAATTGGTCCATATTTTACATTTTGTATAGAGAGGTCATGATTTTTCACGCAGTCACATGATGTGACCTCACAGGTCAGAACTCATACAGCTTAAACTTTGCAAGAAAGCAAATTGCATAACTTGCCACACAAGCTTGTTTCCGGTCTGTTGTATTTGCATATGTATGAATAGAAGTCCATGAGGCGAAAAGTGCAGTTTGTCTGTGGGCACTACAATATCATATTTGAAACTTTAGTTGATGTGTAATGTAGCTGTGTTTACATAAACAACATCTATGAATGTAAAAAGCTCAAAGTTCAATGCAAAGGGAGACATTGGTTTTTACAGAGTTAGCTTAGCAAAGCCTACAGCAAACAAAGTTTGGGGACTACAAAAAAATACATCCGGGCTAGTGAAATCACAAATGCTTCAGGTTACATGCGTTCACTTTATGCACACACCCTGCACAGCAAAGGGGAATGGCCAAAGGCCATAATTTTATAGCAGAGAAAGCTAAAATGGCGTCCAAACACTGCTATTTCCACAGAGCTTCTTCTGTTTCTGTATGTGGGCTTCCAAAGGACACGACACTAAAGAAAGAAGTGCTTACAGTTTCATTTTAATTATGATCCAGACAATTATATAAAAAATATTTATAGTTCGCATTTTCAGAATCTCTATAAGTTCAGTGCTGGATTCGGTTGAAACTCATCCAACCAACAAAAATGTGGATTGTGAGTCACGACCTGTATGTATTTTTATTTGTTAAAATTGATTGACTACATGCACAGTTTCTAGTGTTAACGGTATGTTTTAGCGAGCATGTAAACAACAGAAAATGCTGTGTAGCATCTTTAACAATTTAGCTACAAATTCATATTTATCAGTCAAACTGCTGTAAACACCCACAATCTTCAGCAGCGGTGCAGTTTCTCTCTTTGCTGCCTCTTTCACAGCGTTCTACATCTCAGATAACAAACTCAAAAAGATATAAGAATGTTTCATACTACTATTATGCTTATTCTGAATATATGTGTATGACACTTGTCATGTTATTTTAGAGAGCATGCATGAGGTTCAGCTGTGTCCTCTTTATTTTTCTGTCTGATTCAGCACAGAAGCCTGTGGTTGTAAGGGTGTGACGTGGTGACGTGGAGCCAATCCATGAATCACAGCACATTATGTTAGCTGATCAATCAGAGCCTCTTGAGGGTAGGTCTTTCAGAGGAACTAGGAAATATGACTGTTGCTTTCATGTTAGCTGAGTAACAGTATATAATCAAAGTAAGATATATGAAAAAAGAAAAATACTTTTCTTTTTTTGCACAAGTTTGCACAAATAAAGCATTAGCACACATTGCTTTGCATCTTATAAACACAACCATGTCTTAAAAATACACTATGAACCACCCCTTTAGGAGCTTGATTAGCTAGCCCAGGTGTGTCTGGGGTTGGAGCCAAAATTTGCAGTACACCAAACCTCAAGGACTGAGATTGAGAATCCCTGGTCTATACTGTACTACACACACTGACACACACTATTATTGACAATACAATATAAAAATAAAAACTTGTTTAGCACAATCATGCGTTAAATGTGTCTGCCACAATCATAGGAATGTTGAAAATTAGTTAAATTATCATAATAATAATTACCTCAAAACCCTTAGCTATAAGGATTGAATATGCATGCTAGCATAAGGTTGTAATCTGAAAAGCTTTCAAATAATTATATGATTAATTTCATTGATTGACTGACTGATTGACCGAGTCACCATTCTACATAACATCTGTTTAAACTTAATCAACATGCGGTGGCAGAAAAACACCCATTTCTGGTCCTTGCATCCTTCTCTTTCCAAGCAGCCAAAACCAGGTTAGCCATGGAGATTTCACTAGAATAATTAATCACTTGCTGTCAAGCACGAACAAACAGATCCAAAGTGCTGCCAGTTTTTGCTGGGGCGTTACTTCTACGCCTTTTTCCTTAGACAAATTCACTTTCTGACCTATGCGTGTCTCTTTCTGTTCCCATCTCCTTCTCTCTCTGGTATTGCATAATGAGAAATTATTTACTGTCTCATGCTGAAGAGCCGCATATTGTTTTATTCATCAGTGGAAGTGGCTGTAAGACTGCAGCTAATGTTAAAATGTGCCGTAGCCTGACTGTCAAATTAGGGATGCAACGGAGAGGGCTTTTGCTGCAAAATGCTTGTCTTGTTTAGATCGCTTAGGCAATGGATGCATTGAGAAAACACACGTTGTGGTTTTAGCAATGACCATACCATAAAAAATGTCCTCTGTTTTAGTTAGAGCAAAAAATCGAAATCATTTAATTTCTAAAGAGTATGATTGTTGATGTAACAATGTTTCCGAAGATCTTTAAATTCAGTTGAGAGACATTGATTAAAATATCTGTGTAATTACACAGTAAACGTGATTTTCATTCATTTTCTTGTCAGCTTAGTCCCTTTATAAATCCAGGGTCGCCACAGCGGAATGAACCGCCAACTTATCCAGCAACTTTTTACGCAGCAAATGCCCTTCCAGCCACAACCCATCTCTGGGAAACACCCACACACACATATTCACACACACACACTACGGACAATTTAGCCTACCCAATTCACCTGTACCGCATGTCTTTGGACTGTGGGGGAAACCGGAGGACCTGGAGGAAACCCACGTGAAGGCAGGGAGAACATGCAAACTCCACACAGAAATGCCAACTGAGCCGAGGTTCAAACCAGCGACCTTCTTGCTGTGAGGCGACAGCACTACCTACTGCGCCACTGCCTCGCCCTTAAACATGATTTTATTGTACCTATTTTATTGTATAATCCTGATATTGTTTAAAAAACAAACTTACATTCAGTCTCTATAATCAGGTCCCTGGTGCATCTACCATCCCAGAAAATGTGAAAAAGAACAACTCAGTATTTTTTTTCCCCTTCAAGCATGTGTGAAATTTGCTCAGGGCTACATCCACATAAAGCCAGAACTTATCCATCCCAAGATTTTTATCTTTCCTTATTCTAAAAAAAAAAAATAAATAAAAATAAATAAATAAGTAAATAAATTCTGTAGACAGGTTATTGTCTCAAAAAATACCTATGAAATACCAGTGCACATGAAAAAGGAGTTTGTATGTTGTAACTGTTTGCTGTTACTTGTATATTATGTATATAAGTTTATGTTTTCAAAGATATTTTTTGTTGTTGAGAAAATAAGTAATGTATTATTTGTGAATTTATTTGGTTTGGGACTTTTATTTTAAAATCTGTGGCTGTATGAAATGGCTGACTGGCCATGAGGTTATCACTTCCTGTGAGGTAGCGACCGGCAAACATGAGTTGTTTGCATGTGCTCTTCAATGGATGTATCTACTTCAACAAGGCCTTCAAGTGTTTTAAGGAACATTCAGGACAATTTCTTTTGTATAGCATGCAGCCAACGAGGTATTTTGCTTTATATTTGTATGTTGTGTTTGAAGTTTGTAAAGTTTGTTTGTTTGTGTACATACTGTATGTTTTGATTTGTATCAAGTACATTTGTTTTGTATTCATTGTTTAGTTTTCACGGTGGATATGGGGGAAAAAGCCAACAAATAAACCAGTAACACAGACACCACTTGTGCTAGCGTATGCTTGAGGGAAATTACAATGTGGTGCTGGAATTATTATGCAACAGAAATCATAAAGAGTTGTATATAAATCTGTATTCATTTGTTGCTCACTGTAGAAGCAAAAGAAATGGATATTTAGCCTTAGTAAATCTAATTGATTCTGTAGCTTCTGCAGAACAAACACAAGCATGCAGTCTGACATATGTTGTTGTTGCTGCTATGTGAAGTATTGGTGTCTGACTAGGGGATGATGACATCATTGTTATTGAAAATACACTGTACAGATTTGCTGTGGACAAGAAATTGATTTGGCTGGCTCCCAAAATACTGGATCTGTCAAGACCAGGGGTGCCCAAACTTTTTCTTATGGAAAAGGCACTCAGGCCCTAGTTTGGGCAACTCAAAATTTCTATACAGGTATATCAAACTCTACTTATAACTTTATGTGGCCCGCAAGAGCACATGATTCACACCAAATATGAATTTAAGTATTTTTGCAAGTGGTACTGGGTTGCGTAAATGATGCAGAATGCAGTGCACATTTGCTCTGAAATACTTTGTGTTCAAGATATTCAACTCGAATAGAAGATTTGAGGGTTTGTTTATTAACCTAATAAAAGGAATTATGTTAAAATAACTCAAAGAAGCATAATCTATTTTACATTTATGCTAATTCATGCATTTATTTGTCACTTTAATGCATTCCAATGAAATAAAGAGACTATTATTTAACAATATGTTAAGGAGTTGTAACATTTATGCAGTCTTAAAGTTATGACCAGCCCTTTGAGGGATGCCATAATGCTGTCGTGGCTCTCAGTGGAAATGGGTTTAACATCCCGGGCCTCTGTGGTACAACATTTTTATTTAAACCTCTAAATGTGTCTCTAAAAGGCTCTCAGATTTCACTCTTACAGTGATGCAGTAAGTGGATCTTATTATGTATACCTGCCCCTTAATCTACATATTTACACTGTTTTATTTTTGCAAACAAATGGTGTGCAATGTGAGAATGGTGTTGCAGTTACACTATAACAAATGTTTTGAGAGGTGTCTGGATGCAGTTGCAAGCTGTTTATAATTAACACCTCACAGTGACATCGCTAGCTCCAGTAAGTGCATTGTGTCTGATATTGCATGTCTAAAATATTCAGTTTCAGCTTGCAAATCTAAGTCTGCATCCCTGAACGTCTCAGTTACTGTTGTAACCTTTTTTCCCTAAAGGAGTGAACGGAGAAGTTACGTCAGAATAAAATTATGGGGGAACACCAGATGACCAATCACTCTAGTGTGCCAGTCCCCAAAGAGGGAAGGACGCTGTGAAAGACATTTGCTAGCAAAATGGGGAGACCCAGTGACAATACATGCATATGGGCTAGCCCTCTCCAGGGGGAGCACAACATATGAGCAAGACAGTTAGTTGGGAGCCAAGACACGGGTCCACTTGGGAAGGGCAAACTCTGACTGATTGGTTCAGCAAGCGGGGATCATGTATAGCTGGCACCAATCCCCAAAACATAAACTGACCAAGTGGGCATGACAAACAATGTAATCAGCCAAGTACCCGGCTCCTCCACCAAGTCGGTGTTGGGGCTCTGGAGGAACTCCAATAATTCCAACTCTAGGGGTTACCAGATGGGGAACTCACTAGCAGAGTAAAATAAGCACAGACATCTCCAGGATACTATCCACATCTATACCTAGTATCAACTGGGTCAACCTTTGTTTTGATATGACACTTTACTTTTGCACCCATAACAGATGAAGAGTTGCTCACAGGATCTTATGCTCGGATTGTGGTCCATATAAAATAACAGAGCATTAACAAGAAACATTAATAAAAGGGCTTGGTCTATCTTCTTGGGCAGTGCTTGCAGGCTTACTACCTAATTTTGAAAGGGAGTGGTAAGACCCTCGGGCGCATAGCCAAGTCAGTTTAATTAGCCCGAGTTACTGTGGTTACCAGCAAAACTGTCAGGGCACCTAAGTCTTCTGTGCCCTGTTTTCAGACCACACATGTAGGATCTTGAGATCTGCGCATGCCAGAGGGTGCCCCTTCCCTAAGAAAGGAGGTCCTTCCTTGGAGGTTTGGAAACCAATGGCAGGCTGGGCGACTGTAGCGCAACAACCAATACTTGTTCCTCGTTCTCTCTGACCTTGGACAGGGTCTGGGTGTGTGAGACCCCAGGGCCAGCTGTGAGCCAGCACATCCGTGCTATGGGGGCCTCAGTCAGGGATTAAAACAAGTGGAAATGGGAGGTTTCAACTACATCAACTGAACCACACACATGTAGAGTCTCCATTCTCCCAGGGGCATGAGCTGCTGTGAGAGCTCATCGGCTGCATGGTTGAGCTCACTAAGGATGTGAACGGTATGCAGCAATTTTAACTGCATGTGACTCCAGAGGAGCAGATGATGAGCAGACTAAGAAATGTGGTGGGAGTATCTACAACCAATATGGTTGGTATATGTTACTGCAGCCATGCTGTCCTTCCTGACCAGCATGTGTTTGTTCCAGCAGCAATCCAACCGATGGAGAGTGCGAAACACTGCCAATAGCTCCAGGCAATTGATATGCCAATGCAACTGGGACCACAAACCTGCTGCTGCAAGCTTGTTGTACACTACTCATCAGCAGGTACTGGAAGAATCTGTCATTACGACAACATGCCTGGACATTTGTTCTAAGGGCACCTCAACTCATAGAGAGCAAGGTCCATCTAGGGACTGAATGTGTGGTGACACAACAGGGTGATGGTCACCTTCTCTGGATAAGTCTGTTTGCTCTTTCTCAGGTGAAGCACTAAACTCAGCTGACTATAATCAGCCACACCTGTGGGGATTATCAACTCAGACATTCATTGGCCGGTTTTCTTACTCTTCAGAGTGAATGGTCTTCTGGCAATTCCTACACAATGTTGTTCTGACACATTTCAAAGTTCAAGACCTGAAAGGGATCTAACTGTTGTGACATTGGCTATTATTCAGCTAATATCCCTTTCTGTAAGCAGCAGTCCGCTATTTCTGTTTTGCTCATGCACTAGAGCAGATACAAATTTTCTGTGGATGAAAATAATAATAATAATAATAATAATAATAATAATAATAATAATAATAATAAAAATAAAACAATTCAAGTTTTTTATCAATGTATTAACAAATAACATCTGATTCATCAAAGTTCATTCTGTTTTGAATCCTTTCTAGTTAATATTTCTTTGAATGCATTAATTAAATAATAAATTAAACAAGACAATAGTAATAACACTAACTAAACATTCAATTTGACATACTATAAAACAGATAATCAAGAAGTTAATCATGTTGATGTCATATTTGTTTATTTAATGTATGTTTGTATTACATGGAAGTAAATGCTAGCTATCATGACTAAAGATATAAATCTTGCACATTAGAGTTGGACTTGGAATTAAGATTTTATTTCACTAAAGGCATGTTCTTGAGTTGATAACATAAGAACATACAAAACCACTAATCTATATTAGATCAGTGTGCTGAACAATGCTATCACCATTTACCATTTTATGACCTTTCCTTGCATAAAACAAATGAAAAATCTTAGTGTCAGGAATGTGACAGAAATAATGTGATGCTTATATACTATAATTAAGCATAACTTGTATGCTGCATATTTGCTACGTTTACAACAGCATTAAGAAAGTACACCAGTTATCTGTCTGCTTCTCATGGCATGGTAGGAAGATGCTAGAAAACTCCTCTAATATGTCAGGAACTATGACAATCTACAGTTAAGTCCATTGGGACAACGACTCAATTCTAACATTTTGGCTCTATACACCAACACAATGGATTTTAAATTAAATGAAAAATGAACAAGATGTTCTTTAACAGCAGCCAGTCAGCTTTAATTGGAGGGCTTTTACATCAAAATCTGTAGGAATTACAACATTCCTACAGATTTGCATATGTGCCTCCCACTTGTTAAGGGACCAAAAGTATTGGGACAAAATAAGAATAATAAATCAAACCTTGAATTTTTTATACTTGGTTGCAAATGCTTTGCAGCCTAAAGTCTGGAATGCATAGACATCACTAAACGCTGAGTTGCATCCCAGTCAATGCTCTGCCAGGCTTCTACTGCAACTGTCTTCAGTTCATCTTTGTTCTTGAAGTTTTGCCTTCAGCAAGTGCTATGCATCCTCAATCGAATCCAGATCAGGTGATTGACTTGGCCAATGCATAATTTTCCACTTCCTTCCCTTCAAAAACTCGTTGGTTGCTTTTGCAGTGTGCTTTGGTTCATTCTCCATCTTGATCTTTGTCGTATCTGTCAATAGGACATTGTTGCAGAACTATGAAGGCTTTTTTAGAATGCTAATCTGGCCTTCCTGTTTCTGAGGCTCACCAATGGTTTACATTTTGTGCTGAACCCTCTTTCTTTACTCTGGTGAAGTCTTCTCTTCTTTGTTGACACACATACACCTACCTCCTGGAGAGTGTTCTTGGTGTAGCCAACTGCTGTAAAGAGTGTTTTCTTCACCAGGTAAAGACTTCTTTGGTTATCTACCTCAGTTGTTTCCATAGTCTTCCGGGTCTTTTTGTGTTGCTGTGCTCACTGGTGCTTCTTTTTAGGAATGTTTTAAGTTGTTGCTATCTCATTGATGGGTTTGTTTATTTTTTTTTTTTAGCTTAATAATGGCTTGCTTGACTGATAATGACAGCTCTTTGAATCTCATCTTAAGAGTTGATAGCAACAGATTCCAAATGGAAATAGCACACCTTAAAATTAACCATGAACTTTTTATCTGCTCATTGTAATTAGGATAATGAGCGAATAACACGCACTTGGCCATGGGACAGTATAAAAGCCAATTGTTTAATTACTTTTGGTCCCTTAACAAGTGGGAGGCACATGTGCAAGCTGTTTATTGAGGCTAATAAATATATATATATATATATATATATATATATATATATATATATATATATATATATATATATATATATATATATATATATATATATATATATATATTTTATGAGAAGAGAGGGGTATGTTATATATCTCTTTCTTAGTTTGTTTGTTTGTTTGTTTGTTGGTTTGTTTGTTTCTTTCTGTCTTTCTTTCTTTCTTTCTTTTTTTCTTTCTGCAATGAAAAGTTCAGTGTTTTTTCCTGACTAAAGCATTTACAACACTTGCATGGCTTGGACTTATAGCCGCTTGGACTGATTAGTAATTCTAAGGAAAAGTGCCTCCTGCCAAGGAACTTGCATCGTTAGACTTGAATTTTAAACATAAGAAACATAACTGACACGTTCCTGCGGAAAAATGATTTTTCAGCATGTTGGTCTTCTCCCAGGAGATGTGTTGTTGGCCGGGCTGTGTGCTGTGTTTGATGAGAGCCGTTACTTGCCTTTGGGGACAAGATGTATTTGGGAGAAGAGATCACACTTAAAGAGACACAAAATCACTCAGGCCAAATGTTCCTTGCTCAATTAGCATGCAAAGATAAACCTCTGCATACTTAAAGTAGTATCATTCTTTGAAGGTTTATTGTATTCATGACTGTAATACGAGTCTTTGTTTTAGGTGGAAGGCAACAAGTTTGGTAGTAGTCATTAGTTACAGTCTCAGCACTCTCAGACCTGTGGCTAAACATCCAATGTATATGGTACACTATTTTGGTAACACTTCAGTAGATTTTAAGTTGAAAAAAAAAAAAAAGACTCAGTGATCTATTTTTTGAATTTCAATTTCAAAAATACTGTAATAAATGAAAAAAAAAAAAACGTTAGGCATGTCATAATATAAAGGATATTTTTTTGAGTGCCTATCAAAACTGCCATTAAGCTTTTTCAAACTCAAAGTCTTTGGCAAAGTGACTTATCACACAAAAATAAATAAATAAAAGGGTTTCAGGGAAGATGTTTGAAATGTTGAAAATATGCATTGGGGAAAAAAAACTCATGCAATTTTAGAATAAGAATTCATGAGATCATAAAAATGATTTTGATAGACAGCATTAAAGGACAAACCAGTGTGTCGACCAAATTGTAAAACATCTAAAAATCATTCTAAATGCTTATCCTTTTATCATCATCATCATCATTATTATTCTTGTTGTTATATTATTGTCTCCAGTGTCTGAAGCATCTGCATTCCATGTCTTATGCCTTCAAATGCCACCACGTTCATTGCATGTCAGCATTGTCTTCTGAGGTAATTTATTAAGGAAAATACTAAAATAATTAAAAATCAACAGCAAACGACTAAAGTATGTCCTTTTAAACGCAAAGATGACATCCTGTGTTTGAGATGTCTTTGTTACACGCGCGCACACACACACACACACACACACACACACACACACACATATACATATATATATATATATATATATATATATATATATATATATATATATATATATATATATATATATATATATAGTAAAACTGAAGATTTAATCATGAAAATTTGCTTGATAAAAAAAAATTCAAGTAAAAACTATAACGTCATGAAAGATTATTACAGTTTAAATAATGATTAATATGCAGGTTTAAGTATCACAATATACCTTTGTTTACAAGGTGTAGAAAAAAAAACACTGTAAAACAATCCACTTTATTAAGTGAAAAGAGTGTAGTTACTGTAACTCAATTTATTGAAAGTTGATTTTACTCATTTGAAAAGAGTTTTGAACTCAGTGTTGAAGGTAATGAGTTAATTAAATGCATCATTACTTCAACTTAAATAGAGCAAGTTCACAGAACTCATAGACTTTTAACTCAAATGGTTTGTTGCAATCAGTTTTCTTAAACAGTTTGAGTTGCCTTAACCAATTGGGTTTTACAGTACCCAGTTGGTTTGAGTTCTCTTCATTTATTGGGTTCTACTGTGCTTAAACTGCTTCATTTACTCAAATGGATCAAGTTCACAGTACTTATTAGGATTAGTTTTTGAACTTAAATGGTTTGTTGCAATTGGTTTCTTCGAACTATTTGAGTTACCTTAACTTTTTTGAGCTTTACAGTTTACTTTAGAGTTTACAATTCATTATTCAAGGATTTTTATTTTTATTTTATTTTATTTTATTTTTTATCCACATAGTTATGTAGGCTTTTTTTTTTTTTTTTTTTTCAAATGAAAATTACAGTTGTAAGTTTATAGTTTAACTTACAAACACACATTACTTGACCACTGTTTTGTTGCCCAAGAAACATTTCTTATAATCAGTGTCAAAAAAATGTTAATGTTTGTTTAAATTGAAACAACTTCATAATACAATAGTTTGAGGGACGATTTGTTGATTTTTATGATTTGCACAAAGGAAAAAAAAAAAAAATAAAATAATAATTAAAAAAAAAAACATTAATAATGATAACTATGATTGATAAGTGAAAACCAATAACTGGCACTGTCAACATTTGCATATTACATCACTTATATAAGCATTTCCCTTAACCATGACTAAGATGTGCTCTACGTGGTGGTTCACAGAGGCCAACTAAGTGTTTTAACATTTTAAGAAGCAGTGACAATATCTGCATGAATTATATATTTCTCCACCCACAGTCTTTTAACACTACAGGTGGTGTTTTGGTGGATAAAAAGCTGTCAGGCTATTAGCAAGCACACTGAAACATATTGTTCCATATTTCCGTATGCAGCAGACTTCATTTTCAGGCAATTGTAAAATTTCAAGATACAGCCGTATTACAAGATTGTGCTAACTCAGGATATTATGAAGAGCTTTTGCTTCAGCGCAATCTATAAAACAAGATTTAATGCATGGTTGTAGGTTCACACAAAACACAAAGTACATCCTGAGATCGCAACAAAGCTCCATCAGGGTGGCAATTAAGAATGCTTTTAAAAAGAGTCTTTGCACCCAATTTGTCTGTTTAATGGAATACATAATTCAAAAGTGTGGCTTTCCAAGGATGTGATTAAAACTAGATTTTATCCATAATGCAAATGCCATTAACACATGACTAATCAACATTATATTACTAGCATTCATGTTGTTATTGTTACAAATAAAAAGTTCAAAGCTGACCATGCTAGCTAGCTAACCCAATGCAATATTGAATGTTGTTCATTTGGTAACACACACATTGGATCAATTTACAAAAATCTAATTTGATAAAGAATTTGAGTCGTGAATATGTCATCATAATCTGTTGTTTCAGATTTCATTGATATTTACATTTGCATTTAACAACTACTGACAATAAACACCAGTCTGTCAGAAAGCATGCTACAGAAAAACACTGGATGTCATGTGACTTAACCAAAGCACATCATTAGCAACTCTAAGGTCTTCTCTTTCCAACAATATATATATATATATATATATATATATATATATATATATATATATATATATATATATATATATATATATATATATATATATATATATATATATATATATATATATAAAAAAAAAAAATAAATAATAATAATTATGTTGGTCTTAAATAAACAGTGGCAGGGAAATGAACAGAAGTATCATGTTGCCATATGGTTACACCATGCAGTAGAGGGTTAAAATGGCAAAGGGTCAGTCACGCATATTTTGATATATTAAAATAAATAAAGTAAATCTGATAATGAGCCTGATCAAAAGAGATCTTGAGAAGATGAAACCGTGCAAATGGATCGTTATAGCGGGAGACAGAAGCAAAGCTCAACTCAGCCAGAGAACATGTCAAAAGAGGAAACTGGGCTCTTCTTGAACGAGTGAGTTTAATTGCTTTATTCCCTAGCCCATATTAGTTAAATGAACTGAATAGTGATTGTTTACACAATTTGTTTGTAGCTACATGTATTTATTATCCAATACTGACCTATAATGTTATATGGTGCTTAATAATTAAAGACCTTTCAGAAATGTGACTCTTTTGCTTTCGCTATCACTGTTTAATGACGTCATGTTCTGGGAAAACTGAAATTGTTTGGTGGACGTCAGTCACGGTGACTTTTATTTCCTTTTTTTATTCGGGGAATTATTCATTTACAAATTAAGCACTGCATTCAGTCTTATACAACAGTATTATGCTGAAAGATCTGACAGACTCTATTCGGCCAGAACAACCGGCTAGATGTTCATTATTCCTTACTTAATGGATGACAATAAGCTTTACCACACTGAATAAACTGCTTTTGTGGCAAGATGGCTTTTAATCATCGGAGTCAGCTTTTTTTTTAGACTTATCTTAAACATGTTTGTCAGTGATTAGTAAGATAGAAAGAATGTGACTTTGCATGGTCTCGGCCAACAAGGACTGACTTTTGCAAAACTCTTCACATAAAGTCAGCTGACGTCAAGCCTGTAACATGACTGATTATTAATGACCATGATATAAAAAAAAAAAAAAAAAAAAGTGATTAGTCTAGAGGCTTCACTTTCTTAAGTGGCACTCTTATATCTTGCAATTGTATTATATATCAAAGCATGCATCATTCGACTTTACAGTATGTCGACATGCACTTCCAAAGTTACTTACTTTTCTGTATATAATAACATCTCTCTGTAGCCAGAACAGGCCACATTATTGCTCTCAGCAATAAAGCTGTCTAATGGTCAGTGTTTTCTCTCTAGTTTTTTCCACTTTTTTTGATTTATGTCCCTAAAAGACAGACACAAACAAATGATGTATTAGTTTTATATCGTTGAGAATCTCCAAGTCTAAAGGAAGCCTGAAGGACACAAAATTATACAGTTCTATCAAACTTCTTTGGATATCTTTGAAGGTTATTCATCATATGAGGATTTATGACTTCCAGTTCTACCCTTTAGATTTATAACAGCCGCTGGAAAGCATGAGTAGACATTTTAAGTAAACCGTGACATTTGCGTAAAATCAATCAGCAAGGTTACAAAGGCAGTTGTGGAAAGGGGAAATATCTGCAACATAATTTGGCTTTGTGTCAGAAGATCAATGTTATAATTAAGGATCCAGGAATTTTTTTGTCTTGAAATTTTTTTAGCCTTCATTAGTCTCAATTCCTGTTCCTTTTCATTTCCCCCCATTTTTTTATTTTATTTTTTTATCATTTTCTTTCGGGATATGGTAGGAACTATTAAGGGTGACATACAACATCAAACTTCATTTTCTGTGAGCAGGGTTCAATTATAGATGCAGTATTAAGGGAGCAAATTGCCCAATTAGACATAAAAACACACTTAAAGCAATGCAAGCGGAGCACTTAAGTGGTTGTGCTCCTGCTGAGAACCAGAGACAAAGGGTGACAGGAAATATGTGTTTTTGTGGTTATATGTGTAGTTAATGCCCACATATGGCTTCTGACATTCATTAGATGTCTACTGAGAAATAAATGATTGAATGGTTAAACTCACCAAAGTGCAACAATAAAGTTAAACAGGAGGGAAGAAATTCGGAAATTGGCACTATAAACATCCTCACCACTTTATTCAGCTGGCTGCTCATTAAAATCTGTGTGTCACTGTGTCATTTTGCTTGTAAATGTAAATGTCTAACATCTCTACACATTAAGATGCCAATTTTCAGAGAACAAGAAAAAGAAAAGACAGCAAATTAGTTTTCAAAATAAATTATGGCAGGTCATTGAATTATTAGACACTTATGCAAACCCCAGGAGATAATGCAGTCACAATGTGAAGCATTTTTGAATATGGTGGCGTGATATGGAAGTGTAAAGGAGTCAAGACCTGCCTGAATCTATTTTAATTTAAGGTTAGTAATTAGGTTAGTGGCAGATATGTTGGGTTTCCTCATTAATACACATACATAACATAAATAACACATTTTCTTTATAACAAGGTTGCCCAAACTCGCTCCTGTCCTGCAAAGTTTAGTTCAAACCCCAATCAGACACAAGTTTGTTTGTTTGTTTGTAAAGTGTATAGGGGCAGTAGTGACCTGAATTTTATAATGGGGTAGGAATATTTTTCCTGCGCAATAATGATAAAAAATCTGATAACATTTTATAAATAACTACACACTATCATTTATTAAGCATTAGCAAATAGTTCATTATCTGATAAGTATTAACTCTACATTAAAATACATTAGTAAGCAGTTTATAAAAACAGCTCTCTCATATTCCTGACTTATAAGCACATTATAAATTTTATTTTCATACTTTATTACTTATTAATTGTTCATTACTAAATTCAGTATTGCAGTATTTACAAACCATTTGTATTTAAGAGTAGTTCATGGCTTTTAGAATTGTTTAATCAGTCACTAACTGATTCTGAAAAAACTATTCAAATTAACATTTATATATATATTTTTTTATTATTCAGCTTATAGTAATAGTTACTATGTATGTTAATAAATGCTTTATCAACTCAACTTCATGCAGTTTTGTGTACTAAAGTGAGGACTATTTATGCTTTGCAAATCCCCTAAAAATGACAATTAAATGCTTAATGTTAAATGAACAAAAAATTGTTGCAATCTTATCTAAAAAATAAACAGGAGTGTCAAAATACAATTAGAAATTAATACAATTATTTTTGCATACTGGGGTAAATGGTTGAAGAAAAGTAATGTTTTAATTTTATTGTGATGCTTTTATTTATATTGATCTTTGATACATAACCCTTAACAACATTTTATGCAGCAACATTTTATCAACCATAAATGTAAATAATAAAAAAAAGATTGTATTTGGTGTTTTTTTAACACTAGTATTGTATGTCTTTCTGGTTTTCATGTTCCTTTCATTTTCTATTTATTTATTTATTTATTTTTTTATTTTATTTTATTTTTTTGTTCTGAAATGTTTTTAAAAAAGAACAATAAATAAATAAATAAATATCTCAATTTACTTTAAACAAAACGCTACCATTTAAAAGTTTGAGAACAATAAGGTTTTATATTTTAACATTCCAAAATTCCAGTGAAGTCATTTATAATGTCAAATTGTTAATTTTTGAAAAAATATATGTTCTTTTAGAAATTATTGAAATCTTATTTAAACATTCCATTTTTGAATGGTGGTGTGTTTGTCCAAATTATTGTATAAATTAATAAAAGTATGCAAAATAAAGCAGCTACAAACATAAAAAAGAAAAAAAAAAACAATTAAATAATGTATAAAACATTTCCAATATAATACTTAAACAACATCAACTGAGTCTTTAATTGAGTCTTTAATAAAAAAAACATAAATAGTCCTCATTTTAAATTAGGTCATGAAACGAAGTTGATATAATAAAGCAATTATTAGCATAAAAAATAACTATTTGTCTATGCCTGAATAATAAGATATATAAATGTGAATTTGAATAGTTTATTAATCATTAACACACTTATTCTGAATGATCTCAAAATAGCACCAACTATTCATAAATGACTAGTTTGTAAACAATGCAATACTCAAAAAAAAAAAAAAAAATATGTGTATATATATATATATATATATATATATATATATATATATATATATATATATATATATATATATATATATATATATATATAATGAACGAAGGTTAAAAGTACAATCATTAAGCACAGTATAAATGTGTTTAAAAGTCAAGAAAACAGCATTTGTAGCTGTATTTACAGACTGCTTACTAACATTTGTGAATGTAGAGTGAATTATTTAATAATTCAAAGGGTGTAGTTATTATAAAACAAAAACCCTGTGTTAACAAAAACCCTAATGACTCAATCATTTTGATTAGCCTTGATAGCATAAGGTGGCATTGCCTGACACATGATAATGTAATGTCTCACTTATAACTGCAGCATGCATAAAGCAAAAAAAAAAAAAAAAATATCATCAGCCAAAATTAAAATGTTATGAATGGTTTCACTGCAGAGAAATTAAGCTCACACTTATTGTGCACTCAAACTAAAAGTGCTTTACTTTAATATGTCGTTTGTAATTGTAATTTAGTTTATGCTATTACAGCACATATTTCTCCATGTTAAAGGCTCCATGTTAGCATTTATTAGGTTAAATTGACTTGATGTATTAATATGCAGAGGTGTGCATAACATTTAGTCTGGTTTTCAAATAAGTTCCTGGAGATGTTTGGTTCTCACACTGTTCAAAGTAAAGCCAACCTACATGCTGTCATGTTCATATCCAAATTGCTTTTTTTTTTTTTTTACAATGTTTGGAATATATGTTGAAAATATGTTGCACATACACTGTAAAATGAAAACTTAAACAAATTACTTTGACTTGTTACATTTCAGTGAATTTAGTTCGACAAACTGGGGCGAAGCAGTGGCGCAGTATGTACTGCTGTCGCCTCACAGCATGAAGGTCGCTGGGTCGCTGGTTCGAGCCTCGGCTCAGTTGGCGTTTCTGGGTGGAGTTTGCATGTTCTCCATGCGTTCGCGTGGGTTTCCTCCGGGTGCTCCGGTTTCCCCCACATGTGGTACAGGTGAATTGGGTTGGCTAAATTGTCCGTAATGTGTGTGTGTGTGTGTGTGTGTGTGTGTGTGTGTGTGAATGAATGAGTGTGTGTGTGGATGTTTCCCAGAGAAGGGTTGCAGCTGGAAGGGCATCTGGTGTGTAAAAACGTGCTGGATAAGTTAGTGGTTCAGTCGGCTGTGGCAACCCGGATTAATAAAGGAACTAAGCCGACAAGAAAATGAATGAAAGAATGAAGTTTGACAAACTTAATTTTGACAGTTTTCAGTAATAAATTAATTTAGTTCTTTCAGGTGTAACAAGTTTTATTAATTTGTTTAAGAAAACAAGAATTGAACAAAACATACAGTACAAATAATAAAATCATTCAATATAATAATTTTAATATAATAATAAATGTAAAAAAAATACTTTAATAAAGTACAAATAATTTCCTTCATGTTAATAAATAATAATAATAATAATAATAATATTAATAATAATATTAATAATTTTATGTTTTGTGGCAAGTGCAAATATTGCTCACTATTAATAGTGAACACAACTTATACTTGCCATAAATAGATTACTAAAATTTGTTACACTTAATTACTTACTGAAAACTGTTTTACATTAAGTTTGTCAAACTTAATTCATTTAATTGTAACAAGTCAAAGTAATGTGTTTATGTTTTCTCTTTTTACAGTGTATATACAGTACATAACATCATATATATATATATATATATATATATATATATATATATATATATATATATATATATATATATATATATATGTGTTTTCAAGTAATAAGCTGATTTAGCTCAGTTCTCGAGGTTGTGGCCAGCTAACAGTGTGTGCACAAGAGAAACATCTGAGGCAATGTTAATATGGGAACAACGGCATTATAAACTCCAACAATGACTGCAACATACCAACTTTATTTTGCACTTAATCTGCAAGCCAAAAGCATGAACAGTTTCAGTAAGACCATGTTCATGCATGTGCACCATTTCACACTTAAAATTATTAATTTTGTGGTAATGTAAATAAAATCCAAACTCTGTTGCACTGCTACTTAAACAAATAATGTGATATAATGAAAACAAGCCCATTATTTTACATACATTTTACAAACAGGTTTATAATAGTTATCTTACCAATAATGCATAGGGATTTTTTAAAAATGTATTTATTTTTGTTTTGTTATGTTGCCATGACTCGATTAAAAAAGGTCTAAAATCCCCAAAACATTGGTACCCGGAAATATTTTTTGTGCCATTCTTGGCCCGCTATTTTTTTATAAATAATAAATTATAAAACAGTTTTTTTTTTATAAATATAAAATAATAATATATAATACATTTTATAATAAATTTCATACTAGTTTGTACCCCTGTTTATTCTCACTCACTCACTGACTCACTCACTTAGCTTATTCAGGGGTTGCCAAAGTGCAATGAACTAGTAGTTATTCTGACATGTTTTTTTTTTTTTTTTTTTGATGTGGATGTGGAGACTCAGAAAGACCCAGCCCCCCTGCTAACAAAGTCCTTAATTTACCTCCATATAAACATGTGAAAATAACCACTAGAAAAAGGCTTTAAGACAAATACATTTTTTATTATACAAATAGACAAATTCGGACTGAGGAAATGAGCTGGCCAGTTTGTCATTTGCATTTCAGCTACAGTTTTTCAATAATAAAAAAAAAAAAAGTTTTAACATTCCTAATTGTTTCTTTTATTTAAGAATAGACAATAATAAAATAGTATTTTTTTAAACTTTGTTCAAATAGTTTTTATTTTTTATTCTAATCTCATTACATTATTTCATTTATTTATTCATTTTCCTTTAGTGTAGTCCCTTATTAATCAGGGGCCGCCACAGCAGAATGAACCGCCAACTATTGTAGCATGTTTTAAACAGTGGATGCCCTTCCAGCCACAACCCAAAAGTAGGAAACATCGAAACACACTCACAATTACATCTTCACTCACACAGTACAGCTAATTTAGTTCATCAAATTCACCTAAAGTGCATATGTTAGAACTGTGAGTAAATCGAAGCACCCAAAGGAAACTCAACGAGAGGAAACCCATGTCAATACTGAGAAAACTCTTGTACATACCCACTGCCCACATTTGTAATTATATTCATATCTATCTATCTGCACACTTCTGATTAAGAATAGCAACCTGTACATATATTCATCTATTGTTAATTTCTGTTCATAGCTAATACAACCTGTATATAATGTTAATAATACATCCATCTGTAAATATCACTATAGACAAGCTGCTATTGCACTTCTGGTTAGACCTAAACTGCATTTCATTACCTTGTAATTACACGTGTAATGACAATAAAGTTGAATCTAAACCTGCAAAGTCCACACAGAAATGCCAACTGGCCCAGTCAGGACTCAAATTAGCGACCTTGCTGTGAGATGACAATGCTAAACACTGAGCCACCATGCCACCATTACATTATTTATAAAACTGTAATAATTTACAGTTTAAATGCACATTTGTAAATAAACACTTCATGGTAAAATATTATGGTAAGCACTCTGACAAAAATGTAGGAAATATTGTTGCTGCATCAAAAAGTTTGATAACCATCTGACATGCTAATCCAGAGAAATAAAACATAGTGCTTAAAATGTCATAACCTCATAAATGACTGCAAAAATCTTTTTTGGGGGGATAAAAAAAAAAAAAAAAAACCTTATTGTTACATTAATTTAATATTGCATGCTTGGAACTATTGTGTGCTTTGAATCTTGAGAATGTGACATGACTTCCAATGAACATTCATTGTTGTGATTTGGAGGAGACGTGGCTTTGTACAGTGTTGATGCTGTGAGGTCAAAATCTTTTGCTTTAGCAACAGCTAGCCTTTTAAATACATAAGATTGTGTCACTAAAGACCTCAATATGTAACAGTGATTGTCAGAATGTTAACGGTGGCAGTGTTAGTATCAGTTAATAGTCTCAGTGACTGTCAGTAGGAAACACAGCTACATTGTTTTATTTCTCAACATACTGAACTGTTTATCACACCTCTTTCAACATCTTCATGCTATTGGCTCATTTCCTTTATTTTACAGATCACACAATTGAACAGAATAGCCTTATTAGTGACTCTCTTTAGAAAGGTGCATATCCTCCATATTGGCATTTGATAAAACACTGATTTGTAAATGGCTCCACATACGTGTTTTCTGTGAAGGCTCTTGCTTCATGTATTTATTTATTTTTTTCTTCTCTTGAATTAGGAACCCATATTGGCCCGCTCCATTATAGCACATCTCCCATTATGTTGAGCTCCAGTGTCCTCAATTACCCATAAGCCCACTCCCCAGTGGGGGGAAGCACAGGAGGGCTGGATTCTCATGCATTTACACAAGAGCGAGAGAGATGAACTGCAGGAGATGGTCCTGGCCCCTGTATTGAGCGATGTCTGCTGGGAGCCGCTCTTTTAGCACTGAACATTTCAGACCATTAGCGCTGCTGGGAGAGGAGGAAATTAGAGGGGAGACATCATATATTCCCCTCCCTTCTCTCTCTTTGTCCGTTCTCTCATTGTCGCTGCAAACTTCAGAGAAAGAGAAAGCCTTGATGCCTTTGAAGGAGCCACTCTATTTTATCAGCATAGAGTCAAGGGAATCATTTGGATGTTTTGATATGAAGTGCATGACTGTTGCTGTTATTCTGTGTCTGTCTGCTCAAATGCATTACCTCTTGAGCTCTTCATTTAAACTCTGACAGGGATGATTCAATGCTGTGAGCCGGGTAACTTTTATGTCATTGAAGCGCCAGGCTAAAAGGCATATTATTTTTATAATGTGATGCTCATCTATCTACACTGGAAAAAATGCTTTTATTAACAGTTACCTGTAGCTCATGATTTGTAGGTGTTTTCTGTTTATTTATGCTTTTAAACTGCAGAATAGGACCTTGATCTGTGCTCCATCAGCTTTTGATGTTGACAATTTACTCAGGAGTTTACCAAAGTGACTTGTGTAGAATTATTTTATTATTTTTTTCAACACATGGTCATTGGAAACATGTGCTTCAGCTAGGGCTGCAACTAATGATTATTTTAATTATCGATTAATCTGTTGATTCTTTTTTTTTTTTTTTTGATTAATCGATGAATAGGAAAAAAAAAAAAAATATATATATATATATATATATATATATAAAAGCATTCATTTCCAACCCTTAATTCAAAAACAGAACTGAAATCTTCGAAAAGTACACAAACATGTTGTCTTTAAACAACCCTGATGCTGCTATAATAATAATAATAATAATAATAATAATAATAATAATAATACTTAATAAAAAAAAATATTCTAGTTTTTTTTCCTGCTTTCAATTCAAATATCTAAAAAAAAAAATCTTAAATCAAGATATATACTATACGTGAAATAGTAAAATAAATTATGTCTTGTCACACCATTTTTTCTTGTCTAGTCTTGTTTTAAGATTTTTTTTTTTTTTTAGATATTTGGACTCGAAATTACTAAGTAAGAAAAGCTTTTTTTTGCTGTGTAGCTATACCTGAAACCAGATGGAAAAAACAGTGATCCAAACAAGACGAGTGAATAAAAACGTATTTTTAGTAATTGCAATCCAAAATGCAAAGTAACTATACCACCACTGCTTTACTGTTATTAACCCTTTCGCTGATGAGTCTAAAAGATTCTATCTGGCCCCGGGAGTGAGTTTGTTGGGCAATCGTTACTATAAATTGCTCAACCTTATGTGTTTCCGTGGCAATGCGTCATGTTTGTCACATGACACACCGCAGCCACAACTGCGCTGTTTGACAGATGTATCTCTTTTATGATGCTTTTCTGATTTAATACTAAATATATAAGTGAGTGTTTTTTTTTTTTTTTTTTTTTTTGTCGTTTAAAAGATGTTTCAAGAGTTCACACTTAGCTGATGATTGATTATGAATCTTCTTTGGCATGATGTCCTGGGAGAGAGCCCTGAGCTCATAAGATCCTCGAGCCTGGGGCTCCCTCTCATTTGCAAAGTGAGAGGGGAGTTTGAGCTCAGGTACTGTAGATCTCGAGAACTCCCCTGCTTTAGTAGCTAATGAACAGATATTGATTGTTCTTAAGAGATAACTATTTACTTGGAGCATGTCTATGGTGCTGATTTGGATTAGTCAATTAACTTAAATTGCGTGTTTTGGGTTGGTAAGAGAAATAAAGGAACCTGGGGGAAACCCACTTGAGCACAGGAAGAACGTGTTAACTCCGCACAGAAACTTGTTAAGGACTAAAACCAGTGATGTTCTTGCTGTGAGGCAAAAGTGCTAACCACTGGGCCACCGTGCCACCCATTAAAGAAAGGAGGAAGAGTAGGGGTGGAAGGGAGATTCTTCAACACAAAGATGGCTGTTAATGGAACTTAGGGTATTTATAGTGGCTTAGGAGTCGTCTGATTGGTGAATCATAAATTAGATTATGCAGGGCCGGCTGTAAACAATCATAAGCACGTGATCCTCTCAAAATTAGTTTTTAAATAAACTTCACATAAATGATTCATGAAAAGCAGAACATGCAGGTATCAGCAAATAAATTCATCAGTTAATGTTACTCTCAAAATGCATGCAAGCAAGTGGCTGGCCAGCTGGGAGAATAATGCCATCAATTGTGTAACCAAGTGAGACACAGACCAACTAATTAGAGCAACCAGATTCAGATACAATTTTGTTGCTTGTATTCTCAACAGGAAATTAGCCATGCAACATTGCCAAAAAAATTTGCCCTGTGTATCATTAGCCTAACACATTGACAACTTTTCTAGTGTGGTCAGTTTTCTTGGTTGCTCACTTTGTACAGTGTTGTACTTGTGACGGAGAGTATTTTGGTAATTAGTAATGATTGTAATGCATTACAAAGGTAATTGTAAAAAAAAAAAAAAAAAAAGGAAATGCTATTTTAAAGTTATAAACTTGCTTCTTGGAATCCATATTGGCCTCAATGGAAGTTAAATTTTTTTGCCCTCCTGTGATTTTTATATATATATATATATATATATATATATATATATATATATATATATATATATATATTCTGGGACTCAAACCAGCGTCCTTTTTGCTTACTAATGAGCTACGTGCCACCCAGAACAAACCACTGTTTTACAATTATTTGTCTAATTACCCTAACTTGCCTAATTAACCTAGATAAGCCTTTAAATGACATTTTAAGCTGAAAACTAGTATCTTATAAAAAAAAAAAAAAAACTAGTAAAGTATTATGTTCTATCATCAAAGATAAAGGACCTCGGTTATTAGAAATTAGTTATTAAAACTGTTATGCTTAAAAATGTGTTGTAAAAAAATATTCTTCTGTGTAACAATTGTGGCCAATCAGAAAGACAGATTTTTTTTTTTTTTTCTTTTTGCTTTGATCCACAAATGATACACAATCAACCTCACCTACCCAGAAAATAGACTGGATGGTCAGTGTTCCCTAGTAGTAATTCACTACATCTGTTAAACAGAAATTGGGGAAAAATATACAGTGGGGTTCATAATTCAGGAGGACTAATAATTCTGAATTCAACTGTAGGCTATATACATTTTAAACTTTTTATTATTGTTCCTTATTAATATTAATAATTATGTTCTGAACTTTTATTGTATTTGTTGTTATATTTTACAATGTTATATTTTACAAACACTTTCAATCAATTACAGCATATTATTAATTAAAAAGAAATTATATATATATATATATATATATATATATATATATATATATATATATATATATATATATATATATATATATATATATATATATATATATTACAGTATTCGTAGATTTGTAGTAAAATTTCTCAAATTGAATGCGATTTTGGGCAACTGTGAGACTTTAAAAGCCTCTTCAGGTGTGCTGGACAGCAGTGCTGTGTTGGCTTTAAAAAGATGTTCTCAATGCTGCTGAGTAGCTGACTTGGAGTATTCACAGACCACTAGTCATTTTTACAGTTGCTGCTTTGCGCAGGACTCTTTAGTGGTTTGTATTGTGGTTTCTCAATGACGAGAGCACGACACTTTGCCACCTGCAGAATCTTAATGCAGGATTTTCTTGTCTCATCTCTCACCCAACATTGTCTCAATTTTAGCAGTGTCCAGGCAGCCAATGAAACATCAATGTCAAGTAAGGAGTTAAAAACAATGTTTATATTAGATCTTGACACACTGGTAAAAAAGTTATAAAAATATTAGATATAGTTAATGTTATATGCTATTTAAGTCATAAATTGCATAAATTGCAAAAAAAAAAAAAAAAAATAGTAAAAATAAATAAATAAATAAAAGCTTGGTGTAAATAACATAACATAACATAACATAACTTATTTCTACATAACATATTTAAGTCATTATTTTGACATAATGACTTGTTATTTAATAATATTATGTTGTTATTCCAATAAAATGTGTTGTTTTCAGATATCATGTTTTTTTCACAATTCATTATTCAAAAATAATAATACACCATTATTTTGTCATAATTAAATTTTGACACATTTATTTCACTATATAAGTTGTTTAAATAGGTATAAATGTTTTAGAAATAAGTTGTGATTTTGAGATAGTATGTCATTATTTTGTATTAATTTTCATCCAAATGGCATTTTGTCATGCAACATGTGAATTTAAATTTTATTTACAGAGTTAGCATCTACTAAGTCTACACACCCCTGTTAAAATACAAGGTTTCTGTGTTGTTAAATAATGAAACTACAGTAAATATTTGAGAAAACACACACACACACACACACACATACACACACACACACTGCTGTTCACCACTTATGACTCAAACACAGCTGAATCCCATCATCACTGATCATCTGGACTACATACAGTATACACCACACATTGACCAGTACAGGACTGAGGATGCGTCTGAAATCATCTACTTCTCAGTATGTACTGCATTTGAATTTAAATGTACAACTCAGCTGTTAAAAAAGTAAGTTTTGTACAGTATGAATGGAACTCAGACATACTACATTTGTCATTTTGTCATGATCATGTGATCTATCTGCGTCACAAGGTATATGCAGAGCTAGTGTTTCTTCCCATACTGATAAACATCCGGTGAACTGTTAATGAGACTTTTTTTATTTTATACGGTTCTTTTTTGCAGCATCAATGTTGTCATGTAATTAAAATCGAATCAGTTACATAGACTTCAGTGTTCATTTAGTTTTTCAAACCTAAAACAAGATGAAAATCAGAAGCTCAGAAGCTCCATTGAATGTACTATGAAAAAAAAATCATATTTTAAAGACATAGCAAGAAGAAATGTAATTAAATGCAGTGCTTCTTGTACATTCAGAAAGCACCTTAATATCGGTAATCACTCAGATTTGGAGATTGCAGACTTTTAAAGAAAACAGACCATAAATATGCCGACCCAGGTTACTGACAAATTAAAAGTCTTTCCCCTAATTTCCCCATATACCCAGTTGCATTGCTTCACTTCCATTCATGAAATCTCTCGCAAGGCATGATGGGATAGCACAGTGTGCATTGGCTGAACACTTAGGATTCTCACCAGAAGTAGTTGTCATCTGGGTACTTGCATACTATTTTTTGAATTTTATGATTTTGAACATGCCACTCGGCTTGCATACTGTTTTAAGCATACTATATAGTATGCAAGTATGCGATTTCAGACACAGCCTATAGCTTTGTTTACAGTCATCATGTTTTAGATTTGTTTGGTATTTGTGCCTACGTTCCTCATCTCAGTTTTGTTATTTTGTTTCATTTTGACCGCAGCATTTTTTGACCTTGTGCCTGCCTTTGCCGACATTTTGGATGCCTTCTATGTACCTGTTTTGCCCGTTATGACCATTGCTTGCTTATGCGAGTACTTAAAAGTAATTAAAGTAACACTTTAATTGAATGGATGTTCTTAAGTCATGAACCCTTTATATAGATGACAAATCACACGTTATGGACATGAATAATATTGCATGCATGCTTATGTAAAAGTGAACAAGAAAAATACACAACTATGATGTCCTCTTGACAATCAAGTTTTCGACATGTTGTCTGTCTTTGTAATGTTATGTTATATAAAACAAAACAAAAAAAATAATTCCAAACAAAGCTAAGCTAATGACTCTCAATGACAGTAAATAAGGAATTATTAGTAATAAGCATCATGTAATAAAATTTCCTGCATATTCATGATATCTGCCATGTTATGTTTAGGTTTTAAGGCAGTCCTAAAATCCCTTAATCCAAAGTGTGATTTGATTATTTAGCATCTGACACAGTACATGTGTATACTCAGATATTAAATTTAAGAAATGTCTTTTGTTTAATTTGTTCAATTAACAGAGTCTATAACGCTATCTTTCCGTGTATCAGAAGTAAATGGGGAAATGCGATTGGGGTGGGTTATTGTTTTAAAAGAGACATCTCTGTTCATGAAATTGAAAAAAGAAAAAAATCTCACACTTTTTGGAGCAGAGCACAGACCAAAAATATTGTGAAAAATTGGATAACTATATATAGATGGAATTGAAAGTGGTTTCCTTGCTATTGTTTGAGACCTGACCTTGCTTCCATTGTTGAAGATCTACAATTACAGTGCAGGCCACTTGATCCAAGCAGATTCTATTTGGGTCGTGCGGATATACTGTGGATAAATAAAAGCAACCTTTAAATATCTTGTGTCAGTGTGGTGGGATTCAGAGGTTTTGGAGGGTATGAAGGTTGCAGTTTAGCTACACAGAAACTTGATATCATGCCTGAATAGGCATTAACAGCTTATGTAATTTTGAACACTCAATAATCCCATTAGGAATATGTTTCTGGGTAGTCCAGGCATTTTATTTTTATGTTGTTGGCTAAATTTGTCGAACTTTTTGGTACACATATATGCACCCGGTAGCCACTTTATTGGGTACAACTGTCCAACTGCTCGTGTTGACACCGAGTGTCATTCCTGTCAGCTAAGAACAGGAGACTGAGGCAACAATTTGCACAGGCTTACCAAAATTGAACAAAAGAAGATTGGAAAAACGTTGCCTGGCCTGATGAGTCTTGATTTCTGCTGCAACATTCGGATGAGTCAAAATTTGTTGTCAACAACATGAAAGCATGGATGCATTCTGCTTTGTAGCAATAGTTCAGGCTGGTGACCGCAGCCTTTATGATCGTAGTGTACTCATCTTCTGATGGCTACTTCCAGCAGGATAATGTGCCATGTCATAAAGCGTGAAACATCTCAGACAGTTTTTTTTTTTTTTTTTTGTACATGACAATGAGTTCACTGCACTCATAAAGCCCCCCACAGTCACCAGATCTCAATCCAATAGAGCACCTTTGGGATGTAGTGGAATGGTAGATTTGCATCATGGATGTGCAGCTGACAAATTTTTAGCAACTATATGATGTTATCATGTCAATATGGACCAAAAACACAGAGAAATATTTCCAGTACCTTGTTGAATCAATAATGCCATGAAGGATGGCAAAAGGGGGTCCAACCCGGTACTGGTAAGGTGTACCTAATAAAGTGGCCGGTGAGTGTACTTTCATGCATGCATACATAAATTAATTTGAAAAAAATAAAATGAAGTCTGTTAAGTATTTTTAATAAAATATTTCATGTATAATTGAAAATAATGTGGTTTAAGTCACTTGATTAATATTTAATTCACTTGTGAAACAGCTATATAGAAAAAAAAATCCTTGTGAAAATTCTCAGTTTCTGTTCCCAGTTAGATGATATGTTCAACAGAGGCTCATTCTGAAAATGTAGCCATATATATATTTCTGGTTTAGCAAACTAGGTAGCCAGAGCCATGTATTGCTACTTTAAAAATGTATTTCATCTTTAAAACAAACACTACGGGGCGTTATGAAGTCGTTCCTTTTCTCGCTTACTAGCTGATTGCTTACCTCCATATGTACGGCTTTTCCGCTGTTACCAACTTGTACAGTAGCTCAACATGTTTGTCAGCAGACTTGAGACGCAGAGCGAGGTTGATCATGACAACAGCGATGTCCAGTGAAGAACGTTTCCAGAAAGCAGGTAAGACAAAAACAACAGCTAAAAAATTAAATAAACAAGTAAATAACAGGGTGAGAATGTGGTAAAAAGTGAAAACGTGGTAAAAGTCAGGGGGCTTTTATTTTTCTTAATTGCCATGTAAAACACTATTGGTTAGTTTTAGGGTGAGGGGAGGGGGGGGGGTGGATTTACGTGAGAACAGCCGGCTCAAATGGCACCAACAAGAGAAATTTAAGATCTCAAAAAGCATACACATTGGCCTCTGGTGGATTTGCAAAAACAAAAACTGCGAAAAACATAGCTCCTGGGATGTATTTTGCTCTCTCCAGAAATCTATAGGGATATGTAATCAGATTGATCAAGGGTTGGATATACTGTGAAAAAAACCTTGGCAAGATTGTAAAAGTAAGTAGGCGCGTATTATACATTTGCAACACTTAGGTGACTTTTGTATTATTTCTTTAGGTTTAGGAGTGATGTTTTTGTGTGTGTTGTTTTTTTTTTTTTTTCATAGTTAGATTAGTTTAGTAAGGCATTTGGTATATTGAAGATGTTCTTTTAATGTTTAGTGTAGTTTGTTTAAAGCAGCTTTGTTGTAATTCTTGTTTTGTTAAATATATTTATTCTTTGATTTATACACCTTTAACTTCCTCTTCTCCTTTAGAATCATACAATGTAAATGTTTATTCCTTTCACTGTACTGTATATTTAACTTATTTTCACTGGATTTGAGCAATGAATATCTTTAGTTTTCCATGGATTGTCTCATTGCACACACACACACACACACAAATTGTTATATGTTACACCAAACTGACATACCCAGATTAAGAATAACATACCCCACGTAACATATTTTGAGCAAAATGTTTTATTTAAATTGACAAATTTTCGAAATTATATTTAAAGCTTCAAAATAACAGACAATTTAATTTATTTTGATTTAAAATCTGGGTTTTTGCACTAAATAACAATTCTTAACTTTATGAAGTTAAAGCACGGTATTATTATAGATTAAAACATCTAAAAAGACGGCAGTCTTTGGTTATTTTACTCAATCATTTACAATAAATCATACTGTAAATGCAGATAAACTGAGAATTTTCAAATGGTATCTTAATATTTATTCCTCTATACTTGCTGACATGGCATGTTGTCAGGATGTGTTTGTTTCTCATTCAACTGAAATTTACCCTTGAAATATTTCATGTACAAAGTGCTGAGATCTGCATCTGGAGATTTGATGAATTTCAAGAGCTCTGACCCCACTTCATAAAAAAGTGTCTAACTGCTCTGCACTTACATCAAACTGTTTATTTGTACCTATTGCGCTTATGTTGAATTGCAAAAAAGTGCTGTTATTGAGAAGAGAGACAGCTTAGAGGTTGGTAAATTAGGAAAGGGCTGACTGTGTAATTATAGATTAATAATTACAGATGCAATGACATTAAGGTACTTCTAAATGTAAGTATAGAGTGAAAACTAAAGACTATAGAAAACTCAACACATGTAACTCATTTAGTTTTGAATGGATAAAAGTTTAATAGTCATATTTTGAATGAAGCCCTGCCTTCTAGTACAGGAGCCAATCAGCGATAGATATAGACTGAAGACTCTCCGGGGAGAGGCTCGAACCAGATGTGAGTTTCAAGAGATTTTGTGAGATTTGAACATCAGGAAACCAAACTGAACAGGAATGTTTAAAATGCTGAGTGAAATTACTTTCCTTAAAGGCACTTATATATGTTGAAAACATATATGAATAATGGCAAATTAAATGTAAACAAATAGCAGTTAAAGAGTAAAGAAAAATGTCAGGATTACTATAGACATGCTCTGAAACTCATTAATTCACACATTGTAATTAGAATCACTCACAAACATTACATTCTTGTTGGTGCTTTTTCTTTGTAAAGCTATAAGTTTTCCTGTTAAGTAGATTTGGCACTTAATGTAAAGTGGGTTTATGTGTTGTTGTTTTGTCTTGTCTTGTTTTCAGTAGTTTAGGAAAATATGCATTTTCAGTGATACAACCGTAAATTAACTTTTCCCCTCATTTGTTTATGTTTCATAAGTGTTTTGTATTGTGACATCTTAGGGCTTTATTTTAACAATCTAGGCACAAAGTGTAAAGTGCATGGCACAAAAGCTTTAAGGGCATTTCCGATTCCACTTTTGCTATTTTAAGGACGAAAAAATATGCTTTGCAGCCCAGCACATGGTTTAACAGTGTTGTGCTTATTCTATTAATGTGCATAATGTAATAATGTGCATTAACCCAATCAATCTCATCTAACAATCCCTTTAAGAGTCAGTTGAGTCACGTCATAGCACATTTGCTTTTTACATGGTGGTCTTTGTACAGTAGGTGGAAAAACTGAATGCTTAACTAGCGAGAAAACAGTTAAACTAACTATCTGCAGCGTGAAGAAAAAGAATGAGCCTCATCCATTCAGCATCTTTAATGTCTCTTTATTTTACCTGACAGGTCGACCAATCTGAACTTGTTTTCATCAAAACAAATATAAAACTGCATATAATAAATAATACTACAGGTGCAACTTGTCATGAATAAACTGAAAAAGCCCCCTGACATAAAGAAGGCATGGAGGTAGTGGTTTTTATATTTATGTCGAAAATAATAATTTTTGTAACATTTTAATTCTTTAATTTTTTTCATATGTAAATATATGTTTTTAATTGCTGTACATCATGTGTGTATTAAGCAAATTGTAGGTGTTTTGGACCTGCATAGACGCATAACTAACATGCCCTTTGCTGGACTTAAGACCAGCTTTCAGTTGGTCAGTGGCACTGTCTATTTTCATTTATTCATTTTCTTTTCGGCTTAGTCCCTTTATTAATCTGGGGTCGCCACAGCGGAATGAACCATCAACTTATCCAGCAAACGTTTTTCACAGCGGATGCCCTCCCTGCTGCGACCCATTTCTGGGAAACATCCATACACACTTTTCCTAACCAATTCACCTGTACCACATGTCTTTGGACTGTGAGGAAAACCAGAGCACCCAGAGGAAACCCACACAAATGCAGGGAGAACATGCACACAGAAATGCCAACTCACCCAGCCGAGGCTCGAACCAGCGACCCTCTTGTTGTAAGGCAACTGCACTACCCACTGCGCCACTGCACTGCCAACAGTCTATTTTAGTTCTTCAAAATAGCAACATGCCAACAATGCACCTTTACACACCTTTCTAGACTGGAACACCCATGATCCCACAAAGTGGCGCAAATGGATTTGCTACTTAAACAACGTGGAGCAAAATGTGAAAATTACAGTTGTGGTGGTCTGAAAATAGCAACAAATTGCAGAAAAACACGTCTTGTGCCTTATTGCGCCGGGTGTATGATAGGGCCCTTAATCTCTACTTTTGATGTTAGAAGTTTACAAATAAACTTTTACTGACATGTTTGTTTAATTTTGAAATTATATCTTGTGTTGTTTGTAAAATACACTACACAAACTGCATGGTGAACACTGACATTACATTTCTGTTATTATATAGATTTAATTAATTAAATTAATTTTTTTAACAGTATAATTTTTTCAAAAAAACTACCAAAAAGTCAATAAAAGTCACTTTGCAAACCTGCAGAGTTAAGTTTGTCAGAGCAGAGATTAAGGTTCTATAATGCAATCCAAAAGCTTAACACAGGCAGTTATGTTAACCGTTTTGGTCAGGAAATGAAAAGTTGATGTTTCAGACCGACATGGCTTGGAACTATACTCTCAATTAGGTGTATAAACATACATATTTTCCAATATTTTTCAGCTTGCACATTGATAATCTGCTGCTCCTGAAAATCAGCAACTTTCATCAATTTAAATATACCCAAAACATCCTCAAATAAGACATCAATGGTTCAATATGAAAAATTTTAAACTATAAAAACACTTTTGTGTACACATAATGATTAAATAAATAAATTTGTTTAAATTTTGCCCCTCAGCATCTCTGACATAATACCCCAGATAAGCCTGTGTTTTGTTTCAAACAGAAAAAAAAGATGTGCTCGGTCAAACTGGTTGTATATACATCACTGCACACTTCACAAAGTGATTTATATGTATAAAATAACAAATGTGCTTTCTAAACATTTAATGTCCTGCAAAGCAACATGCACTACATAGAGCAATTTAGGTGTTTTTGTTTCTTTCATTGTAAATTATACAAACTTGTTTTATAATATTAGATTGAAAGACATTTATTTAACTGTCTATAGAATTGCATCTTGAAACTAGGTGTATATGGGAGGAAAACTACTGTATATGACATGGAAACCCTTATCATTGGTCTAAACCATTAGCAAGAAAACAATTTTCTTCCCGACATCATAACTGAAATGATCTTCTATGCTCTATAATATAACTGTTCCAAAAGAAACATGACTGCTCGACTGCTAAATTGAGAACTTCTCAAAGTTTCATGTACTCTGGACTTCATCTTGACAATGGCTTTCATTTCAAAGCTGTAATCAAAGTGAAACTGGTTGATAAATTATGAAAGTCTTCACATGCTATGAAGTGTCAACTCGCTGTGATTTCAACAGTCTCTGCCCCAGTTAGACAGCTCAGTAACCCTTTGTTCACAATGTAGGTGGTGATGTTAAAGTGGGCACGCAATGTTGCTGTATATATCAAACGGGGTTTTTAGAGTGCCGGTTTATACTTACTTGACCTGCCCGTTCTCACTTGCTAACTAACCACAGTATCTTCTTATCAGTGGGTGGCACATGATGTAAAACTTATGCAACTGAACAAGAAGCAGAGAACAAGGTATCCTGAACAAAAATAGGCTTTGTTTCATGGCATCCTCAGGCTGTGAAATAAAGCAGTTCTAAAAATAAACCCTTTTCTATTTAATCCTACTTTCATTTACCCAAATAAAAGTGCAGACAACCCGCACAGAAGGAGGCTGGAATGAATCATAATCTTTTGAAAAAATCCATAACTAAATATATGGTGAAATATCCTGTTGGCTCCAAAATCACAGCTGGGTGAATATTGTCTTTAAATTTAACTACCATGTGGTGCTGTAAATTTTCAAGAAACTAATAATAATTATTCACCCGGCATAGTATACAAAGTTGGGGGTGATTAGATAATTACTTTTTTTTTCTTGTATTTATATATATATATATATATATATATATATATATATATATATATATATATATATATATATAGCATCAGAGACTGCATAATAAGCCCTTAGAGGAGAAAAACTCAATGTACTTTCAAATTACAGCTGATTAAATCATTAAAAAACATGTAAGTGACTTTCTAAATCAACCTCTGTCTTCTGTATGTTGTAGTGCTGCATTTATACCATAGTAGTCTGCTAGTGTTCAGCCTTATAATCTTAAAATGTGAGCAAAATTATCTGCTTTGTCATCATTTTACGCTAGAGAATCAGTCAAATACTAGCTCTGAAGTGACGTTGGTGAAATTAGCAACAGTTTCTGCTGTTCTGACGTCAGCAGCAGATGTGAAGGAATGGCGGAAGAAAGTAGTTCCTTATACTAACGTATTTTTTAGACTCTCTATGTTTGATTTTCTTTTTTATATACAAGATTATGCTGTCAAACTGTTGTATAAATACAATGTCACACTTATAGCAGGGCGATATGGCTGTACAAACGCACAAAAGCACACCTCTCACCAGTGCTGATATACAGTCATATCACACTGCTACTTGTGTAACAAAGTGAGCAAATTTGGCCAGGATGTCGGTGTTAAACCCCTGCTCTTTTTCAAAGGACATCCTGGGATTTTAAACGACCACAGAGAGTAAGGACCTCAGTTAAATGTCTCATCCAAAAATAGGTGTTCACTGAACAGTACAAAGTCACAATCAATATACTGGGGAGCCACACAGGCCGCAGGTTGAGCACCCCCTTCTGGTCTCACTAACCACTTCTGGCAGCATTCTAGCTTTCCCATGTGGTCTCCCATCCAGGGACAGACTGGGCACAGCTTTGCTTGGCTTCATTGGTTGACCATGTGAGAGTTACAGAGAGCTAGCTGCCGACATTTTTAGACCAAATAAATGAAGCAGAGAAGCTTAAGAAACTTCATTGAAAAACAAATATTTGATATTTCAAACTTTAAACCACTAGTAAGAAAAAATCTCACTGCAATTAATTTATTTAGAATTATTGGCTAATTTGTACAATTTAGTACAATTTGCTTATCCCCCAACGCATTTGGGGATTTGGCATGGGGTTTGGTGCCACGCCTACTAGTAAGAATCATACATATTCACAGGACTGAACATATTAATTCATTCACTAAACTGACACAGGGTAAAATAATTGTTTCCTTGTAAAATCAGGCTGAAAAATCTGTACAACAAATCTATCTAGCAGACATTCAGGAAAGAAATTTGTTGTTATCTCCATTACAGTGATGGATTTGAAGCTTCACCCCCATTTTGTGACTCAACCTGTCTGAATCTTGGCCAGAGGCTGATGGCTGCCATTACTCAACTGTGAATTCACCAGTATACACTCGCATTGCTAATGAACTGCTAATTAACACTGGCAGACTTCCTCAATTAGCTCAACCCCCAATTCAGCAGCATTTATACAGTTGCACAGAATAGGTAGTAACCAGCAGTACTGGAGTTCTGTTATATTCCATGTCAGTTTAAAATACCACGGGCTGCCTGAAGCTAAGTCACTGCTCAGTGACATTTGACACAGTGAAGGCAGTGATGGGCAAAGACATTATGACCCTGATGTTAGCACTGCACGCAGAAAGCTCTTTCTCTTGTCAAAATATTCAGACAGCAAAATGGTGCCACTCATCCTCATATGACTCATGCTCTCGTCACCAAGGTTGCAATTTTCATATCACACCATATTGCCTGTAAAATATTTAAGCACATTTTTAAGGAAGCATCACTCTTGAGACTTTTAACCACCCCAAACATGTTGCTCATGTCATATTCAAGATGATTTGGATACTAATCTGTCATTGAATGAAAATCGGGGCTGCGTTTCTCAAAGGGTGTGTCAAGTTGTACATTAAGCTGTACCATTACTACTGTATGTGTTTGCAGAAACATTCTTGTTAAGTACCTTCTCTAAGTCATAGGGCCCTATCATACACGCGACGCATTGTGGAGCAAGGCGCGGCGCAATACTTGTTTGCTTATTTCAGGTTGGCGCAAGAGTCATTTTGAGGCGTTGCGCTACGCTGTTTAAATAGCAAATGCATTAGCGCTCATATGTGCGCCCATAGGCGTTCTGGTCTAAAAAAGAAGGCGTTCTGAGGCGCATGGCTGGCGCGTTGCTATTTTGAGAAACTAAAATAGATTTTTCATTAGACTGCTTAATATGCACAAGAGAGCAATAGGCAAATATCTTTACATATGAAAAAAACTTTAATATTAAGGATATATATAGGATATAATAAGAATAGATATAGGATATAAATATAAAGGATTAAAATATTACAAACCATATTATTTTCTAGCCTACATACATATGAAAAATCACTGCTTTTATGTCTTCTTCATCGCGGGAGGCTTTTTCAGTTTATTCATAACAATTTGCTTTTGTATAATGTTATTATTAGTAGTAGTATTATTTATTATATCCATATTTATATTTGTTTTATTAAAAACAAGCTTAGATTTGCCCACCTGTCAGGTTTTAGACCATATGGGGCACTGCATGTGTTTTAGGATATTACTCAGGTTTTTGAGTACACTTCGTTATTGTTGTTTATTTATTTGTTTGCTGGAAATTAGAACTGAATTTAGAAATAGTTTTAAAACAAATATTTGCGCTTAACAAACGCAATTAATTATTTATAGACTAATTGATGTCTGTGCGTAAAGGTTTCCCTGTCCAAGAGCAAAAGTGAAAGTGATCCATCATCTCTCATTTTCACGCAGTAGATGCTCTGTTTAACAGTTTTCTGAAAAAAAAAAAAAAAAAAAAAACTGTTAACTATTTGCTTGTGAAATGCTCAGTTTTTCCACTTAGACTTACTTTACGTCCTGTAAATAGCGAATGTGCTTATGGCGCAACGCAGCTGGCTCTTAAAGGGAATGGGAGATGAGACTGTAATTGGTTTATTCTCAAAACACACCTATAACTCATTAAGAAAATAAACTCAACCCTTTTAGACCTTGCGCCTCGGCGCAAAGCGGATTTTCCCGTCCGTAAATTAGCAAAAATGCGTTCTGAAAGTGTTTGCACCCTGCTTTTTGCGCTCTGCGCATGGACCGTCAAAATAGAGCCCATAGTGTCATAAGATTGGTGTGGAACACTCTTAGCTATACTTTATCACTCCTTCTTTACATCTAATTTTATAAATATAACTCTTCAAATTGGAATACAAACTGTGTTTAAATATGCTTATTGAAGAGTTTTCTTGCAAAGATTCATTTGATTTCAAATGGACAATGCTAAATACAAGTGTTAACTGTGTGTAAAATATTTAAGTGTGTGCACCTGTTTTTGTTTTTTTGTTTTTTTAATAAACAATAATATTTAGCTATGATGTATGTCTGCATTGTATGTATTTATTGTTGAATGTTAATTATTGATTGTTATTGCTTGAACTGTGAGAAGGTCTATGTATTGTATATTGTTAATACTGTATTTTTTGTTTTTAAATAATAATAATAATTATAATAATAATGGGCAATGCAGTGGCGCAGTGGGTAGCACGTTCACCTCACAGCAAGAAGATCGCTGGTTCAAGCCTTAGCTGGGTCAGTGGGCGTTTCTGTGTTAAGTTTGCATGTTCTCCCCATGTTTGCGTGGGTTTCCTCCAGTTGCTCTGGTTTCCCCCACAAGTCCAAAGATATGTGGTACAGGTAAATTGGGTAGGCTAAATTGTCCATATTGTATGTGTGTGACTGAGTGTGTATGAATATTTCCAAGTGCTGGGTTGTGGCTGGAAGGGCATCTGCTGCGTAAAACATATGCTGGCTAAGTTGGCGGTTTATTCCGCGGTGGTGACCCCAGATTAATAAAGGGACTAAACCTAAAAGAAAATGAATAAATAATAAACTTAAATGGAATGCTTAATATTAACCTAAATTTATGTATCTGTATTAAACTAAGATAAAGGAATCAGATCTTTAGTGGTTTAAAGTGATCTGACGAATTGGAATTATACTGGTTTCCAAACTAACTGGATATATATATATATATATATATATATATATATATATATATATATATATATATATATATATATATATATATATATATATATATATTGTATAAAGCAATATCATACTCGTATCAGTGTGATATGGCTGTATATCATCACTGGAGGGCCTGTAGCCTCTTTCCATCACATACCTGCCACCAGTGCCGATATACATCCATATTGCGGTGCTACTTGTGTGATATTGCTCATATCATGGGGACCTACATTTTACTGCTATATTTTAGGCTGTTCTTTACATTATAAAGTACACGCACACACACACACACACACACACACACACACACACACACAAAAACATATATAACGTTGACCTAAACAATCCATGCAGCATGAGACATTCTGTTTGACTGGGTTAGATATATGAATATTACTTAATTAGATGTATAGAAAAAAGTAACAGTAACGGTAAAAAAAAGACTACAGTACATGCCAAAAAGTCCAACAGTTATTTTGTTTAAAATTAATATCTCTATATTAACATGTACTCAATTGAAAAAAAAGTGCATTTGATAGATTCAGCTGCTTTAACACAAACACAAAAACATAAAAAAAGAAAAGTTAGTAAAGTTAAAGAACTTTATTTTTGGCTCCATCTTAAATTTTCCAAGGAAGATTTAACAGCATAATTATTGTAATACTGAGATTATAATCAGAAAGTAAATTAATGAGTTAATAATTAACTATTCATTAATTCATTTTCTTTTCGGCCACAGCAGAATGAACTGCCAACTTTTCCAGCACATGTTTTACTCAGTGGATGCTCTTTCAGCTGCAATCAATCACTGGGAAACACCCATACACTCCTTTTCACACACATACACGATGGCCATTTTACCTTAATCAATTCACCAAGACCCAGTCAAGGCTTGAACCAGGGACCTTTGTGCTGTGAGGCAACAACGTTACCCCCTGTGCCACTGCATCACCAAATTATCATTTAAATTAACAGAATAACCTTTCATTCAGTAGTTCAAACATAAAACAAGAATTAAACTAAATGTTTTACCTACTCTTGTGATGAGACAACAGTGACGGGGCATCAGCTGAGCAGTAAATACTGATCTGACCAGAAGCAAAAGCAATAAATTCAGCTTTACGATTATGACAAAGCATAATTCATTGTTAGTGTCAAACTGGTAGAATGGCAACAAAAGTGTGTGAGAATCTATAGAAAACTGTTCCTGTTCAAATTATATGAGAGGGGTCTGGCTGCAGACTGGGTGCAGTGCAATCTAAGCAACATGCAATGTTTTTTTAATGGGCTCACCTAACCCCACCCCTAACCCTAGAGGATGTCACTAGCTCCATTGAGTGCATTGTGTCTGACATAGCATCTCTGACAGTTTGTCTTGATTTCACCAATATCAATGATGATGACCAAAATGAACATGGTTATATAATATCTATGTCAATGTCAACATCAATATCAGTATAACAATCAATGCAGTCAATAACAACACTAAAATGGAATATGATATTGTCAAGGAAACAGCAGCAACAGCAATGACTCTCATATACAAGAGTTAGCACCACTTTTTGCAGGATTATGGAACCCTGCTGATTCCTCCAATCGACACAGATGACACAGCTAATATGCAAATAAGAACCTGTACAGTGTGAAACATCAGTTTGTGAATTGCTAGAATTTACTTTTATTGCCGGGAACAGTATGAACTGTGAAATAGAAAAATCCAGGTTTCTGTTTACCAGGGGTTTAGAATGACCCAGGGTTTACTATTCAGGTGTGAAAAGCCCTTCAGTGTTCCAGATGTTTGTTGTCCACAGCCTTCATGTACAAGGTTGTTCAAACAAAATTAGACACTTTCTTCTTACTGCAATGCGGCCCAGCTCAGCTACTGAAAAACAACATCTATCTAGGGCTGTGCAGTATGATAGTATGAGGACAAAATAAAAAGTCTATCATTTCATATTATGCTCAATCATTTATTTTGGGATGTCACATGGTACATTGCTTACGGTAATGCTTTTTCATTACAGGGATGCAGACAGAAAAATGAACAGCATTGTGGGAAGTTACAATTTTAAAAGTAAAATCCTTATATGTTTGCAATTTATTTAGCAATGTTTTGATTATTGTTATGTTGGGCCTGTAGTCATTAGTTTTATATTTTATTAAAATGTATTTTATATTTTAACAGTTTTAAGCAAACATCTGCTCTGAAATATTAAATAAATAAATAAATAAATAAATATATAAATAAATAAATTAATTAATTAATTAATTAATATGAATAGTAAATTTCCGAGTATATGCTTGATATAAAAAATACACAGAGTATATGTTTTTTTCAAATTTTGTAAAATAAAAGTAAATAAAATTATCTATCCACTCATCTAAATACATTTATATGAATTATTATTTAGTTGTATTTATATATATTCTAGTTTATTTATGAAATGATCAGCTATTTCCTTGTTTTGGATCATTCATATGCATTGTGTAGCCAGCGAACTAAGGAGAGAATGTCACCATAGCGACATTTTGGTGCTTGGACATAGGGTGACATTCATTTTGAGATTGTACTGTACTTGGGTTGTTTGTGTGTGGGTCTAAAAGGATTTTGAAGATAAAATGAATATCTGGCCTGTTCAAATTGAGTTTACATCTTTTATTGGGGTTTAAAACAAATTGAAACATTCAAATGCATTGGATTTGATGCTTGCTGATAATAACAAAACAAATTTTGGCTGGATGAAACAATTCAATGAATAAATAAGCATGCTGTTGCATTCTTTAGTATGGCACTGACTTGTGGCCTCCACCTAATGAAGGTCAATCAGCAGCAAGATTGATTGTCATTACATACATCATTTCTAAAATAAATAAATGTTTTGCTTGTGTTGATGTGAAAGGTTGGGGCACAAGATTAGTTCCCTGTTCAAATTAGGGGATGCATTTCAAAGTGAAAGACAAAGATTCAAGATTTGCTGGTTAACTGAAGTTAAAGAGTGATACAGCACTGGAACACTAGATTTAAACAAAATTATCCCCATCAGAGTGAGTATAAAGTTTAATACAATTAATGAATTATATTAAATGTACTTAAATTAAGTTTTATTTTAATTTAATTTATTTACATTTTATTTTATTTCACTTCTATGAATTAAATTACATTACAATAGACCGCAAATCGTCTTATTAAATGGCATTTAATGTGGACTCTGAATTCCTTAGGAACTTTTTTTATTATCTATAATATATTTCCCTGTAGTTGTTTGCTTCTAATGTGTAAAACGGGTTGCAGTGAACTGTATCATATTGCAAAGCAAGTAAATTGTCTTCTGTAGTAAATGTATGGTCTAGTGCCTCCTGGTATATGTTGCTTAGCTAACAGTTTCATTGCTCTTCACAAGAACATCTTGAAATGCATGAGGCAGCAGAAGGCAGGCCATGTATTGATTGTATTGCTGAGAATAGAGCATACAGGCACAGAGCCCAGAGCTTTGTCATATACCGGATGTATGTGGATACTGCAGTGTTCCATTCAAAAGTCAGATGTGGCTATTTCTGTTTGATATCTCCTACTTCCGACCACAAATGCAGTCCATTAAATGACGCACAGAAAATGACGTATGAAAAAAAATGCATTTCTATGATTCTCTTTGGAAATGTCAACAGAGGCAACACATCTCCTGGAAAGCAAACTGAATAGGATAGGTGGTGATATACAGACTAGCATTGTTCTGCCTGTGCAAATTATGAACGGCAGAGCTTGCTTATGGTGTTTTACGTATTTGCAATCCAAAGCAACTGCATAAAATTGATTGTGTATCAATGTGTGTACTAGCTCTCGGTGACATGAAAAAGAATAAAATCCCCTTGAAAGATTTTTTTTTTTTTTTTTCCACAGAACATTGGTTTTCAAGCTACTGTCTGTGGCTTCCCAGTTGATCTTATGTTTATACTGTAGGGAGTCTGCTAGCTGCTATTATAAAAAATAACATTGTTGGTGTAAAAAAAAGACTAGTTATAATATGATCAAATAACAAAAATATAAATAAGAAATTGTTACTCTGTGTTCATTATTTGATTTTGCCAATTGGTCAGCAAATTAAAACCTTTATTTTATTTATTTATTTATTTATTTATTTTTCTGCAGGTCTTGTGTTTTCAGATGCAAAGACTTCTTTGTGAATGGCTGCTAAGTTGGGATTGCACTGCTGTGGTCTTTTTGCCTAAACTGTTGTAACTGGTCTGGTATATCTGCACTGACTATTTGCAGTGTGAATGCATGAACCGAACCATCACTCTCATAGTAGGAAGTGCTGATGCAAAACTGGCATTTCGTCATAGTGTTGAAATTCCAAAGCGCACGTGTTTCGAAACACTGCACCAAAGTATGATCTGAAACACCAGGTCATGTGACTAAAATTATTTGAAGCACACACACGTCACATCACTAAAGCAATTCAAAGCATCGAATATTTGAACGTTTCAAGACGGTTCTTGCTAGATTAGATGCGGGTGCGGCTGGAAATTAACAATAATTATTTATATTATTTATTAAATTTCCTTTTTATTGTATTTTAGTAAGGTCTACACCTACCCTAAACCCAACCGTCACAGTAATGTAAAAACAGTTGTACCGAGTAGCGAGCATTATTTAGGTATTTATCAAGCTATCCCCAAAAAATATTTTCTTAATGCCTACCCCCACCCTATCCCTAAACCCAATCATCATATTACTGTATTAGTTATTGCTACAGTGTTACAAAAATGATGCGATATTGCTGTGTGTATCCGCAACTGTATCCTCATTAGACTTCATCTTTTGAGAGCAGGCAAATCTGTATTTGATTGATAGGATCGGGAAAACCCTCTATTTCATGTTGCCTAGTGGAATCTGCGTGTGCACAAAATAAGTGTGTCCTGAGTTTGAATCCAGACTTGTGGAGCACCCAGAGGAAACCCACTTAAACACTGGGAGAAATACCACCTGACCCAGGAGAGGCTCGAACCAGTAACCTTCTTGCTATGAGGCGACAGCACTACCTACTTCACCACTGCATCACCCTGATGTATTTTAATAATGTTAATTGTTATGATAAAAACAAGACATACTTATTAACAAAGTGTTTATTGGCATGTCAGACCAATGTTAAAACAAAACATGTTACAATACAGAGCATTTAAAAACTAACATCTATAGATGCATCAACCATTATCTGCTTTGCTAGTCAGGAACTTTCACTAAATCACTTGAAATCTCAATTCTACAAAGTTGGGTATGATTTCTCAACTTGTGTAATTGTTTTTTTTTTTTTTCTTTCTTTTTTTTCTTTTTTTTTTTTTGCTGAAGCTGAAGCTGTTCCAGAGTAATACATGAAAAATACCAATAGTTGACGCTGTAAAGAAGAATTTCAATTGTAAAGCCTCACTCCTCCCACCACTATCCTGTATCAGGAGAGTCTGGGATATATGTAGGTACGGTAAGTAGGTAGGTAGGTAGATTGGTTAGTTGGTTGGTTGGTGGGTAGGCAGGTAGATTGATAGATTGATTTTTTTGTGCCCGTTTGTTGGCAGAAATAAATTAGGAACATCACATATTGAATTAAATGCATCAATGTATGTTTTTTTTTTTCAAGTTGAAAGTCAAAACCACTTTTTAAAGTAGAAACTATTGATTAGCATGGAAGGGTAATGGTTAAACCAGTGGGGGAAAAAAAAAAAAAAACTCAAATAGAAACTAAAACTCAAAAATGGGCATTCATCCTGCTCTGGTTGGCATATAGTGATACTGTCCATATGCCAGCTGTAAAATTAGCCATGTTGGCATAGCATGACTATTGAGCCATATGATAATTAATTAGCACAATAGTGTTGACTGTCAGTATTCAATGGACGACAGCAAGCTTGTTGAGTGTCTAGACTCTGAAACAAAGCTGCCAGCATATTTATCTTCCAACAAGATGAACACAGAAGATGTAGGAAGTGGCTGTGGAACCAAGCCACATTACACAATCCATGGGAAAATCTTGAGGATACTTTTTTTTTTTTTTTCTACATCATGAATGCATGGCTATATAACAGCTATAAGGTTAGTAGCATATTATTACCTAAATTTAGTATCGCTTATTCACTGCTGTGACAACCCAGTGAATGTTAGTATTTAGTAAAAATTTAGTATTGCTCATTTACTGCTGTGATAACCTGAACAACCCAGATTTAGATGATACACAAAGGAATAAGCAACATAAAGTCTGTTCTGTCACTCCTGAAGTATCCCACCTTACCTGCTGTGTTCCTTGTTCCTGTTAAAAGCTATGAAATCCCATCAGAGTTCCTGCTTTTTGGCCAGTAGCACATGTGATGTCCATCAGTGGGCTGTCTGAGTGCTTTTCTAGCTACCCAAAGGACTGACAAAATGGTGCAATGGATTTTTGGTGAAAGGTCAATTGAAAGTTCTGAAACAAGGTAGTAGCAAATTGCCATTGAGTCAAGAAGTTTAGAAACTGAAGACAAAGTGGAGTGTAAAGATCAAAATGTCCCCAGACATCAAGATAGAAGATGGAGTGCCATCAAATTAACTTGACAGATTTTCCACTCTGTAAAAACACACCGAGTGTGAAGTGTTTATATACATCTTGCTAGTACTGGGTTGAACACTGAACATCTGGCCTTACTGTAAATGTTTGTTGCATTGATTCAGTAAGGTGCTGGGAACATTCCTCTGAGATTTTGGTCTGTTTTGACATGATAGCATCGCATAGCTGCTGCAGATTTGTTGGTTGTACATTGATGATGCAAATTCCCTATTCGCCACATCCCAAAGTGCTCCATTAGTCTGAGATGTGGTGACAGTGGAGGCCACTTGAGTATAATGAACTCCCTATTAAGCTCAAGAAACCACTTTCAGTTGATTGGAGCTTTGTAACGGTTAGCATGATAAGATGGGATGGACATGGTCAACAAGTTTGTAGCATTTAAGCAATGCTGAACTGGTAGCCCACAGTGCACCAATAATGTAAGCAGTAGCTAGAACAAGTGATACTGCACAACATGTGGTCATGTTATTACAGCAAATTCTGGCTCTACCATTCAAATCTTAGTGCAGAAACTAAGATCAAATTTCTTTTCTTTTCTTTTCTTTTTTTTATCTTCTTGTCCAATTTCAGCAAGTCTGTGCAAAATGGTTGGACATTATCATGGTCTTCAATAGATTTGACATTCAACAAAGCTTTTCATACTTTGGTAGTAACAATACATTTTGTAGCATCAATACATTTTACTCCACAAAACTCCTTCATGCTAGGTTTATTTATTTATTATATTTGGTGAGTGGGCTTGACAAACAACCTGTAGAACTACTCTTCACTTTATATGTGCTGGACACTTTACTTAAATTTCATCTCACACAGAATCAGTGAGGAAAACAATGTAAAAATAATGTTGCACTACTTGTTTTCAGCCTTAAAAACCTCTTTTACACAGTATTTTGCACAATGTTATTAAGTCATATGTAAAAATACATGCGTAGTCTTTCTTAGGTAATGCAATCAGTTATTTAAACTCAAATTAGGTCAAATATGTACAAACCCAAACAATGGTTAAATTTAGTTATATATACCTCAAGTAATGCAACAAGCATTTAGTTTGGGCTAGCTTTTGCAGCTGGACATGCCCTTTACAATGCCCTTGAAGGGTGAACATTAGCCAGTGGGGGAGTGTCTTTTGTCTCTCCAGGTGTGAATTATTCATGACCATTGTCACTCCAGTATAAAGCTAAGACGACCCAAAATAGACTTTACACAAGACTTTAGACTTTACAAATCATTGTAATGTTTTCTTTAAATGAGAGAACTTTTTTTTCTTTTTTTCTTTTTTTTTTGCATAATTGTGAAGTAAATATTCTACCCTCCAAGATTATTTGCTCAAAACTAGTCCCATTTCAGTGTGGTTTTTGGATCTCATTTCAGCTACATTTTTTTCACTAAAAACTACTAACCCTGCATAATATTTTTTTTTTCCTCTAAAAAACGCAAGGATGTACATCCCTATTTCTCACATATGATTGTAGCACAGCTTGTGCTGAATAGAAAAAAAAAATAGTACATGTTGGCAATACTATGTAATAAGGAGCTGAAATAAGTACAAATGTCAGGGCTTGTTAAAACATCTTAGGGGCCCCAAAATTATCTCAGACCCCTGCGGGTTATGTAATGACTTTTTTCCTCGAAGTCAATGAGTGAACAGGTGAGCAGTTTTGGAAGCAACTTATGTGTACATGCATAAATGACCTAATTTTCTGCCATGTTATACGCTGATTAGATATTTGTGTAAGTGAACAGTTCACAGATTTACATGACAAAAGTGACCAGTCAGTGTGTATACTTACACAGAGAAATATTTATGAACGGTGCTTGCTAAACCTGCCATTGTCAGCGCAAAAACACCCCTTTGTCTTCAAATCTATTTACTACTGTAGCAATTTACTACTGACTTTTTCAGTTTAAGTATAACCGTTTCTTTTGCTTTAGTCACTAACTCTTGTTTGGCTGAAATTGCAGTTCCAAAGGGTGCTAGCTGGACCATGATTCACCTATTGGACTGATCCCCGCTCTTCTGCAATCCTGGCCAGCGCTTGATCCAGTCGGATAACGAAGAGATTGATAACAGACCTATTGAGATAGAGCGCTCCCTCAGTGTATTTGCCAGCCTGTAAATCAGCGAGGTAAGCCACCAGCCTACGCTAGCTGAGCCAGAAGTAAATTGCTGTTTACTCCGGAGCCTGCGGGTGTCCTTTAGGCCAGTAAGCCTGTGGTCGCACTGTAACTCAAGAGCTGTGTGTCATTATACACAGGGAAATAATCAATAAGTTCAGGGAAATCCATAGGAAATCTGGGTAAAACCTGCAGTTCATTGCTCAGCTGTCGAGTTGAATGACAGCACTGGGCTGTCAAAAGTTGCTGATGATGTATTTGGTGTAGTGTTGGGGTGCAGCACTACATCCAAACTGATTTAAAAGTAGTATGTAAAAGTATACTGCAGAATGCAATAAAATATCTTCTACAGCACAAAGGCTCAAACTCAGTGGAATAAATTCAGCTGAAAATTCACAACTCTGTTGAGAAGCTTAAAAGATCAGATGCAAAACTCAGTCAATTATTAACAATAATGATAATAATATGTAATGGCATCATAGACAGCAGTAGGTCTCTTTAGACTGCATTTACATTTACATATTAGAGGTTTTGTTTTAGCTGTTTACAAACCCTTAAGACTAAACTGATTGCATTATACATGCTGCATCATGGACTAGAGATAGGATATGCTAGCATATGTACAAATTTCAATGTACAGCTATAAGTTCTACAACATTAATTTACATCCATGAAGACCTATGCTTTTTTTTCTTTGCAACTGTGTGACAAAAACTTTGTAAAAAAAAAAAATAATAATGAAAATAGTACACGACAACCCCTACATCAACTTTTTTTTTATTGTTGCTCTTGATTCTTCTCCTTTGTTAATTTTCTGATTTTGAAACCCATTTATATACAGGGCTTGACATTAATATCCACCAACCCGCCAAATGTGGGTAGATTTCACTTCTTTTTTTTTTTTTTTTTCATTTCGCTTTGGCGTGTTGGACAGTCACTCTTACTAGCCACTTTGGCTGGTTAAAATTTATATTTTTTTATTATGGTTTTCATTAAAGCAAGGTTTGACTATAAGGATGACTCAATATGTGTGCAAATGTGATATTAGAATCGAGAAACAGTACGACAAAAAATAATAATAATAATAATAATAATTGTGTTTGCGCGAACAAAAGAAAGCAGGTGAATACCAAATGAGAGGATGATCACTCGTGCTAACAGTTGATTTGATGTGTGCGACTGTTTAAAGCAGATGCACGATCCTGCTTAGTTGCATGAAGCTACCGTGCCTGGAAGGCAACTGTGAATGATTCTCTTTCAAATAGACTACACAAAATGTTATGCTAATGCACCCACAGTCTTGCTGCTTTCAATAGCTTCAAATTTGTCCTTTTGTAAGCAGCACCAGTTGCTTTCGCTTTGAACAGATTTTTAATAGGTCTTAACCGTGTGGATGTGATCAACCTTTCATTATCACACACAATGTTTTTCACTTGCTTTCTTTTGCTTACAGTTATTTATTTATTATTATTTTTTTTAATTCATTCATTAATTTTCTTGTCGACTTAGTCCCTTTATTAATCTGGGGTCGCCACAGCGGAATGAACCGCCAACTTATCCAGCAAGTTTTTACGAAGTGGATGCCCTTCCAGCCACAACACATCTCTGGGAAACATCCACACACACATTCACACACACACTCATACACTATGGACAATTTAGCCTACCCAATTCACCTGTACCACATGTCTTTGGACTGTGGGGGAAACCGGAGCACCCGGAGGAAACCCACGTGAAGGCAGGGAGAACATGCAAACTACACACATAAACGCCAACTTAGCCGAGGTTCAAACCAGCGACCCAGCGACCTTCTTGCTGTGAGGCGACAGCACTACCTACTGCGTCACTGCCTCACCTCTATTTTTTTTATAACAATTTTTTTTATATGGCTTAATTATCTTTTTTTTATTTAATTTAATTTTTTTTTACAATAGCTTTGCTTTAATGGAGCAGAACTCCCCATTTATGTGAAGATAACTGGTGATCTGAGAGATATTTATCCAAGACAGATTACTGTGCATGTTTTTGATAGATGACAATAATATATATATATATTTTTTTAAAAGAAAGGGTTTTTAAAGGGATTTTAAAAGAGATGTTTTGTTAAATAATAATAATATATATATATATTTTTTTAAGTATAGTATACAGCTATATTTAGCTTGTTTTGACACATTTACAACTTGTGGCTAAGAAATAATTATTGTTTGATGTGGTCAGAGATAAATTTGGTAAGTCCTTAATTTTGAGTTCTGAAAAGTCATGTGAAATAACTAATTGCAATATAACACTATGGAACCATGACCCATTTGCTCATACACAACATACACAAATGCACAAATGCACAAATGCAACATACAGCGGCCTGTGGACATAAGACAAAATCTTAAGTATTTTAGCATGTCAAGTATCAAGTATTTTAGCATGTCATTGTCATACTTAGGCATTTAATTAATTTATTTGTTTTCCCAACAACAAAATTGTGGCTAGTGAAAATACAGAGTGGCTAGTAATGCAAAATTACTAGCCACAGTGGCTGGTGATCAAAAAAGTTAATGTCAAGCCCTATATATATATATATATATATATATATATATATATATATATATATATATATATATATATATATATATATATATATATATATATATATATATATATATATATATATATATATATATATATATATATATATATATATATATGTATATATATATATATATATATATATATATATATATATATATATATGTCATAAATTACATGTATCAGTGTAATGTATATTAATAAGCATTAATTGCTTAACTTATATCTTTTTTTTATTTTGCTTTTTAATTGTAAAATGAATTATAATTGCTTTCGATTAAACCATCTGCCAAATTCATAAAAAAACTTAAATACTGTTTTCCACATGAAATTACCTAGAGTATCTAACTTTTTTCTTGTGTTTTGACTAAAACATTGTTTAAAAAAAAGAAAAAAAAGAAAAGAAAAGAAATTATAAAATAGTAATAATAGGACCATTTGAATTATATGACAAATTGTGATTGCCCTTCTTGAAAACTGGTGAAATATTTTTCTTTTTTTTTTTCTTTCACTGTCTTTTGTTGTCTAAAAAAGAACATAGTGTAGGCTTGTACTATAAAATATTTAGTACACAGGAGCCTAGTTTTCCATTCTTAAAACCTCCATTGTTCTTGTATGCAATAAAAAGCAAGCTTTTTTATTTTAAATGAAAACTTTGAATAATAATATGTGTGTTTAGCATTTGCTGACAAAACAGCACATTGTACTCACTAAAGCAATAGTAAAAGGATTTCCCTTATGTATTGGATATAAGTTGCGTAAAGCTGTTTTGTGCAGCATCGGACACATTATAAAGACGGTACTCTGAGTTTTGCTAAGGCTTGACAAACCCATGAGTTGGATAAGCCCTTGCTAGGTGCCATTCCACAGAGACGCTGACAGATACAAGGGCACTAAGTCCTTTCTGGGCTGTCACCTAACCTGCTACTGTAAGACTCGGTCGGATTATGTTGACACGGTGGGGACACAGCAGTCAGTTTCTTGTGACTGAAGCGCTGGATCGTTACACAGCTCTCCTTTTCCACCTCACACCTCTAAAATGTATAAACGCCTTTTTCCTTCACTTGTCTACTGCTATTTTCCTCTTTCAGATGTGTCCTGCCTTTTTTTCTCTTTGCCTTTTATTCTCTCTGAAGAATTGTACTTGTGACCTTACCGAGCTGATTTTGATTCATGTGTGTATTTCTCTATTTATGCTATGACGGTTTTACTGATGATCGATTTGATGACTTCACAATGACTTCAGACTTCCGCTGGGACGCTGCGCTGCCTCTACAAACTATTTCAAATGGCCTGATGTCTTATGCATAAGCTCTTAATAATTGGATGCCATCAATATGTGTAATCTGTGCTGAATAAAACATAGACTGCAAAGGTGCCTCAGAGGACAATGTCAGAGAGCATATTAAAATAAATATTAGTGATGCACTCACATGAAATATATTGGCCGTTTGGATATTGTAATTTCAAATGATACATTTGGCAAGATGACATGAAGCTGGGGACATTTTCTTATTTCAGGGGTCAAAATACCATTGACATTAAGTATTTTGGAATGTAATCTCTTGTCTTTATATACTTTACGTGTGGATGCCCTTCTGTTTGCAACTAAAATCTGAGAGTGCAATGACTCATGCACACTCAGCCTATTAACTTTGAACAATATACATACATTATACCATATCTTGTGCTATTGTGGTAGTCTTGTGGTATACAAGTGGACTCTGGGGAAAACTCATGCAAACATTGGGAGAACATGCAGATTTCACACAGAAAGGCATCCTGGCTCAGCTAGGAATTTTTAAATCAAACATTTGCCAGCTTTATTTTCTTTTAATTAAATTACATTTTCCATTCTTAAAACCTCCATTGTTCTTGTATGCAATAAAAAGCAAGCTTTTTTATTTTAAATGAAAACTTTGAATAATGATATGTCGTGTTTAGCATTTGCTGACAAAACAGCACATTGTACTCACTAAAGCAATAGTAAAAGGATTTCCCTCATGTATTGGATATAAGATGCGTAAAGCTGTTTTGTGCAGCATCGGACACATTATAAAGATGGAACTCCGGGTTTTGCTTTTGCTAAGGCTTGACAAACCCATGAGTTGGATAAATTTAATTTAATTTAATTTAATTGTATTATGTTGTATTGTATTGTATTGTATTGTATTGTTTTTTTATTCACAATGAAAGGGCAGTATACATTTTAACATTTGTTAAAAATGTAAATATACCCAAAATTAGCCCAGTGACTAGTTTTTATTGGTAGTCCCAAAACAAAAATTAAAATTAAAATTAGAAACAAGACTTAAATATATAATGGTAAAAAAAAAAAAAAAAAAAAAAAAAAAAAAAAAAAAAAAAAAAAACTAAAGCAAATAAAATAAATAAATAAATAATAATAAAAAATAATAATAATAAAAAATTAACATTAATAATAATAATAATAATAATAATAATAATAATAATAATTATTATTATTATCATTATGTTTACCATGCTGATTATTAAGAAGCAATTTCCTAAAATGATAATTAAACCGAGTAATGCAATAATGTGGAATAGTGAGGGATAATGCAATATAAACAGGGATTTTTCTCAATGAGAAGATTGGCCTTCATTATATTATTTTTAGGTGCACTCAAAAGACAACTGTATGTGATTATGGAATTTTGTGTTTTAATGTCAGCACGAGTTATGACACCTCTAAACTGAAAAAGCAAATAATAATAATAATAAAAAATAAAACATATTCTGCATCTGCTCTGCTGCATTAGCACTGTGACTAGCTATGTTTTCATCCACCTATTTTTATGCGCATTTTGCATATGCGCATAAAAAAACTGTTGATGGAAACGCCATGATGCACATAAATTTTGAAAATGTGCATAAAAAACTATAATAACTATAATAACTGAGTAGGATAAACGTTTTAATTGATAAGAAAATATGTGCATAAACTATGATGGAAACAATTTTACCGCACAAATTTCAGTATACACATTAAAAAAGATCATGTGATTTTGTGATAAGAGATCATGTGATGATGAAAATGTGTGTAAATGGACAAACCAGCAGGCTGAGCAGACTGTAAAACATCTGAAATGTTATTTTAGTCATACTAAAATGCCTTATCGTTTAGTATTAGTGTTTTTTTTTTCTTTTTATTATTGATGACCTCCAGAATCAAGAGCGTCTGTGCTCCGCGTCCAACGCATGTTCACTACATGTCAGGATTGCCTTCTGAGATGCAAGTCATTTATTAGATAAAAAAAAAAATAGATATATGTATATTTATATATATTGACGTAGCTTCTCCTACTGCAGCAAATTCAGTTTTTACTGTTGATATTTGGTGCCAGTTAATCAGGCAATGATGATTTTGTTCGCTTTGAATCGTTAGATGGAAACACAGCTTTATTTGAACGTCTTTCATGCGATAATCCAGTTTTGCGCATAAAGTTCATTCGCATTTTTGGATTGAAACATGGCTAATGAGACGTTTTACCTGCAGTCACTACTCCTCTTTTGATTTGCTAAATTTGTTGCTACGGGAATTTTCACAAACTAATTTTGAGAGAAGCACATGTTATGATCGACTACAGCTGAATTTGTTGCTAGATGAAGTTTCACAGACTAATTTTGAGAGGAGCACATGATATGATCGACTACAGCTGATCCTTATCGCTAATCATTGGCTAGCCTATCAGATCACTCCAAAATACCCTGCCTAATCTTCGTTCCCTATCTTTGTTTTTGGAAAACCCCCATCTATTCTTCCCTTCACCCTCCTTCTCAATTCTTTGACTGGGCGGCCCGGCGGCTCAGTGGCTGGGACAGTTGTCTCGCAGCGGGAGGACCAAAGGGTCAAGTTATAAATGAGCCAGTTGGTACTCTCTGCATGGATTTTGCATGTTTTCCTTGTGTTCTCGTAGGTTTTCCCCAGGTACTCCGGTTTCCTCCCATAGTCTAAAAACATGTACATAAGTGAATTGTGATAACTGTCACAAGCACTTAACGCATACATACTGAATCAATTAGAACCCACCATATTAATCAAAGTATAGGATAAAAATAGACTGTAGGCTCTCGAGAAATAACTGATCTCGTATGCCTCATAATGCTCATTGACCAGGTGGGAACCTTGGGCCATCTATCTCTGAGCTCAGGGTTCTCTCCCTGAACAGCATGCCAAACCTGCTATCATAGTCAAGCATTATATAAGTGTGAACTCCTGAAGTGCTTTAAAAGAAAAGAAAAAAAAAAAAGCTAGAACGAAGTTGCTACATTTAACACCATGGATGCTAAATTGACACACAAGTGTGCACTTGGAAGTTCATTTACTAAATTGTTTAAATTTACTAAATTGTAACTCGTTGCAAACTATTTATATGTGTTCCGTTTAAACAAACAAGTGAAGTTGAACATTACTAATATTATTTTATTTTATTTGTTTTATTTTTTTACTTAGCACATATAAATTGTTTGCAGCCAGTCATCTTAAAAAATGTTCATTAAATTAATAATTGTTTAGGGTACAGGTAAAACCATACTTCACAAAGGCTCTTCACTAGTGTCCTTTTCATGACCCTGTTATACAATCGCATTTCTTTAATATGAACATCTACTAGAACAAAAGCTCAGGCTTAAAATCAGATTTTGGGATGATGCCAAAGAAAGACATTTTTGAATTTCTTTGCATCTTATTAGATCAAAAGTGACGTTGTAGAATAGAAAGCTTCCATAGATGTTAAAGGTTCTTAACTGAACCACAAATGCTTTATATTTTGAAGATTGTAATACTGGTTACCAGACACTAATAATCCAGCTTGTAAAGCACAATGATGACAATGGATTCCAAATTGAACATGTCTACCTCCTGGCAATTCAGAGTCAGTATAATCATGGCCTTTGTATTTAAGTGCTCAAAACTGACCACTTCAAAGCTCCCAATAGAATCAGGAATTTCAAAGAATATAAGTGATTTACATTTGCACTCTCATTATACAGTCTCTTTGTGACTGTTTGATTTTTGAGAACGATGACTCAGAAGAGCATCTTGTTGGTCCTTACATTTATTCAAAACTCTCAATCTAAAAAACTAACTTCGAGAGGATCACATGCTCAAACCATTCCTGAGCGCTGCATTTGGCGCTTTTTGGTGCAAAGATGTGTGAATGACTCCTAAATCTGTGCATACGATAAACATTTTGCAGTAAAAACTGGTCGCACGGCAACACTTATATGTGGCGCCAGTTTGTGTACCCTGATAGAAATCTATAGGCTATGTTTACAGTTCTAAAATGCATGCACTGTTCATATTTTGTCATGCCACAGAGCAGCATATGATATCCGGTGTGTGACCTACTTTAGGACTGTTTTTGCACGCAATTAACAAACAGTCAGAGCCAAATTAAACTTTAGTGACAATGCAGCACTGGCCAGATCGGGCCAGTAACCATAATGTCCACTGTCTCGAGCATCTCTCATGCTAGCCCAGTTCCATCGGACAGTCCTTATTGCCAAGCCCTGCTATAAATAACCAGTCTTCATTCCACAACTGTCTTTGTCTGTGTAGTGATCAGCGGTAAAGCCAGGAACTTGTGGAAATTAACTTGTGGAAATGAATTTCCAATATAAACAAATGCAGCAGAGTTAACACTAAACTCTGACCTTTTTCTTAAGCTCATCAGAAAGTGGCAATTGAGACAGTGACCATCTGTCTTTTGTTTATCTGAAAGACAAAGGTGTTAAGAGCCCAGAACTTGCTTCTTGATCCAATCAACTTTTGACATCGTCTCAAACTCAGAGATACACATGGATCAGTAAACTTGCATTTCACAAAAGAGACACAAATGGAAAATTTCACTTCCTATACCTGTATATTCAAATGATCATGAATATATTTAATATGCACTGCTTGAAATACTTCACTGTATGAAACTTTGCTTATTAAGGTTTATATATGAATGCTTGGGTAAAGATCAACATTACATAGTGATGTTTAGACTCTATATATTGCAAATAATGCCTTGGGTAAATTAGATGTGGTTTGGAAAGTGAATTATGCATAGGAAAATATTTAAGACTCTTAAATATTATCATAGTTAACCAGTGGACTATGACTATGCAAATGCAGGCCACATTATGGATGACACCTCCCAGTGACCAACTCACAGGATCATCCAATCACAATGCTGGATTTGAAAGGTGACATCCTTCAATCCCGCTTTCCAGAGAAAGTATTAAAGACATTGACTTAAACAAAGAAGGCCTGTTAAGAAGAGTGTGTGTGTCCTATAAGGTGGTCGAAGAGTGGTCAAAGTGTGGTTCATGGTGGTTTGCAGGGTTCTGTCCTAGACATCAGAACTTTTGCTGCCTGTTCCAGCAAGGATTTGGTAATTGGATTCACAGTGCTTTTTCCAAGGCGTCTGAAACCATAGCATCAAGACCACCACCTCCAAAAATCTGCATGTCCCAGATTTCCAGGAACGTTACCTTCAAAGGAAAGGCATCGGTGTGTTCCCGACATCGAACCACCACCTCCAGAAATCTCCAATTTCTGCGTGTTCCAGAAGATACAGATTTCTATGCTCAAGGATAAAGACGTTGGCGTGTTCCCGACATCGAACCACCACTTCTAGAAATCTCCAGTCTGCGTGTTCCAGAAACTACACATTTCTTCCACTCAAAGCTCAAGAGAGCCAAGTTGTTCGTTTCATGCTTCAAGATTTGCAGGAAGATCCAACTTCTTGCATCCACTGCATCAAAGGCAGAAACGTAAATATTCCACTTTCCAACCCTTTAAATTAGACCTTGGCATAGTGTGTTTCAGTATAAAATATTCTAATGAATTAGATGTTTATAACTGATCGTCAATAATAACAAAGCCTTTCTCAGTTCTTTGTTATTGTAGAATAAGGTTTACCTTACCTTAACTTAATCACCTTCATCACTCGCCTATGCACTTTATTTATTGTACATTTAGTAATTGTAGTTACCCTTGATTACTATTTTGTTAATAAATACACCTTTATTACAATTGTGTCTTCCTTGTGTTGATAATACAGAAAAAGGCTCTACAAGTCAAACAATCTCATTATCCTTCAGATTTGGCCAGATAATAAACTCCTCATTTGTATAATTTAACTAACAATATTTTATTGTTAATTATTTTGACAGTGGAAAGCTGTCTGGTGCCCCGTTTAAAAGGAGTTATTCATCTGTTATTTCTACATTAATTGGTGCCCCCACGTGAGGCTAAAATACCAATATTAATATCAATAACAAGATATTGATTTTAATATTTGATAAATCCAATTATCACTACATCTGGAAAAAACCCCTCTTCTCCTTCTACTCTCATCTTTACCTATAGATTGGGAAGCAAGGCAGCCCAGTGGTTAGCACTGTTGCCCCCACAGCAAGAACACCACCAACTCTGGTCCCCACCGGGCCGGTCGGCGTTTTTGTGCAAAGTTTGCATGTTCTTCCCCTGTCCACGTAGGTTTCCACCATGTCAAATGTAAACGGACTAAGCCAAATGGGCACCATAGTTTAGCTCCCAGCATCTGTATTTTTTCCTTTTCAAAGCAGTTCACATTTAGCCACATCAGAGGGTGAGTTTTTGAGATCTACCTGAGCTCAATCTCCTCTCTCGCCCTGCAAATCGGAGGGAGCCCAGAGCTTAAGGATCCTTAAAGCTCTTTTTTTTGGAGAGGGGGCTAAGATCGTTAGACTTTTACAAGTCACAGAAAGAAAACTCTTTTTTACTTTTCTTTTTTTTTGTGTGTGTGCTATTTTGGTGCAGTCCTAATGAATATATAATTTCCCTCCGAATAGTTACTACGCACAAAGAAAGCTGGAAAAAGAAAATATAATGCGCAAGAATCTTTGAAAAAGTCATATATGCTCTTCTCTTCTGCATGCATCTGGTGTCCTCACATTGTCAGTCAGCACTCACTGTGCTGTGCTGCTCTTGGATTCAATGCTCAGGTTCTATACTTATACTCTTATTTCAAGACTTTTGACAGTGTGTTATCATCCCATAAAATCCATAACTTCCAAAAAATCATGCCAGCAGGATACATATTTTTTTAAAGCAAGCTTACACATGTGCTATTACAATAATTTTGTAAGAACCATTCATTCATATTCATCATTCACTCCATACATGAATGCTGTATGCTCATAATTTATGCACATACATTTTTTTTTTCATCTAATAAATAACTCATACATCACAAAAGTACACAATGTGCTTTAAGACTTTTTGAAGTTTGGCAGACATAATTCTCCATGTTTATTTTAACACATAGTTGTTCATTGTATAATGGAGCACTGTTCAAATGATGTGAATTCGTTTCATAACCTCACATAATTTTCATTAGAGGTTATTAAGTTTAATTTTAGATGAGTGAAGCCATCACTATAGTGAATCAGGGTCTTTATTTGTCCCTGAAAAGCTGCGTAGCAGTCGGCTGGAACTGTAATTAAAAGATGATAAAGCTTTCGCTGATCATTCTGTCAGATTAGATGTTTTAATAAACTTTGAATCTCATGGTACTCCACGGACTCCAGAGTACTTTCCATCAAATAATCTTAAAAATCTCATTTAAATGGTCTCTTGTTCGTTTGAGGATTTTAATTAGTTATCTTACACCAGATGAGTAAACTCACTTCAGTAAATAGGCATTGTGCATTGTCCCAGGTTTAATTTTTAAAGAGTGTTTAAATGTTTTATTATGAAGATATATTAGACAAAAATTTACCAATGACGTACCCATTAAATAATGTTTAAAGATAAAAATACAAAAAAACAACATTGTTATTAAGCTTTATTTACTTACAACTTTATATTCATTTTTCATGTATATGTATAGGTGTCACCGACTCGGTCCCAGTCATTCCCCTCGCTGGCCAGCAGAGGCCACCATCTCCGGACTTCTAACCATTACGTCATCCATTCACCCTGATTCCAGCACACCTGTTCTCCATTCCACTAATGACCCACGTACCACATATAAGCAGCTCTCACACACACCTCAGTGCGAAGTCTTGTTTAGCCCCGGCCAGCATTTCTGAGTGTTCTATCCTGCCTGATCTCCCGTTTACTACTACTGCCCGTTTCACGACTCTGCTCTGTCTTCTGCCTGCCCTCGACCAAAGCCTGTTTCCTCGGACTCTGATTCTCGCCGCCTGCCCCTGACTAAAGCCTGTTACACGGACTCTGAATCACACAGCCTGCCTCTGACCCAAGCCTGGTAATCACACTGTGTCTGTCATCTGCTACTTCCCCTTTGATGTGTATGTTGTATGTCCGCACAGCCGTGCGAGTTGTTGATGTTTAAGTGTGACTTAATAAATACTGCAAAATGGATCCCTCCGTGTCAGTCTCCCCGTTACAGAAGACTTCGCCCAACATGGATCCCGCAGCCATCCAGGTTTTGTCTCACAAAGTCACAGCTCAAGCTCAGGTATTGTCTATTCACCAACAACAACTACCACATCTAACTCAGTTGACAGACGAACTTGTGAAATCTCTACAAAACCTGCAAGCTGCTCCCACAGCGCAACTCACCGCCAACTACTCTCCGAGTCCACTTGTTGTTACGCAACCTCCGATGACTTCCGGAGCTCGATTGGCATTCCCTGACAAGTTCTCAGGTAACCCAGCAAAATGTAAAGGCTTCCTATTACAATGTAAACTGTTTATCGCCCAACAGCCCCATCTGTTTAAGGACGATAATGGGAAAATTGCTTTTGTGTGTTCACTGCTCACTGGGAAAGCGCTAGACTGGGCTACTGCAGTTTGGCCAGACAGCACCCCGATATTTCCCTCGTTTAATGACTTTCTCAAACGTTTTTGCACTGTGTTTGATCATCCGGAGGGTGGTCGTAACGCTGGCGAGGAGCTACTGTGTATTCAACAGGGAGATCGCTCCGCAACTGAGTTCGCACTGCAGTTCCGCACCTTGGCAGCGCAAACTGGCTGGGCTGATGATCCGCTTACCACACTCTACAGAAAGGCTCTGAGACCAGAAGTGCAGAAAGAGATGGCATGTCGTGACGAGGGAAAAACACTGGATCAACTAATTGAACTTTCCATAAGGTTAGACACTCTCCTCCGCACTCGCAACCCACTGTGCTTAATTGCTTCCAGTCCTGTATCCCCTGAGAACTCCGCTGAACCCATGCAATTGGGTAGAACCCGCCTGAACCCAGAGGAACGAGAACGACAGAGAAGAAATCACCTATGCATCTATTGCGGACTTCCAGGTCATACGAAGGTTTTATGTCCCAACAAGCCTCTCCCTAAAACCCTCTCGGTGAGTGCAACCACTATGTTCACGACCACTAATAATGTTATGAATTTGCCTGTCATTTTGAGAAATAATGGAGATGAAATTGAGACCATGGCCATGATTGATTCAGGAGCCGCTGGCAACTTTATCGACTACACGTTTGCCACCACTCACTCCATTCCTCTAACCTCCTGTGATTCCTCCATAGCCATCACTGCTGTAGACGGGCGCCCATTGGGAGAGGGACGCATAAAATTCCAGACTCAACCAATCTCTCTTCAAACAGGCTCTCTCCATGAAGAGGAGATTTCCCTTCTTGCCATCGACTCCCCTAAGCACTCTGTAATTCTCGGGTTGCCATGGCTACAACTACATGACCCTCAAGTTTCCTGGAGAACTGTTGAGATCACAAAATGGAGCAATCAGTGCTTTACCCAATGTCTGCATTCTGTTTCCCCAGTCCAGATCAACACGATTACCAACACCGAAGACCCTGAACTCTGTCATGTTCCCGAGGCTTATCATGATTTAACTGAGGCATTTAATAAGCAGAAGGCTACCAAGCTCCCTCCGCATCGTGAAAATGACTGTGCCATCGAACTGTTACCAGGCACCATGCCCCCTCGTGGTCGCATTTTCCCCCTCTCTCAACCTGAAACTGAAGCGATGAAGAACTACATCTCTGAGGAGCTAGAAAAGGGCTTTATCCGACCATCTACCTCACCCGCTTCAGCAGGCTTTTTCTTCGTGAAGAAGGATGGTAGCTTACGCCCATGCATTGATTACCGAGGCTTAAATGAGATCACAGTCAAATACCGCTACCCCTTGCCATTGGTTCCAGCCGCCCTTGAGCAACTCCGATCTGCCCAGTATTTCACTAAGTTGGACCTCCGTAGTGCATATAACCTCATCCGCATACGACAGGGAGACGAGTGGAAAACCGGGTTCTCCACAATCGACGGCCACTATGAATACCTCGTTATGCCCTTCGGCCTAGCAAACAGTCCTTCCGTGTTCCAGGCTTTTGTAAATGAGGTATTTCGAGACATGCTCAACAAATGGGTCATAGTATACATTAACGACATCCTGGTCTACTCCAACTCATTATCTGAGCACATTCAGCACGTCAGGGCAGTGCTCAAACGCCTCATCCAGAATCAGTTGTATGCAAAGATCTACAAGTGTGAATTCCACCAGACCTGCATTTCGTTCTTGGGTTACATCATCAGCCCCGAAGGCGTGGCCATGGACCAGCAAAAGGTCGACTCCGTGACGCAATGGCCACAACCTGAAACCATCCGACAACTGCAACGATTCCTGGGTTTTGCCAACTTCTACAGGCGATTCATAAGGAATTTTAGTTCAGTTGCTGCTCCACTTACTGCCATGGTAAAGGCCAATAACGCCCGCCTAAAATGGAACCCAGACGCTATTCGAGCCTTTACTCAACTCAAAACCCGCTTCTCCAGTGCACCTATTCTGCGTCATCCTGATCCCGAACAACCCTTTATTGTTGAGATTGACGCATCCAACACTGGCATTGGAGCCATCCTGTCCCAAAGATCCCTAGTCACGAAGAAGCTCCATCTCTGTGCCTTCTACTCTCGCAAGCTCAACTCCGCTGAACGGAACTACGATGTGGGAAATCGAGAACTCCTCGCCATGAAGGCGGCGTTAGAGGAGTGGAGACACTGGCTTGAAGGCGCCAAACACCCTTTCACTGTTATCACCGATCATAAAACTTGGAATATATCCGCTCCTGTAAACGTCTGAACCCTAGACAGGCAAGATGGGCTCTGTTTTTCACACGATTCGACTTCCAAGTCACATATATCCCTGGTTCAAAAAACATCAAAGCAGACGCTCTTTCCCGCCTCTCAGACGATGAAACCTCCGAGAACAATGATGAACCCATTATCAAAGATCCTCTAATTGTCGCTCCCATCCAGTGGGACATCGAACACGAAATCCTCCAAGCCGCCGAAACCAGTTCCACGCCACAGTCCTGTCCAGAGAATAAGATCTTTGTTTCCCCGTCACTTCGGGAAAAGCTCATCTCCGAGGTACATGACCACCCCAGTTCCGGTCATCCAGGCAGCACAGCCACCGTGCAATTAATTCAATCCCGCTATTGGTGGCCATCCATAAATAAAGATGTCATCAACTTCATAAACAAATGCTCACCCTGTCAGATATCTAAACACTCCCGTCACCGTCCAGCTGGATTACTCCAACCCCTGGAGGTGCCACACCGTCCCTGGTCACACATCGCCATAGATTTCGTCACCGATCTACCCATATCTCAGGGCAAAACCACCATCCTCACAGTAGTAGATCGATTTTCTAAATCCTGCCGTCTCATTCCCATACCCAAACTGCCTACAGCCATGGAAACAGCCGAATTACTCTGCGAATGTGTGTTCCGGTACTATGGTCTCCCCGAAGACATCGTGTCGGATAGAGGTCCCCAGTTCACATCCCGACTCTGGTCAGCATTCTTCAAAAATCTCCTGGTGAATATTAGCCTAACATTCGGCTATCATCCCCAATCCAATGGGCAGACAGAGCGCTTGAACCAGGAGATTGGCAGATTTCTCCGCACATACTGTCACTCTAACCAGAATGAATGGGCTAAATTTCTTATGTGGGCAGAATATGCTCAAAATTCTCTGAGAAAGGCATCTACCGGGCTAACTCCATTTCAATGCGTACTGGGCTTCCAACCTCCTCTTTTTCCCTGGTCCGGCGAGACCTCCGAACTCCCCGCTGTGGACACCTGGTTCAAAAGCTGCAAAGAGGTTTGGAACGCAGCTCACACTCATCTCTCTCACGCCGTACGGCGTTTCAAGGAACAAGCCGATCGACACCGACGTCCTGGTCCCATGTATTCCCCAGGACAATGGGTATGGCTTTCTACCCGTGACTTGCGCCTCAGACTGCCCTGCAAGAAGCTCAGCCCCAGGTACGTGGGTCCTTTCCAAATTGAAAAACAAATATCTCCTGTTTCGTTCAGACTGACACTCCCTAATCATTTCCGTGTTTCTCCCACTTTCCATGTCTCTCTGCTCAAGCCTGCTGTTGGTCCAGTCGAGGCGGATAGGGAGGTGGCAGCCGGTGAACAGGGTCCCCCGCCTCTCATGATCGATGGTGAGGAGGCCTACCAGATCCACGAAATCCTGAGATCCAGACGCCGGGGGGGACAACTTCAATATCTCATTGATTGGGAGGGGTACGGTCCGGAGGAGAGATCTTGGATTAACCGCAAGGACATCCTAGACACTACACTACTGGAAGAGTTCCACTCACAACATCCGGATATGCCGGCCCCTCGCCCCCGTGGAAGACCCCGGCGTCGAGACTTGCCTCACTTCAGGAGCCGTTCGTTGGGGGGGGGGCTCTGTCACCGACTCGGTCCCAGTCATTCCCCTCGCTGGCCAGCAGAGGCCACCATCTCCGGACTTCTAACCATTACGTCATCCATTCACCCTGATTCCAGCACACCTGTTCTCCATTCCACTAATGACCCACGTACCACATATAAGCAGCTCTCACACACACCTCAGTGCGAAGTCTTGTTTAGCCCCGGCCAGCATTTCTGAGCGTTCTATCCTGCCTGATCTCCCGTTTACTACTACTGCCCGTTTCACGACTCTGCTCTGTCTTCTGCCTGCCCTCGACCAAAGCCTGTTTCCTCGGACTCTGATTCTCGCCGCCTGCCCCTGACTAAAGCCTGTTACACAGACTCTGAATCACGCTGCCTGCCTCTGACCCAAGCCTGGTAATCACACTGTGTCTGTCATCTGCTACTTCCCCTTTGATGTGTATGTTGTATGTCCGCACAGCCGTGCGAGTTGTTGATGTTTAAGTGTGACTTAATTAATACTGCAAAATGGATCCCTCCGTGTCAGTCTCCCCGTTACAATAGGTTAGGTAAGGTCTCATTACAGCATGAAATGTTCTTTCAAAAGCAGTATTTCAATACAAACAAGCACTCGACTAGTAGACATCATATCGCCTTTGCTGCCCATTATAATTACAATGCTTGCAGGGGAGCACTTTTCAATTTTTTGTTTCATTCAGTGTACCAGTTTCATTTCAGCTATATTTTATAGGTAATTTAAACCTTAGGAGAGTAGTTTCTTTAACCTTTTACTTTTAGAGGATTTTTTGTTGAGAGTTTGGAAATCTCATATCATTTACACATATAAAGTGGTGTGAAAAAGTGTTTGCCTCTTACTGATTTTGTAAGGATGGCTAAATCTGTCCATAATATCAGACCCTGAGAACTGTTATAGAAGTTCATGAGGCAAGACCACGAGAATTATCATGCAATAAAGCAATAAACTTTCTAATCTGAGAAGAAGATCAGCTAGGAGAACAGTTGTTAAACAGTTGTTCCCTCTCTGCCCTCGACTTTGCCTTCTCCACCAGAGCAGCTCACTGAAACTCCACATGGAATGTTCAAGTTCTCCATATGGTGTATCTTGTGGTGTATCTTTTCCCTTTTCATGTTGGGTATAATTTTAAATGTCTCTCTGTGACTTATAAAGTGGTCTCGATTTCGCAGTGGTATTTCTGTTGTCAGATATTAATTTTTACTTTTACTCATTACACTTTTACAGAAATATATGTACTTTCTTCTCCTAACATTGTTAAACCAGACTTGTTGTTTTAATTTCGATGTGTTTGGTGGCCCTATCTATGTTATGTCTTGTCATTGCACATTTTGAATGCCTTTTTAATTCAATATATTTTTATTATTATTATTATTATTTTTTCATTTTGCACATGTTGATCGTATGTTGATTTTATGTTGATCACACACCTTACAAGCCATGAGAAAGGCAAAGATGGCTAATGTGGACAAGACTAATGCTGCTCTGTTTAACTAGGGTAACAAGATGCCAATTAGTTGATTTCTAACAAATACTGTACAGCATATATTTGATGTTTACTTTAATAGCAAACAAACAAACAAACAAACAAACAAACAAACAAACAAACAATCAAAAACTTTAACAATCATGCACTTTTTGAATAAAATAATACTGCAAAACATCAGGGATTTATCACAAGTAAGATCGTGGTTGTAATGGAGGATGTGATTGGGCCTGTTTTCTTTTTTTCCCTTTTTTTTGGCGTAGAATACATGTATTAACAGTCTATCCATGAAATAAAATATCCACACTACTCTGAAAAAAACAAAAAAACAAAACAGGATATCGAGAGTTTTGACGATAATGAAACAGCTTCTGTCAATGAAAGAGTCAAATCTTAATTAATTGATATTTATTATAGCAAAATAAAAGTAAAATATAGGCATGTTTTGGACAAACTTAAGTTTTAAACTGAAGATGTTTATTATTTGTAAAGATATAGGTCTACATATCGCTGAATTATAGTGTATAAACATAAATAATTGCAGTTGTTCTTGATATAAAAGCAAATAAACTACATGTTGAACGTTGAAGTTTGTGTGATAATACACTGGGTGACTTTTTACAATTTTTTTTTTTTTTTGCATGAAAATCAGAAATGTTATTTTATATAAATGCATCAATATGATGTAAGATTTAGTTACCATAGTTACACTAAAACATGTTGTAGTAATGCATAGTTTTTAATTAAGTACATGTTTGAGGCTGTACTTCTTTATTGTACTTTAGTACCAAAAATGTGTAGTCAGTACCATTTTAAACATGAGTATTAGTACTTCTTTTGTAAAGAATGTGTATTTTGCCGTCTCTGCTAATAACTGGGTAGGCATCCCTTACCAGCAGCGATTGCAAATCAAGCATTTCTGAAAACTTACAATCAGTCTAGCACTGTAGATCTCTGGAAGATCTCGACTCATGGGGTAGCAATCATGTTAAGAATGGTCAAGAATCAGCCCAGAAGTACATTGGAGGAGCTGGTCAATGCCATTAAGACAGCTGGCACCACCATTTCCAAGGTTATTATCAGTAAAACACCAAGACGTCATGGTTTAAAATAATGCATCACACGGAAGGTTCCACTGATTAAGTCAGCCCATGTCCAGGCTCATCTAAAGTTTGCCAGAAACCATCTGGATGATCCAGAGGAGGAGTCATGAGAGAAAGCCCTGTGCTCACATGAGACCAAAGTAGAACTTTTTGGTCTTAACCCCATTCCAAAAAAGAAGGATGAGTTTCACCCCAGTAATACCATCCCTGAAGCATAAGCTGGAAGCATCTTGCTCTGGAGGTGTTTTTCTGCACAGGGGACTGGACAACTGCACTGTATTAAGGAGAGGATGAATGGGGTCATATTTTGTGAAATATTGGACAAAAACCTCCTTCCCACAGTCAGAGCATTAAAGAGAGACCGTGGCTGGGTCTTCCAATATGACAATGACCCAATGCACATAGCCAGGAAAACCAAGTGGTGGCTCCATAAGATGCATATCAAGGTTTGGCCCAGCCCGTCTCCAGACCTAAATCCAATAGAAAACTACGTGTTGCTTACCAACAGCCCCAAAACCTGACAAATCTTCAGAAGATCTGTTTGGAGGAAACGTTGGCCAAAACGTTCCTGCAGTGTGTACAAACCTGGTAAAGAACTACGGGAACTATTTGATCTCTGAAATTGTTAACAAAGGCTTCTGTACCAAATAGTAAACTTTTTTTTTTTTTTACTCAACTGATCAAATACTTATTTGACAATAACTTACATATAAATGATTGTTACATGCCTGGGGGTGTTGCTCTGTTGTTCCCTCCTCCCCTCTATGTTTCTATTTGCTGTCTCCTGTACTTCTAAAATCTAGGTGTTCCGATTGGTTGGCAGAGTTCTCCCGAGTGGACCAATCAGAAGAGGATGGGTGTTATTTAAACGCTCCAGTGATGACTCAGCCCAGATGAGAGGGGGATCCATGTTGCTTGTTGCTGCTGTGGGTTTTTTTTTTTTTTTTTTTTTTTTTTTTTTTTTTGTAACTTTTGGTGTCTATCTTGTGCTCGGGTTCGCTTTAAAGAGAGTTTTTGTGATTTAAAAATACCTAGAGGGAAGTGAAGGGAAGTATGTCACGTGACTTACATTTTACACACACGTAGTAGATTTTTTTTGTTATTCCACTAGGTTAGAGGCGGGTGCTACCATATGTATGTTTGTTCCAGTCAGTGCAGTTGAGTAAGGGGCGTGTGACGCTGAAGATGTTTTTTTTCTTATTTACATATTTCTCTTTAGTTATTTAGAGGTGGGGGAGGGAATAGTTAGCGGGTGTTTAAATTGTTATTTTCTTTGATTTGGCACCGCTTATTCTCCTTCCCTCCATCAGGTATTTGTTTACTTTTTGCATTTGCATTTTGTTTTATTGTACATATTTGTAAATATACTTTGGGTGATTTAAATATTTACTTTATCTTTATTGTAATAAAGCGAACCAGTTTTTTTGCCACGTCGTTGTCTGTGTTGATTCATAGCAGCTAACATCTCAGAGGAATTCTTAAAATATTGGGTTGTCATAATTATGTTAAGCCCTTTTTCATCCTCCGAGCCACATGGGGTGTAACAATGATCAATTATCATAAAATGTGATTTCTGAATTTTTATCATTATATTCTGTCTCTCACAGTGGAAATTCACCTACTGTATGCTGAAAAGTCTAGACCCCTCCATGATTTCTAAGGAGATATTAAAAAAATCACAGGGTGATCAAATACTTATTGACCTCACTGTAAGTTCTATAATTAAATTATTCCCATAAACATTTGTTTTTTAATTGTTAAAATTACAAAATAGTTTTTTTAATAAACCAAAATCCAGTCATCACAATGGCTCATTTTAAGAAATACAAAAAAACGGTGTTTTCCAGTCAGACTACCATATACGTCACCACCAGCCCAATGGGGAATCAAGTTGTGAGATTAGATTCCTTCCCTGAATCAAATAGCTCACTCTCCAAAGGAATGCACCAAATTTCAGCTGTAATATGAACTGAAAATACACATTCCTCCCCTCAGTGCTCAGATTTACTCTTGCTCTGAAGTTTTCATGGCGCTACTCAGAATGATCACGTCAGAGCTGCTGAAACACTTAAAAGTTTTTAATAAGGACAAACTTTCGCTCAGACTGCTTCTCATAAAAAAAAAAATAAATAAATAAATACTTCCAAACATATCACAGTTGAGCAAAGTTTTGTTGTTGAATGAATACATCATGATCCAATCGTAAGGTGTCAAAACTGAACCAGGCTTTTGTTTTAGTTTTCAGATACCTTGAGATATCATTTGCACTTTATGGTACTAATTTGTACATTTTCTAAGACCAAAACATGTAGACCTGATAAATACAAATGTGTAAAAGCTACTGCCTCAGTGACAGATTTTGTACCTTCATTTCTGAGAGTGTAAGAAGAAAAGAAGAAAAAAGAAACACGCACACACACACAGGATTAGTGTCCATGCATGCTATGGTATGGAGTATACATATAAAAGTTTGTTCGACTGTGGGGGTAAAAAAAAAAGTGCTTTAAACTAAAAGACATTATTAGTATTATATGCCTAGCCAAACGAATCCTTTTTTAATCTTTTACCCTTTCCACCTTTTCTTTATCTTGTCCAATCATCTTCTCCCCTCGAGAAATGAACCAGAGTCAAATAGTCTTGCATTGAAGAGCCCAGATAAGCAAGCTCTTAACTGCTGGACGGTTAATTAGGAAGACATATAGGCGGTAGAATTAAAAAATATAAAAGTCAGCAGGGAATCCTGAGACAGCAGGAGTCTGAAACATCCACCATGTTCTGCCCCAGGCCCATCATGAAGCCCTGAAAGAGACACATGGTGCGGTAAGCTGATGTAACCCAAGGAAAGCCATTGCTGTAGCTTCAGCCGCTGTATACACAAGTTGTTTCAATGTCCACAAACCCATTCCAGTGGGTGGACGTTTGTCAGAAGAGTGACCATTGTTTCTTTTCTAATGGTTTGACCTGGCAGCTGTTTCGTCTGTCACTTGTTCATGGCTGTTAATCTTTGTGTACAATTTCCTGTATGTTTGCAATTTTTAGAGGTCACCAAGAGAGACAAGCAGCAGATGCACACCACAGCAATTATGAAGGATAAACCCTTAAAGGATACTGTCCTTCTCCAGCTCAGCTTTCACCAGCGGCACGGATGTTGTAAGAGCTCGTTAGTTATTCAATGACAGTCAGAAGGACTCATGATATGCTTTGGTGCTTTAAAAACAGAAAACCACCCCACTTTCCCAAATCATAGTATCATGATATCCATTAATATGCCCATTTCAGATATTTATGAATCTAGTTTATTGTAAAATGGCAACCTTGGCTAAAGGGTAAAAAATGCATAAGAGTGGACATTATCAATATGTTTTTTTTTTTTTCTTCATTGTGATGCTTACATGTAGAAGGTATATCATTTTAGTTATTCATTCAGCAATTTAACTATAAATTAGACTTGTATTATTAGATCTGTTTTTAAGGTAACAACTCGCTGATTCAAACGATCCAGTTACACTGAGTCTCTGGTAAACAATTAATTGATTCAAATGATGGTCAGAGTGGTTCAACAATTAATGATGCACAGATTCAAATGATCTGGCCAGAGTGAGTCTTCAGATTCAAATGATCTGGTGAAAGTGAGTCTATAGTAAACAATTAATTGATTCAAATTATGTGGTCAGAGTGATTCAACAATTAATGATTCACAGATTCTAAGGATCAGGTCAAAATGAGTTTTTAGATTAAATAGTCTGGTCAGAGAATACCCATCAACCCTCCCGTTTTTCCCAGGATTCTCCCGTATTTTAAAGTTCTATCCCGCTATCATCCCATAAAGGTATTTTCCCATATTTCTCCCGCATTTTCAGTCTTTCTCTGAACAGCCGAGCCTCTCTACACGCCACCTATTCCGCCAAACCACCAGGGGTCGCCCCTTGCTCTAAAACTTGAGTCTGTTCTGTGCTTTCGCTTTGTTTAGGAATAAAAACACTTATAAATAAATATTAAAAATGGTGATGTCATTTGCTTTTAATTACAGGTGCTGTTGCCCATCCTATACAATCCTCAAAACAGTCATATAATGGTGCATGACTGTCAGCTGACGTGCTCCATAGTGATAAACAGATGCTGTTTCCCAAACACATTCTGTACACGTGATTTAAGGCTGATAGAAAGTCTGGCTTTGGGTGCGTGTTTAAACAGACATACACACATAATTAATAATAATAACATATAAGGAAGTCGATCCTGGTGTTTTTTTTTTTTTTTTTTTTTTTTTTTTAAGATCCCTTATTATGGTGGGCATATCCCTTATTTTCACATCCCAATGTTGACAGGTATGGGTCAGAGTGAGTGTCAATATTCAAATTATCTGGCCAGAGTGAGCTTACAGTAAACAATTTACTGATTCAAATGATGTGGTCGGTGTGATTAGACAATTAATGCTTCACAGATTCAAATGATCTGGTCAGGGTGAGTCTTAAGATTTAAATGATCTGGTGACAGTGAGAGTCAATATTCAAAAGATCTGGTCAGGGTGAGCCTCTAGTTAACAATTTACTGATTTAAATGATGTAGTCATAGTGATTCAACAATTAATAATTCACAGATTCAAATGATCTGGCCAGAGTGAGTCTTCAGATTCAAATGGAGAGTGAGTGTCTATAATCAAATGATCTGGTCAGAGTGAGCCTATAGTAAACAATTCACTGATTTGAATTAGAGATTTGTGGGAAACTTTTTTTTAGTCACACTCCCACCTGCTCCCGCAAGATTTATTCTGTACCCGACTGCTCACACCGTATATTTAGTCTTTGTTTACCCACTGCCTGACCCTCCACGTTTTATACTTGACATGACCAGGGCTGGATTAATGTAAGGGCTAGGTGGGGCTGAAGCCCCAGGGCCCACGGAAGAAGGGAGCCCTTGATTAGCTAAGGAATTAATTTGATGCTGTGATGCGGAAAAAGCCTCTTTGCATTATGCTTTCTCCCGTCCATAATGTGAAGTATTCCTTTCGGTTCACTGCTTTTCAAAAACAGTGACACTGGTGCTAATCTGAGGTGGAACAAAAAATAAAATTCAAACAGTCTTCGACATTGATACATTTGTACACGTAGTAACAGAAGCTGGGATAGGCGGAATCATACTAAATGGACTCATAACTGAAGCGATGTCTCGACCATGCGGCAGTTACAGATGGACTAAAACCGACGCATACCCGCACAATCCTTCCATCACACAATAATATAACCGAGACTGTGTGGGAACAAGTCAAATAACTTACAGCAGTTATTGAAACATCCATTGTTGCAGAGTATCTATCTCAAGTAGATACACTCTGTTTTGGTTTACAGTAAGACTAACTGAACAAGCTAGAAAGCAAACCTTTTAGAAATGTTTACTTTGCCCCTTCTATGAAAACAACAGTAATAATATGAAGCAATGAAATATTGCCGCTGGTTTTCATCAGACATTATCTGATGCAAAATAAAAATAAAATAAATAAATAAAACAAAGATGCTAACCTTCTGTAACTCAGAAGAACACAATAAGCTATTTTGGATATTTGAAGCATGTATATTAACTATATTACATTATTAGGGATTTATGGGCAGCTGTGGTTCTAACCATTTTTAAGGTAAACCCCTATTTAAGGTATTTATTATAAAACACTAAATTAGAAAGTATTGCAAATGTTTATTTATTTATTTTTGCAGATTTTTGCAGCCTGTTTGAACTTTAAAGTTATTAAATAGATATACAAAATAGAAAAAATAATAATAATAACAACAACAACAACAACAATATATATATATATATATATATATATATATATATATATATATATATATATATATATATATAAAAATGGGATATATATATATATATATATATATATATATATATATATATATATATATATATATATATATATATATATATATATATATATATATATATATATATATATTGGCCCTTGGATTTGCTATAGCCCGGGGTCCAGTGCATTCTTATTCTGGCTCTGGTACCGGCCGTTCCCGCTAAATTTAGATCTGGTTTTCTAAATCTCACGTTTAAATTGGGTTTTACCAAAAGAAAGAGATAACAGAAAAAACTGTTTTGCAAGGATCATAGGCTAAATGTTAGTTTTGTTAGTTTTAGTTTGCGTTTCCTAACAGTAAACTGGTCAGGTCCTGAATGCAGACCTGTAGTTCAAATGATATGGTTATAGTCATCAGACTCAAATTATCAGCTCAGAGTGAATCTAACAAACTAATCCATCCATCCATCCATCCATCCATCCATCCATCCATCCATCCATCCATCCATCCATCCATCCATCCATCCATCCATCCATCCATCCATCCATCCATCCATCCATCCATCCATCCATCCATCCATCCATCCATCCATCCATCCTTGTTGGTTTTGTCCTAGTAAAAGGACAATAATTTACAGGCTTTTTCTTGCATTATTTGTCCAAATTGGCCTTGAATCTTTTTATTTTTCATTGTCATTGCATATTTAAAACTGATCATGGATTTGAAACTTTTTAAAAAAACAAAAGAACTCACTGACTGTTGCAGTTGATGCCCTTTTTCTTTGACCAAATAGAGGTGTCACTCCCTATTTTAATGAATTGTGCCATTGGCCATTTTATTTGACTGTCATGCTCTTCATGTCAAGTTTGATGAAGCATGTAATTATGACAAATGTCATTGCATGGATTCTTGGCGCATAGAGCGTCATGGGTGGCGCTTCAACATGCACATTGCTTGTGGTTTGTATGATCTGAATTAGAATACCAGCTTGAGGCCTTTTTCAGCTCTACAATTTTTCTTGCTTCAATTCATCAATTGTGGATCAATCAAGATTCCACGACAAGTGGAAGTCTCTTGCACCAAATTAAAGGTTGCTATAGAGTATCAAAATATTACAAATAACTATTATATTTATTTATTTTTATATATTTTTTATATATTATTTACATAAGCTGCAACTTTAAATGTTATTAATTTAATAATAATAATAATAATAATAATAATAATAATAATAATAATAATACACACATTTAAAATGATTATAAATTAGCTTATATTTTTGAGTTTCTGTATACCTATATAAAGTATAAAAATTGACTTCACACCATTCACTTGCACTAAAAAAGCTATATTTTTTGGTAACACTTCATAATAACTACACACTATGAATCATTTACTAAGCATTAGCATCCAGTGAATTCAACATTTGTTTAGTATTAACTCTACATTAATAAGCGTACTTCCTGTTGGGTTTGAGATTTTACTTTTTTGTAGGTATTGGCATGTTTGACGTGTGTCAATTTTCTTATGTGTGCATGAATTGTAGCTTGGGGGCTACTTTGTCAAAGCTGCATAGGTGGCGCTGTTGAGTCATTTTGCCACACCCACTTCTAAAATCCATAACAAACCTAAATGTTTGCTACTTCTGGGGTCCGTTCTTCATAGCTCTTTTCAATTTGGCAGATCCTGGATCTGTTAATCTTGAAAACTGAACTCTAAACTCTACTGAAGCTAATTTGGCTCTTCAAACAAAGTCACAAATCAGATTAGATGTGAATCATACAGTTGAATCAGATTGTGTTGTGAAGGATAAATCTATTGATCCTCGAAATGATTATAAGCAATACAACGATTGGCTAATGTCGCAGCAGCGTAATGACATCATCTGATTAATATTATCCATGTGAGCAAAATCAGATAAAATTCACAGTAAGGTTTGTTAAATATAATACGCAATAACTTTCCACATATGTTGTGAGCTGCAGGCTTTACACTTTCATGTGCCAAGAGTATTTAGCAATTTATTTAGTTTTAGATTTTAGATCAGATTTTCTTTACTATAGTAGCTTAGCCCCATTTTAGTTTCTTAATCTGTGTAAGGAATTTAATAAAATTTTGCATCAAAAAAGCATTTTGCGCGTGATGCAGTGGCGCAGTAGGTAGTGCTGTCGCCTCACATCAAGAAGGTTGCTGGGTCGCTGCGTAAAAAAGTGCTGGATAAGTTGGCGGTTCATTCCACTGTGGTGACCCCGGATTAATGAAGGGACTAAACCGACAAGAAAATGAAATGAAAATGAAAAGCATTTCGCTGTAAGTACAGGTGTCTGCCACTTTTTGTAATGCATCAAATCCCTGACAAATTTGCTGTGAAAACAAAACCAAAAATATTCCTTTATAAAAAATAAAAAAATAATAAAAATCAGTGGAAAATTCTGCATGTCTATTATCTTACAGAAATTGTTCTAAAGCTGGATTGATACCTTTAAATATTATGCATTTGAACCTTGAAATCCATGTAAAAATTATTACCTCTGCTTGAAATGAGCCGATTTAATCCTGTTTAAATGAAAAAAAAAAAAAACCTGCTGCTGAGCAAGTTTGAGTTACCAGAACTGTCCTATGACAACAACTTTTGGGTCAGTTGAAGATCGAAACGATCCTGGATCATAACCAAATCCAGCTAATTAAGTAGTCCATGTACAAAGAATGGACCCCTAGCGCACCGTAGGTGCTCAGTCCCTAAACAATGTTAAATGGTTGGCTGTAGAGGTTAATTTGGTGCTTAAAAATGTCTAAACAGTGTCATTCAATTAATCCTAGTGTACTGTTGGATTTTTAACAAAAAATTCCAAAGCATTTTTTTTTCCAAAATATGTTTCAAAATAAGAATTTACCAAATATAGAAAGTTGCGGGCAAATAAAAAAAAACACGGCAAAATATCACAAGGGTTAAATTACTATAATATGATCAAATCAGCTTATTAGTTTATCATTTGAAACACCAATGATTTACACTAGTATAGTCTCATAGAAAGTATAGCTACCTTTTTATGATGAGCTCCAAAAGTCATTGGCATTCTCATGAAGACCATCCATTTAGCCACTGACTGCTGTCTCTTAGCCCTCCAGCAATGGCAACTTGCTTGCATTGTGTACCAAAGATGAACATCATTGTGATGTCCAATTGACAAATGCACTCCATTGGAATTTAGCCATTGTAAAAAATGTTGAAAGCCCCCACGTGTGTTTATGGGGTTCTTTGTGGGTCTTTGTGCCCTTGAATGGTCTGGCCGCATGTTAATGCTGATAGATGAGCTGACACTTGTGGTACTTTAAGCCTGTCCATCAAAAAAGTGGGCACTGGCATCTGAGTTTGACCCCATTCTTGTTTACAAATGCAAACAATTAATTTTAGTTGTGCTGTGATACTTAATTCAAAATACTCTTCACATGCCAGACATTACCATCCATCACTTAAGTACTTACTTTGTTGAAGTGCTTATTTAGTTTACTTATTTATCTTAACAGTGAAATATGGTGAGGCTGCAGAACAACTGCAGATAAACCTTCCTTAGCACATTTCCCCAATAAGTATCTATGACACAATCAAAACTTTGCCTTTGATTGATTTCACAGACTTGGTTTAAGTGGCTAACGAAGGGTATGTTTCCCACTCAACAATATAACTCACTGCTTAACCATAGTTTATAGCATCATTTTTACACTACAGTAGTTCACAAATTAACAAACAAAGACTCTACTCTGAAACATCAGTGACTTTCTTTGGAGTTATGGTTTCGAGAAATCCCATATTGTTGATGTATGTGGATAACATAGGACAATTCAACTATAGATGACAAGCAATGCACCTGAGACTCACACACTCCAGGGAAAACAAGTTTAATTTAAGGAAACTCATTTCAGAATAAGAATTGAATCAAAAGAAGTGGACAGTTGTATGTAAGTATTTTGATTTAAGTTGTTGAGCATGTATAGTTTTACTATGTTTACCACATGACTTTGAGCAGTAGTCTTGTTTGTTTTTGTGTGGCATTGGGACATTTTAGCTGTCTGTAAATATACATGTAAAAAAGTGTCCAATCATCAAGTAAATGTATTTATTCAGTGCTGGCAAGCAATCATTAGTATAAGCATTGAAGCAACCCAAGAGGACAGTGCTCCTTTCTTTGTGCTGTATGTGGATTAATTAATTTTCTGGATTTGATTATTGACAACATGACATGACCCAGTATAGCTTGTTCTGCTGTAAGCTCAAACCTACTAGTGAACAGCTTATTTTATACAAAGATGACTTCAAGAGTTCACACTTACTGTAACTATTACTTGATAATAGTTGCAGGTTTAGCATGCTGTCCCAATAGAGAACCCTGAGCTTCGAAATACGTGAGCCCAGGGCTTCTGCCTGGTCGTTTAGTACAGAAGGGTCTGAGATTAGTTAGGTCTCAAGAGCTCCCCCTGATAATGGAGGAAAAGGGTGGATGGGGGATTCTTCAAAATTGACAAGTTAGGCTATTTATTGAAGGCTTGGTTGAATCTGCTGTGATCAATTACAGCATGTGATCCTTTCGAAATTAGTTTTAAAAACTTAACACAATATTTTACTGTATAATTCCAAGCTAAGTTGAAACAAAACTTTGGGTACCAACTGCTAATACTTTCTTAGAGTAATGTATTAAAATGGGGAATTTGTGTGTGTGTGTGTGTGTGTGTGTGTGTGTGTTTGTGTGTTTGTGTGTGTGTGTGTTTGTGTGTATGCGTCAGCAGTTTTTGTGGTATAAAAATGTTTGTATAGCTGGTGTGTCAGAGCTGACCTGGACGGCAACTTTAAATGTGTACAGTCTTCATTAAAAATTAAAAAAAAAAAAACTACATTTTTTTTAATGTAGTTATTTTTGATGCGAAATTAGTTTAAACAGCCAATTGTGGCTCAGGCCACAGAATCAAGACACTTTAATTATATCACACAGAAAAATCTGCTTTGAGTGTAAAACTAAATAAATTACTAAATACCCTTGACATACTGTACAAATAGCCTACAACAAATGTGGAAAATTAGTTAGTATCAAACTCAGCTTATCATAATTTTGAGGATTTGTAATGGAATCTGTCCTTCACAACACTCAAACGCATGCAGTAATCTCGATTCATCCAGATATTTTAATCTGGCACACTTGTATGAGGAACCAATTAAGCCAAAGATCAAATATCACATTCTAAAGATCCAGAATCTGACAAATCAGAGATCATTTAAGTGATGTGCAAAGAACAGAAATGTAAATGTTTTGTTTTGTTTTGTTTTGTTTTAGCTTTTGTTCAGAACATCACTTTGTGGTAACACCCAAAAGAGGCTCATGATCAATTGCAAGACTTTTATTTATTTTTATTTTTTTTTATCCTGGTTGAATGGCTTGATCAACATCACACAAGCAGTTACACAAACATTTTTTTTTTAAAGGCTGAAGAAGCATCTGTCAACACCCCTTATTTATTCTTTATCCATCTGTTTGTCCTGCTTGCTTTTTTGTTTGTTTGGGGAAAAAAAATAATAATTACACAATGCTAAACTAACTGAGACTTGGTAGGCCCAATCCCATTTTTTCTCCTTAGCCCTTAGTCCCTATCCATAATTCCTGTACCGTATTCCCACAACATTATATCACTCGATGACACTACAATACCCTTTCAGAAATGTCTAGTGGCTGAGAATGAGCTTTTTACAGTGTCTGCTATAATGTTAATGTTGTTTTTGTGTTTTTATATAGATGAATATGGCACCTATGTAAATACACAGTAAAAGATCTTATTGCCACATTAGATCGTTATGATAACATAATACATGACTTCAGTGATTTCCTAAAGATAAATACCAAAAGAATAGCACAACTGAAATAACTACAGTTGTCACAATCGTCTATTTTCACATGAAGCATGAGATCGCGATGACATATAATGACATTTGTAGGTGCTGCAGTGGTGTCCCAATTCTTAGGGGTAAGTATTGAAGCCCTTCAACTTAACCCTCTGTTGTAAGGGCCAAGAGGAAGGCGTAGGGGTACAAAAATTGAATTGGGATTGGGCCTTGGTAATCTACATGCATCTATGTTGTTTTTCTGGTGATTTGATGTGCTTCAGTTATCCCTGTTCATAAGCCATTTGGATAAAAGCATTTGCTAAATGAATAAATTAAGTGTTCATAGGCATTTTATTTAAAAATCAAGGTTTTTTTTTTTTTTTGGAAATTGTCCTCTTCACACATGGTCTAAAAAAACAGAAAAATACATTTGAGTAATTTTACAAATCATGATTTTTTTTTAAATGTCAAATTTAAAAAAGTTAAATGTCTGTTGAATGTTTATATCAACAGATATTAAGCAGACAGTCTACTAATATTTAAATGGACCGTCAAAATAAAATGTTACCAAATACAATTGCTTATCTGAAAAACAGTTCTAAAGTCAGTTAATCTGCTTTAAACTCTATCTTTGTTTTGGTTCTTTTAAATTGCCTAATGCCACTTTAGCCAATTATATTTCAGCACCCCAGGTTGCCTTGATGGAAACAGCCTATTTCATTCATTCAGTCAGAAAGGCTTTAAAAGCATGTGCCCATAACCGAAATGTGACCTTCGGTGGAAAGTAGCAAACTCCGAAATGAGACACAGATTGAGAGTTCCACATGAGGTGGTTATTAGTTAGCATATAACATAAATATTACAAATGTAAACATTAGATGAGCAGGTTACATTGTAACCCCATGTCCTAACAATATGCTACGAGACAAGATTTACAGTGATAAGCAATTTGGCTGTTTGCATCAAACTAAACATGACAGAAATCTAAACACAGCCATTTCGAAGCATAGAATACTCACTCAGTCACAAAAAATGGTAAGATTTATAATCTAATTACTACATATTAAACCTCTTTAACATTATTAAATGTACATGCGGAATCATTAATATGTGTTGGTATTGAGTCACAGTTCTAAAGATGAATTTCAAACTTTTTATTTCATTTTAAAGATCTGAGGTGAACTATTTGCTGCTGCTTTTAAATGTAAAATGGAATTCAAACTCACATTGTTAGCATTTAACACTGAATAAAGCACATGAGGGGCCTGTTTCAGTAAGGAGATTCAAACAACTCAGAGTTTAAATTTGAACTCTGAGTTGATTTACCGAGAAATTAAAAACTCTGAGTTTTCGGTTTCAGAATAGCTGATCTGAGTTGGGTCAATCAACTTTGAGTAGACCAACTCAGAGTTAAGCGTGCACACCGTGACTATAAAAAGGCATTATCAAGGGAGCACAGATATTACGAGTGACCATGGCAACATCTAAAAAAAGAGATCGCTATTTCTTTCTCCAGCTAAACTTGATGTGCTCATACAAAGTTATAGCAAACATGAGCGTATATATATATATATATATATATATATATATATATATATATATATATATATATATATATATATATATATATATATATATAAAAGGAAACAACTATCAGTGAAACAGAGACAGTTAGTCTGGGAAAACAGCTGCTCAAGTTAATGCGTAATTTTACATTTAAAGTAAAAAAAGTAATTTAATGTGTGACGAACATTTTTCTAAACTTTTGAACACGTTTATCAGTTTTATTAAACTTAAAAGTGCACTTGTGTGTCTGCCTTTTTTATTGATCAAGTGATTGAGGTTGATATAACATTTAGAACGTAAGCAGTACTAAATATTTTAGAAAGATTATTAATCTTATTAATTTAGTTACAGTACATGTCAAAGGACAGTGAATTTAAGAGAATTATGAAAAAAAGGACAAGCCATTCTCGTACGTGACTTTGTTCTGTGTGACTAAAATTTAGGCAATATCTATGTTTACATCCAAATATGTTACATAAATACACCAAATATCAACAGTAAAAGCAGAATTTACTGTGGCAGAAGAAGCTGCGTCAATTATTATTATTTTTATTTAATAAATGTACTTTTGCCTCAGAAGAATATGTTGACACACAATTAACATGTGGGGGCGTTTGAAGCCATGTGACGCAGAGACTCTTGACACGCTCCAGACACTCTGAGGTAATCAATAAAATACACTAATACTGAAACAGTTATGGCATTTTAGAATGACCAAAAACAACATTTAAGATGTTCTGCAGTGTGCTCAGCCTGCTAGTTTGTCCATTCACACACATTTTCATCATCATATGATCTCTTATAACAAACTTTTTTTTAATGCACATACTGTAAATTACTTAATTAAAAAGTGCTTCCTTCGTAGTTTATGCACATCTTTTTTTATCAAATAAAAGTTTATCCTACTCAGATATGCACATTTTTTTTATCAAAAGTTATGTGTATCATGACGTTTGCATTGATCGTTTTTATGCGCATCTCCAAACTGAGCTCTAAAATAGGTGTGTGAAAACTTAAGGCTAAGGCGAGAAATACCGCTTTGTCTTTAAAAAAGGGAGGAGACCGACAGAAACTCAGGCCCCGTTTACACTAATGCATTTTTGTTTTAAAACGCATACGTTTTGCTCTGGTTAAGCCATTCGTCCACACTACACCGGAGTTTTCGAGCGCCGAAAACAAAGGGTTTTGAAAAAGCTGGAGAGGCCATTTTCATTATAAAATGCTGCTGCTCCGTTTCAGTGTGGATGAGGAAAAACGGAGACATCTGAAAACGGAGGCGGAGCTGCCAACATTCACCTATTTGATTGGGGCATTTCCTCAATTTTAAGTAGCCTAACACACACAGTTCAGTCCTGCATCCTCTCCTTGTAAGTTCAGACTTCACAAGTTTGATCAAGGCTGCAGTCTCCCCCTTCTCAGTTTGATATAAAAACAGACTACCGAGGACACGGGTAAATCTTCAAAGGGAACAGTGTACTTTAAATCTTCATTCACATCACCCTGACTACGTTGTTTCACTTTCTCAACAAAAAAACGTAAACATGATTTAAGGAACTGCTTATTTTTATTTTAATATTAGCACCTTAACAGACAGCAGAAATGTTGAGGCGCCGTGCTGCATTTATGAGCGTCATCTATAACATAACTGCCTCCTTTCAAATTCAGTAAAAATACGAAACACCCTCTCTTGCTGAATATCAGTTTTAATAATCGATAATGGCCATTATAAAAGTATAACTTACAATAAGTTTATACATTATAGGAAATAAAGGCAAGCGATCAGTCAATATACAGAATGTAGGCTACGTGGCTACAATAATCAATAACTTAACTTTGCACTTAACCAAAACACGTTACCTGAGAACAAGTAATAGATTCCAATGACCAAAGTCAGGGAATATGTCGTTAGATAAAGACAACAAGATGAATGAAATATCACGTTTAATAAACATAGTGAGATTAGATTCAGTGGGATATGCTTGACGAGCAGTCCGACTAGCAGAGCTCTCATATGGGTAGATAGGTGGCATCGCTTGCCCGAGAGTTTGTGTGTGGTCACGTGATGTGCGTTTTCAGCGTTTTGATGTGGACGGAGAGCAGTTCAGAAATGCTGGGTAAAACGCAAGTGTGGACGCGGATCGTTTTAAAACTAAAAAGCACTAGTGTAAACGGGGCCTCAGAGTTTAGATAATAAAACCTGCTCCTGACCAGGTTAGATTCACAGAGTAAGTTACCACAGTAACTGACTCTGAGTTAAAGTTACTTATTTTTCAGAAACAGGCTTGACTTATACTCTGCTATCTCGAGTTTGACAAACCTGCCATTTTGAAACAGAAAACCCCACTTCCATGTGACGTTGCGGTAGCCTTAACATAGGAAGGATTTGGATATAATTGTTTAACTTCAGAACATTTAAAAAGAAGAGAGTTATTGTCTTTCTATCACTCCAATATGGTATGGAATAAGGAATGTGGACAAACTATCCCTACACAGTTCTGTTCAAAAAGCTTACAAATGTTAATTTTCATCATAGGTGCCCTTTAAAATTATTACAAACCAATATTTTTATTTATTATTATTATTATTATTTATTTTATTTTATTTAAAAAAAAAAAAAAACAGGTACACTACTACTCTATAGGCACTCAAGACTAATATGGGCTTGGAACTAAATGAGCCTGTTACATCGACTTTAAAACATAAAAAAAAAAAAAAAAAAAAATACTATAAGGTGTAATGTAATTTAATGTGTTAATAAGATAATGATAATATATTATAGTTAAATTGAATCAAGGCTGTCTGGCACACTGAGGCTTCTGCTGGTAACTCATCGTTGCACTTTTCTCATTAATTTTCAACAATGTAGTTTATTGGACTGTATGCCTTACTCTTTCTTACTGTCTTACTATCAGATGGGAACAAAGCCCAGTTTAAGATGATTATGATGATCAATCTATAAAAAATATGTTATTATTTATTTTGAATTATTATAATAATTACCATATGATTATTTATTGGTCTCTATGTACAAAGAGACACATCTATGTTTATGTAGTCTATAGTTCAGTCCATAACTCCATAAGCATTGCAATATGCAAGTTGTTTGTTATTTCCACTCTAAAGAAACCACATAAATAATGTTCTAGGTTTGCCATTTGATTGAATTTAAAAATGTAACACTGTGTACACACGTACTGTAGCCTCAGCTTTCATATTGAGAGGTATTTGTTGAAAAATGCCACATAATTATAAAATCAATGGGGTGCTGCAGGTCCACTAATCAGTCACTGGAGAATTTTGTCATAAGCTAATTCAAAACTTGCTCTAAATCTGGATAGAAATCTTAGGCATGTAAACCACCCTAGCATCAACAACTTGTGCAGTTCAAGGACTGCTTTTGAAAGAGCTTTAGGAAATATTCTAAGAATTTGAGCTACCGTTTATTTTCTGTTTTGTTTGTACCCTCAAAGCAAACAAGAAAAAAAAAACTGTGATTTTCAAACCATTTAAAATGAATGAAAGCTTTTTTTTCTTTTCTTTTTTTTGACAAAGTTAGTTATGTCTTCTTGAGTAAATACTTTCAAATGGTGTTACTTTGCATGAACTTTAGGCTGTCTGTTTATTCAAAGCAAACTTGAGAAGTGAAGTTGATTCATTAGCAAAAGATGTCATGACATTAAAAGTACTGAAGTCCTTCTTAAGTTTACAAATGGTTGAAAATGACAGACTGCAATCCTTTATATGGAAATTCTATTCATCCAAAACAATGAGCAGCTATTATTCATTGAGGTACAGCAGAAACCACATTAGCCCATAAAGGTCTTGTCCTGTACCATTTATTTCAGCCATAGGCTTACCGCTTGTTTATGATTAATGCTATAATAATACCCCAAAAACTGTGAAGTGTGCTTTTAATGGCACTTCTAATTAATGAAGATAGAGGAAGACATTTAATGATTTGCATTTAATCACACAAGACCTGACACCTTCAAATGCTGATGAATGTAATGGGGATCCTCTTTTTGCACTGCGTTTTCTAGGAACTAATTGAAGGAAGTTTGAGCCACACTCAGACCCTGTGAGAATAGCACAAACATTCTCTAGCTGAAGACACTAATGGGACACACTTCTAACTACCGGGTCAAAAGGTTCCCATGTTTTTTTTTTTTTTTTCTCCTTTTAGTTTTGAGAGATGCTAAATTTACTTGCTGTGCACAGGAAAATCTATTACAAAACCACATTAAAATGGAGCAGTGTTTTCCTTTTATCTAGCCGCCTAATTAATGGATTCCTTTTGTGTTGCTTTAAACAATCATTGTAGGTACTCCTAACAATGTACACATCTTAAAAGAAACAATTGGTTTCTTTCAAACAGACAATGCATACACACTTCTTATAAAGTAAGCAAATGACCTAAAGGAACTGTACAGTTACAAAAAAAAAAAAAAAAAAGTCAATTTGCTCACCCTCAGCCTCGGACCATTAAAAATTTATTATTATGAAATTTTTTTTTCTTTCTGAGAATAAAAAAAATATATATTTTTAGCTAAAACCTTGGCTCTTGGTAAGTTTATTTACAAGATTACTTGTTTATTTGCTCTAATCCAAAACATCGACAAGCAGTGCAGACCATCTTCACAGCACTCTAGATTTTGTGTGTGTATTGCCAATGGTTGAACCAGTTTTAGTGGTTGAGATGCTAAAAACAAAAAGATTAGTTGTAGACCATTAGACTTGAGGGTGTGTTTAGAAATGCAAAAATGCATCTTTAGATTGTTGTAAATTAAATGTAGAGTATGTAAGTCTGAAACCCAATGGTTGAACTAGGTATTGCATTCCTGGATCAAAACAAATGCAAACTAGATTGAAGACCAACAGGAGCGAGTCTGACTATCTAAACCGTATTCTAATTAAAAGCAATGGCACGTGGTAAAAGGAATATTTTTCATATTAAAAGGAGTTTATGTTTTAACCATCACCTTGAATTGATAAGTAAAAACAGCTTATATTTCTTGGAGCTGAACAACAGGAAATTGACAATGATCATCTCAGGTACACCTGGGGCCTGTTTCAGAAAGGAGGTTAAGCGAAAACTCAGAGTATTTTAACCCTGAAATGAGAGAAACTCTGGGTTTTCCCCACCCACTGAATTGATTGACAGCCGCATAAAACATGTCTCTGTAGTAACACGTATAATCATATCAACAAGACCGGACGTGCGCAAAGCAACTGGGAATAAAAGATCTGTTCAGCTCTCTGTGATCATCTGCACCACATTTTTTTAAACAGTGAATGTTTGTAATAAAGACAGTAAAATTGCTGTAATTCATCACCACAGCTGCACATTGTTAGTGCAATCACAAAAAAAAGACGCTTCAATCCCTGTTTGTGGACTTTAATCAGGTTTATTTTGTACATTGAAATAACAGATAACCATACTGCAGTGTATAATAACAAGGATCCTTTCACATTTACCATGCAAAACAGTTCAAAGTCATCAAACGTACAGATGTGGCTATGCGTGCTTTTTACCATGCTTGGCTCGTTTTGTTCAGAGGCTTGCCACAGCTTGCGTCAAATGCTCCATGGAATTTAAATAAATGTGTTGTGCTTTAAATAACATCCACCAGGTGGCGCATTGAACAACAAACTCTACTGTACAGATTACATGAAGGTTATCTAATTATTCTGCTGCTCCAAACTTTAAACTTTTTTTTTTTTTTTTTATGCATGTGTTACGAGTAGAGGAAGATAAAATAGGCGTATTTCATTAAATAAACTTTTTAAGCAGCCCCCAAAAACCCACCCCACTGGGAGGTCACATGTCACATACCAAAGCGCTGAGTTACCATGGTAACAATGTTGATAGTCGAGCTTCAAAGACTTTTCACACTCACACATGAAAGAAACTGGACCTTTCCTTTAATAGCCATTTCTATATTTTAGTATGTAGGTGATGTTGTTGTGCATTCATTCATGTTCTTGTTCACAGGTAGACTGCTATGTCTGTGCTGAAAAAGTGTTTATTGATGATTTACTGGAAATATGTCAATCTTCTTGGTATTAAAACCCTTAGAAGTATTACTTAATAACTTAGACTCAAATACGTCACATAAGTGTTTGATATGTATGCACAGCTAATGTGGTTTAGAGAACAACTCTAGCATTGTATTTTGGTACTAGTAACAAATGTTGAGATGATAAAATCTTTAACACTACTCACCAAACACATGTAAATCACGAGCCTTACAAAAAGAGCCACAAAACTGGCTAGAAGGCAACATCCCATTGGCTAACTCAACCCCTGAGTTCATAACAACAGCAAACCTATATAAGAAACTGAACCTCTTAAGTCACACCTTTCACTAAGCTCTCAAGCTTCTTCGCCTCTTTACATTCTTCAACTTTTCTGTCAAAATGTGAACCAGGTTTTAGGCCTCACACAACCTGGCCTGGCTTCAGCCTACTCTTCAGAGATTTTCAGCATGAAAGCAGGTGATACAGATTTTTTTTATAAATGGTTTTAGGTTAGTGATGTTTTGAATGTGTAATTCTCTCTCTCTCTCTCTCTCTCTCTTTCTCTCTCTCTCTGTCATATATGCATGCTTGTACAAATAAATAGTTACTTGAACTCAAAGATAAAGCAACATTCATTCATACATTTTCTTGTCGGCTTAGTCCCTTTATTAATCCGGAGTGGCCTCAGCGGAATGAACCGCCAACTTATCCAGCAAGTTTTCATGCAGCAGATGCCCTTTCAGCCGCAACCCAGCTCTGGGAAACATCCACACACACATTCACACACTACGGACAATTTAGCCTACCCAATTTACCTGTACCGCATGTCTTTGGACTGTGGGGGAAACTGAAGCACTCGGAGGAAACCCACGCAAAGGCAGGGAGAACATGCAAACTCCACACAGAAACGCCAACTGAGCCGAGATTCGAACCAGCGACCCAGCGACCTTCTTGCTGTGAGGCGACAGCACTACCTACATCGCCACTGCCTCGCTGATAAAGCAACAGGTTGTACTAATCCATTAATGTAGTAAGATAAATAATTTTTCCAGGCCAGGAAATTAATAGATATTTGGATTAATAGACAAATAAACTGTAGGCCCCAACAGACGAGCAGTTCAATCTAATGTAATTTAGTGGGCTACCATTAACAATAAAGTCAACCCAAATAATCATAATTAAATAATAACATGTTATTATTAATATTCATAATTTTATGAGCTTGATTCGTTACATGTGTTGACATTTAGACCATTTGTTTTGATCAAGTATTTAATTTATATTTAAGACGAATAAACTTTAAGATTATATATTAAGTATTCTTAGTTCTTTAGATTTATTTATATAATTTACATAAGTATGTAAATAAAATTAGATTTATAATGTGTGTGTGTGTGTGTGTGTGTGTGTGTGTGTGTGTGTGTGTGTGTGAAGCACAAACTTTGTAGCGACATTGTGTGTGGCTCATCATTGCAGAAAGGCTTGAATTAACTCCACAACAAATACACCTAAAAACCATTGGGAAAGTTATTTCTAGTAAGGCAGATCTGCTTCATTGTTGTCACTGTGCTGTTTATCTCTGTGAGACGTACCAGGTGAAGGCCACACACATCAGAACAATACAAAGATGTCTATGGCTCCGACATTCATGTGTGAATGGTGGATGGGTATAACCAGCACATTTGCATTAAAGGCACAGGCAACAAAAACAGCAACAGTGTTCTAACAGATCAAAATTAGCATATTCAGAAAGGTATAATAAATATTAGAATAGGTATTTTGAGCTGAAACTTTACAGACACATTCTGGAGACACAACAGACTTATATAAAATCTTGAAAAAGTGGTTAAACAGGTGACCGTTAAGAAAAAATTACAGCTTTCTGATTCTCTCCAGAAGAAAATGCACACCTGAAGGTGTGCCGTGGCCGGATATACTGAGTCATCAGTGTGCAGACTACATCCTGTGATTTCAAATACAACACCGAAACAACTTTGTAATCATTGCCCATTGATGAATACAATCACAGCAGAGTGATCAGTCTAGGTTAGTACCAGAAGTGTACAATCACACCAGTGTTCTAAGAGCATTCAGTACATCATTGATCAGCTGCTAAGCTCAAGTGCTTGCAATGACTAAAGCTGAGCAGAAAGAGAAAGACGAAAGTGCACTTGTCAAAAATCGAAACTAACTGTACTTTCAATGAAATAGCATTTGCAGACCTTTACACTTTGTGTGAGTTACTAGCTAAATGAAATAAGTGCTTTGTAAAATCCATGCTGACATCTATGGGAACATCCACATTTTACACAAGCTGACAATGTGTGTTGTTTACATCAGATACACTGCTTAAGTAACTTGAACTTTTATTATATTCTTCTCCCAGTTAAACAGTCACTTACTTTCATGTAGTTTAGGAGAAAATGATGGTTTAACATGTTTTAAAACATGTCCAGCATCTCTAATCTCATTTGCAGTGCATGGGGCTGCAACATACAGTAAACTGCATAAACCAGACACATGGCCAGGGAAATATAATAGTGATGGTTCTAAATAAATTACAAAAGGGGGTCAGCTGAAGTATTTACATCCTTTCTAATGTGAAAGAGTTAACTACAGTATGACTTAACAAAAATTACCATTGCATAACCTTGGAATTATAAGGTTCTATCTGCGTTCTGTATGATTTTGAGATATTGAGCTTTACATGCATTCTTTACTTGCGTTTATATGCATTTTTTACTTGCATTCCATATAGCAAACAGTATGAGTATAACATTTGTTTTTAAACAAAATGTAAACAACTTACAAAAACATCCCATAATGTAAATAAGTTGTCATTTAATAAGAATATGTGAATGACTCAATTTTGACAAAAATGTCAGATAGAAGCTTATAATTCTAAGGTGACGATTGGCCATTTATTTATGGTGTGTATACATTTTTAAGGAACTTTTTGTTGGTGCCCCAACAAAGATTTCACCTCTTAGTAATGGAATGTCCCATTTCCACTAAGTTGCACGGTACAGGATGGTTCGGTACACTGGGACGCTGTTTCCGCTGTCAAAAAGGAACCAAAAAGTAAACCATATCATACCACTTTCTAAAGGATACCTAGCACAACAAAAGGGTACTGAAAAGAGGAGCAATACACACAACTACACTATTGGTTTACAGAGATACATGACTAGCTTGTGCACAAGCCAGGAGACTTAAAACAATGAAAGCACCATTTTTAAATACACAGCCAAGACATTACATCACAATAATATATAACGAACCATGGTCGATTAGAGCTCAAACAAACCTTGTCGCTGTCTTGATGAATAGCCACAAAGCCAAGAAGACATGCACGTGTGAACGGTGGGTGGGGAGAACCAGAGGCCTATGTACAAAGACTTGCCTTGAATGAATACTAAAACATTGCGTATGGACAAAGCTGTAAATGTGCATACGCAGTAAAAAAAATCAGGTGTATGAAACACTGCATACACAGAATCTCACACATATTCTCTTTGTACATCTGAATTAACATGAACTTGAGCGCGGGGGAACAGGTGATGCTAAACTAACAACCTTTGAGGAGAAAGTTGCCTCACTTGTGGGTGACACTTTATTGTCTGAAGTAGTGTCTGTGGGAGAAACAGATGTATTAAAGGAACGCTTGTTAGGGCGGTATAGCAGCCCCTCTACGCTCTTCAGCTGCCCAATCAAGGCCAAGGCCACCTTGCCACAATATTTTTTAAATGTGTTTGAGCATCACATATTATTTGCACATTTATTGAATGGAAATGTTTTCGATTCACGTATGCAAATGCGCCTTAAAATTTTGCCCTTATAGGAATGTAAAAGTGAAATGTGAAAGTCGATTGTATATTTGGCACATTAAATGTTCTTTATGATTAAAGCAAAACTAACTTTATTATAGGTTAGACTTAGACTAAAATAAAAGCACAAGGGTTCATTAAATAATTTGTGTGAACCACAAATCAACATTTAAAGTGACCCTTTCAAAGTTACCCTAAATAAATGTGAACAACTTCACATTACGGGAAACTTTTCTTGTACCTTTATGTTTCTTTGTGAGCCGACTGTATGGTTGTGTGGTAAAAATAAATAAATAAACACAAATTAAACAAGTATTCCAGTTATACTGAAATGTCTACATAGAATGAGAATAATTCTGCAAGCTACTCTTCTACTCAACTTTTTAAAGAAGTGAAGTGACTTAGCTAAAAGCCTATTTACCCACAACTGCAGTAGTGCTCTTAATTTGTCACATCTACTAAGAAATCAAAGATGTTTTGATGGAGATTAGAGGTCACCTAAGCCTCCTGTGGATAATTCCTCATGTGTGTGGGAGAGCATCACTCTACTAGAAATGTCTAATATCTAAAAAACCTGGCAAATCATGCTGTGAGTGAACATATTAAAACATAATTTTTGGTCTACATATTAATGAATGATCAGTTCTAATTTTGGGGGCTATGTGGGGTTGTTTACAGCGCTTACCCCGCTTACAGCGAGGCTTGTCGCTCAAACCACAACAGACTTTGCTGGGCTTACCTGTGTTTATGTCTGTGCCTCTCTGGTGGTATTTCCCCAGCTAAGCTGCTTCAGAGTACATTCCACCCGGCATCCTAAAACAGGAGAGATCAATGTACTAACCAATGTCTTAATGCCTGCTGTGTTCATGGCTCCTCACCACCTTGCTAAACCAATAGTCCTAAAGTTTATTGAGTTCTCCAGTGTATCAACTCACAAGATGGGCACTTCTAATCTGCCACCAGCTCCCAAGTTGGCTTTTAGTACCAATTCCCTTCTTGTCATAGTTTCTGTTCCTGAGTTGCCATTGCTTAAGCTACAGGAATGGCCACCACCACCTGAGGTACCACAAAACTGGTTTCAAGTTCACCCTGATTACACTCACAGCATAATTGAACATCCTAATGCCCATTAGTTACTTGGACTAAAAATACACCATTCACACAGACACCCATTGAGTCTTGTCTAGCTATTGCTGTCATTTCAAAAGCCCCTTTTACACATACAGACCTTTCTAGAAAATTTTCCAAAAATGATCATGTGTGAACAGGCCCTTTTTGAAAATACCGGTAAATTTGTTCCGGTAATTTTCTGAAAAGAGAAGTTGTAACATTATTGGTAATTTGTCAAAAATGCTGCTCTGTGTGAACACAGAAGGAAAATTGCCGGAAAGAGCACGTTAATTATTAGAAAGAGCTGACTTGAGGCGTCAACTCCAGCAAATCAGAACATTCAGACACTATTACATCCACGCTGTTTATAAAAATAAACGCCTTTGAGTAATTTTCAAGCTGCTAGATGTTAGTCAGAAAACATTTCTATGTTCCTTCTAAATTATTGATAAAATGCTTATGATACACATCTTCAATCTCTGCTTCAGTGGCCTTATGCGTGTGCACGTAAAGCAGTGCTCCAGTGAGCGCCAGCACGCACACATATTATATACATCTCGACATGCAAAAGTATTCATCAATGTTTTTATCAAAGTTGTTCACAATGCTCATCCATCCACAGGATTTGTAATGTAATCAAATGTGTAAACATTTAGCTGCGGCTTGCACTTTTGCCTTTGTATTTCTCTGGGACAAAGCAGCTTGATGAATGCTAAAGCTTTAAATAAAAGTGAAACCATCAACAAAAGCTCATCCCATTTTATGTTTACAAATACAAGTGCAGCCATTTAGAGGTTCTTTCTGGTTAATGATGTCAGAATTTACCAGTATTTTGGAATGAATGACAAACATTATATGTTCCAAATTAGAAATACAGTCTAAATATAATGGTCACTTAAAATTGGAGGCAGACTAAATTCAGAGCTGGAAACAAATACAAATATATTTTAATAAGTAACAAAATTTGCTTCAGAAGCCCTAGAAAAGACTTGTGTGCATTTAAGTTTGACCATTAATTGGATTCAGTTATTGGGCTGATAGAATGAACCTTACACAGTTGATCATATATTATACTGTTATGGTCACTTCCTTAAGACTGATGGAAAGAAAACATGAAAAAAAAATACACTTTTAAAGGATTATTTTTCAATTGTATCTATTTTATTTCTAAATATTTAACACACACTCCATGTCTTTGAAGGCTAGGTTCTCGCAGTGAATTTTTCCACCCACATTGAGCCACTTCAGTGTAACTTACATAAATCAAGCATTGTTGTATTCCTATCTATATTTTTAAGAATTTTACAAAGGGGTTTGTTCATAATTTATCCAATTGATTTATAGCATATTTTAGTCCTAAAAGAAAAAAAAATTTAACTACTTTAATTGTTGACGATATATACTGAAATGGTGAGATGATAAATCCATTATCCTCTTTGTAAAAAAAAAAAAATAGGTGTGAAACACATTATAGTATTTTATTTTAATCCTTTTTAATGTATAGTACATAGATCACCATTCCTCATGCCACCTTTTTGAGTTCATTACAGAGATCTGTTTTGACTGGCTTGAATTTAATTCAGAATTAAACTATTGATTTTTTAATTAATTAATTAATTAATTTATTTGGACCTGAAGAGCTTGACTGTTTCAATTAGAATCATGTGTCTGTTATCAAACGTAACTGACAACATCGATCTGCCACTGTCTAACCATGACAAGCTGCCATAATAGGAGAAACAAATAAGAATAAGCCTGCATTTTTAAAGCCTCTAGCCATTAACATCATAACAGACATTTATCTGCTTTCCCAGCTTTCCAAGGTTTCTAGTCTGTTGGCCAATTATAAAATATAAATAAAAATAAGCCTAATTCTGGGAACCTATCCTTTAAACAGGGCTTGAGGAGAAATGATGTGAATATGATGCTAATGAGGACTCGCATGGAAAAGAGTCATTTTTCTGGACACACAAGTTTGGAATAAAACTTTTCAATGAAAGGTTTGCCTGTAATAATTATTTCAGTCTGCTGTCTAGAGTTTCTGCAACTCACCAACTCTCTGGGCTAATTAAACCTAGAAAGACTTTTACATATATTGGGGGAGAAGTTCTGATGAGCACAAAGTTGAACTTTTGACCCAGACAGGTCTGTCTGGTCTCGTGAACTGACCCCACAACCAAGCTCATCCCACACTGCCTTCAAACTGCTGCTGGCTCTCATTTCACACAGCTTGATGTCAAACAAAACAGCTGAACATTGAGTGGAATTATGTGGAGGGATCAAAGCTGAAGGAGGACACCAACTCCCTGGATGAATCAGACTCACAACTGCCACTTGCCTGAATAAAAGTGACAGGATGATGTGATTTCTCTTGTCGCGTATAAAAGACTACTCAAGCATCCCTCTCTCTTTCTTGAAAAGAAACTATGGGTGATTAAAAACCATCTGAGCTGATATACTTTAGCATGACAGAGCTGAATCCTGTTGGGTTAATGAAACATGGGTAATAGGATAAACCCAGACTGACTAAAATTATATGACAGTTGCTTTCATTTCAGCATGCTTCCATGCACAATGCCTTCAAAACTAGTTTACTATATGGTACATGTTTTGTAAATGAAACTATTTTGATTAAACAAGGACACTTTCGAAAACAAAGTCATGGTGGCCCATATCCATTCAATTTTAGGTTTGCTTGATCATCACGCATCCTTATCTGATTCATCAACAGTTACGGTATCAATGGCAATTACTGACCAGCCTTAGTAAATGGTTGTTAACCAAATGTTAACTGTCAACCAACAAAAGTAGAATGTTAAGTTACATTTACTTTTAAATTGTGAAGTGTACAATAGCTTCCATGAACAGAGAAAAAAAATAAAAAATCAAAGTTCCTTAAGAAAATAAATTTATTATTTAGAATTGAACGGAGCCTCAAGGAGCATACTAGACTGTTTCTGGATATTGCGAACAACACCACCAGATTTCCAGACGACATGCTCTGCAGGTTCTACAATACCAACCCTAACACCACCTGCAGAGTGCTGCTGCCCAAATATGGTCCTTGAGGCAACTTCGCCTCTTATGTGGAGACTTATGTGCAGACACTAGTGAGGCATGGATCTCCATTCACTGTCTGAGGAAGACCTTGTCAGTGTCACTTCTGACCCAGAGACCAGCCAACCATAACTTGCTAAAGCCTACTGCCAATGAAGAGCCACTTGTGGTGTCTGAGCCATCACCATCAAGAGCGACATAATTGAAATATCTATATAGAAGAACTACAGCAGATTGTCTGACTAGGTGCGTGAGCCCACAATATTGTTCCCACCTTCCCACTGCTGAGGGTTAGCTGCTGCTGGAATCTGAGATGCTGCTTATCAACCTCTGGAGAGATGTCAGCCCATCCCCGCTGTTCCAAGACAGCATAAACTTTTTCCCAGATCCGCTGTTAACAGACACCACAGACCTTCTATTAGCCGGCTGTGCCCATACAGCTTTAACTCCAGTGTGATAGGTAGCATCCAACCCAACCCTCCCTCTCCACCTATGCAAATGTCTATTCCTGCAGCCAGTCAGCCAGTGTCAGCAACACTGCAGTCAGTGTGAGGTCTCATTAAGGGTTTGCCTGACATCATTGCCATCGGGTTAGTTGCGCCCTTTGTCCTCACCTCCAATCTGCGGACTCCACCTCAGCCCTCTGTTCCTAAGGCTACACCTGGTCTCACTCCTCCCTTGTCTCCACTATGAAGAGTCATACCACCAGCTCCACCAGGCTCCTTTATTCCTTAGGTTTCCAGGCTGCACTTCATCACTCCATTCTGCCGGCTAAGTTGAGCTCTTCCTTCTCTCCAGCTCCACCTTGATCCTCTGTCACTCTGGCTCCACCGTGGGCTTCGGGATCCACATCTTTGCCTCGGTCATGTGAAACACTCATTCAATCTAGGCTCTCCTGGAACTCGGCATCAACCTCATCCTGCAGCTCTCTGTCACATCATAGGGCTCCACCTCCATCAGTGGTCTATCTCTCAGTCAGTCCTCTGGTGTGATCAGCCACTTCTCCTCTATAGACCCTGACCTGTCCTCCGGGTTGTGTCCTGGGTCCCGTCCTTCACCCTTTATTATCCAGCTTCCCTCCTTGCTGCTCCCTCCAGGTAGTCATGCCTGGCCGCCCCCTCTGCTCTCCCTTGTGAATATGTTTTTGTAGGCACGAAGACACATAGGGAGGTGATGTCAAGATTATGTGTTTCCCGTGTATTGCATTCCATGACATTTTTGTTGAAACCCTGCAGGGACACAGGCCCTCCAGGACCGAAATTGCTGACCCCTGGTGTAGGTGATATAGAGTGGCGTGGTGGTGCAGTGAGTAGCACTGTCGCCTTACAGCAAGAAGGTTGCTAGTTATAGCCACAGCAACGTCATTTGGCATTTCTGTGTAAAGTTTGCATGTTTTCCCTGTGTTCGCATGCCGTTCAGGTGCTTTGGTTTCCCTCACAAGTACAAAGACGTGTTATACTGTAGGTTGATTGGGTAAACTAAATGGTCCATAGTGAGTGTGTGTGTGTGTATGTCCTGGTCCTCCAGGTTGAGCATTGGGCTAATGACCCACCTCATAAAAATGAGGTCTTATGAAACACCAACATGATGTGGCTAAATATCAGTTTAGTTTTAAACGGGCCTGGGAATAAGTAAGTAGGTGGTACATTCATGATCAATGTTATAGATCTTTAACAAAATATTTGTGTAAGAAATATTGCAACAGCCATTTTTAACTTACTAATAAACTAAACATACTAACAAACTTTCAGCATGCTAGTCAAGTATATCCAGTGAGCCTGGAAAGTGTATATTACATTCATATCAGAATTAAATGCCTTGTTTTTCCTCACACTTCATTAATATGCACCGCAGTCTGTACCTTGTCACAAAGCCATGTTTTTATCTTGTATTATTGAGAACATAAAACGAGCTGTCAAAGACTGAGTGAAATAAATTGGCCATACTGCAATGAATTGTAAATAAGCTTGGAGAAACTTTCTTTTGTGTCTCCCTCTCACTTTCAACTCTTTCTGAAATAACTGCCCAGTCTCACTGAACAGTTAACTGTTGCCTGTCTTGTAATTTTAAACTTCTCATACTGTCATAGCATGTGTATTTATAATAAGCATCATACAGGTTCCTAAAGTATTGGGGATTGTAACTCTGTATCTCTGCATGTCTTTTATTCTAGTTCATACCTTTAGCCAAATATGTAATCAAATAACAAACATTCAATAAAGTCCTAACAAAGATTTAGCTCACAGAACTTCTTAGCAACTGCAAAACAATGCTCTGGCATCCTCTCAGCATTCTAGCAGTGCAGATAAGACACCTTTACATATCTCAAATATCCATTAGGAACTTGAAAATGCAAACACAGAAAGAGCAGCAATTATGCTGGTTCAAGTCTGTTGACCGCATATGTAACCATCTACCTAGTAATGCATCTAACAATTTTAGCCAGTTTAGTTCATTTTTCACTGAAAAGTGCTTGTTATTATTATAATTATAATAATAATAATAATAATAATAATAATAATAATAATAATTATTATTATTATTATTATTATTATTATTATTATTATTATAAATATTTTTATGACTTTTTCCAAATAATTTGTACTTTGTATATTTGATTATACTTATTTTGTAAATAACCCTACTCATATATTTACATTTGGTAATTATTGTTTTAATGAATACCGATTTACTACTGGGCGACGCAGTGGCGCAGTAGGTAGTGCTGTCGCCTCACAGCAAGCAGGTTGCTGGTTCGAGCCTCGGCTGGGTCAGTTGGCGTTTCTGTGTGGAGTTTGCATGTTCTCATTGCATTCCCGTAGGTTTCCTCCGGGTGCTCCGGTTTCCTCCACAGTCCAAAGAGATGCGGTACAGGTGAATTGGGTAAGCTAAATTGTCCGTAGTGTATGTGTGTGTTTGAATAAGAGGGTGTGGATGTTTCCCAGAGATGGGTTGCGGTTGTATAAACGTGCTGAATAAGTTGGGGGTTCATTCCGCTGTGGCAACCCTGGATTAATAAAGGGACTAAGCCGAAAAGGAAATGAATGAATGAATGAATGATTCACTACTAACTGACTAAAACTCTTCCCAATGTTTTGGTTATGTTAACTGTTGAGAATGTGTGCTACACTAACCTTATCATTTAAATACAATAGAACTCCTGAGATTTATATTTTTAAAATATACTGCCAGATAAACTTAAATATGAACATTTCAAGGGAATCCAGTTGAGAAAAGTAACATATCTAATCCAATATTTTTGTAAAACCTGAAATATGTTGCTCCAAGTACATTTCATTACACGTTATAGGTGGAAAATCCACCAGGGGAGCTGTCTAAAATGTTTGCAAATCTGAAATATGTTACTTATGTTATGTTGTGTTTCACATGCACAGATACACTTTTTTGTACACACCCACAAAAAGCCAGAGATTGTCATTCAAATCATCTGGCAAACCACTGAATGAAAGCCAACCAAAAGTGTTTTCAAAGGCAAAATTGAGATAAAAGTGCACTGTGACATTGCAGTTTTAACCTGGATTTCACATGTTTGTCTTACTTTTGTGGAACTGTGCTTCACCAGACTCAAACCTAAGTGCTCTACATTATTAATATTGTGAGCTACCGAGTAAACTGACCACACTAAAAGAGTTGTTCATACGAAGATAGATAAGGCAAATGTTTCTGATTGCAAATTATGGACATTGTTAATGTGTTTTGTAGTATTTATTTGGTGATTTGCAAAGAACTGCATAGAATAAGCCTTTTTATTGATAAGTCCCTGTAAATATCACTGGAGTAAAAAGGAAAAAACGTCAAACCACCCAATATTGTTCATTTTACTCACTTAGTCCAAAGACATGCTGTACAGGTAAATTGGGTAGGCTAAATTGCCCGTAGTTTATGAGTGTGAATGATTGTGTATGGATGTTTCCCAGGGATGGGTTGCAGCTGGAAGGGCTTCCACTGCATGAAATGTATGCTGGATAAGTTAGCGGTTCATTCTGCTGTGGCAACCCCAGATTAATTAAGGGACTAAACCAAAAAGAAAATGAATGAAGGCACATATTTCCATTGAACCTGTTTTGCAAATTTCTCTGCTCTAGAACTCACAGGTGTGACAAGACATTTGTTTTCTGTTACATGAACACTATGTCAAGGGGATAAACAATCAGTGTATGAAGTGGAATATAAAGTCTAAGAGTACCACTGAAGCATAATTTAGTTATTTTCATAGCAGAACTGTGTTGTCACATGTAAAATTAACATTCTTCAACATCAACTGCTGATGTTCATGTGCAGCTGTTCAAAGTCATGAATGGCTTTGCTTTTTCTGAGACATTTCAGTGATAATTAGAATGGCCTTTAAGTCAAATGGTGTCCTACATAACCCTCAGTGGTGCCAATGTCACGGATGAAGAAGCATTTATTCATCAAAGCTCTTTGCAGCCCTCTGTTCTTGTAGGCTTTTTGGTTTGGACATGGAATGAAAGAGCAAGTTGGCCCATAGTGGGTTGGTTTTTGAAGCCATTAAGAATGTGCCCACTCTCCATCCCTTTCTGAGCCCCTCTCTCTGATAGGCATGTCTAGAAACATCATTGTTACACATTCAATACATCTTTTTTTCTTACAGAAACTCTCACCTTCTCACATATTTAAAAAAATCATGCATGGGGGGACATTTGCAAAAATGGCTTTGCTGCTTAACCGTTTAGTAGCAGTTTCGAAATGAAATGTCAGGTGAGTGGTGTTAAAAATGTTACATTTCCTCAGAAACAAATCAAAGTAAATGTGGTAGTGCTTTAATAAATTGATTCATGCTTGTAATGCAGCAGTTCAGAAACCAAATGGATGCTTAAGTGATGATAAAACGCTAAAGCCTGATAAGTAATAAAAAAAAAAAAACACCTTAGTCCTAAAACCTTAGTCGTTAAACTTTAGTCCTTAAACCTTAGTCAAAACCTTAAGGCATTTATTGTCAGCGTTTTATGAGATTTTTCCATATTCAAACCCAAGCGGTTTTCACTGGCATCAAGCAGATGAGTATGCAAAATCACTCCTTGACATTAGATGGCGCTACACAAATTTAAACTTCTGACATACCACTTATAACACAGAAGAAGAGGAGGAGAGGAAGTGGCGCGTCAAAACAAAAAAAATGAGCATGAATAATTTTTTTTTTAATGACACTTCTGCGCCTGGCGTTTTGCGCGTTGGTGTGCACGATCACATTGACGCCCTTTATTTAGTCACGAGGTTTTTAACGATGACGGAAAAGCGAGCAAAAAATGTCTTGGTGTGCACGGGTCTTAAGAATGATAGTGTGGCAAAATGTGCTTATAAAGCAAAAAGTATGGCTTTAAACTTTGAACTTTTTTAATGGCTGTAAACTTTTTAGCATGACTTAGAAGTCACAGGACCATACTGAGGCACTTTTATCATTATAATAGAACATGTATATATAGAGAGAGACAGATTTGTGCTACAGTATATCAGTTTACAAATCATGCATTATGCTAAAAGATTTAGGTATTTTATTGCCTGGTGAGTTTCTACTGAAACTGCTATAAATTACAGGTATAGATAAACTAATGAAAGTGAATAGTAACTGAAATTTAATGGGGTGCTCCAAAGTGTATTTTTAGGGCTTGGTTGTGTTTATAAGATGGAAAGCAATGTGTGCTCATGCTTTATTTGTAAATAATCACACAGTTTTTTTTTTCATATATCTTAATTTAATTATTTACTGCTACTCAGCTAATATGGAAACGACACTTATATTTCCTGGTTCCTCTGAAAGCCCATCCTCAAAAGGCTGTGATTGAACAGCTAATACAATGTGCTGTGATTTGTGGATCGGCTCTATGTCACCAGGTTAGTAGCATGCGCTGTGCCTCTGCTCTGTAAATACTGTCTGTCAGTGTGAGCCTAAATTAAACATTCATTCAGCTTTTTTTGTAGCTGTAAACAATGTCTTAAACTCGGGTTTAACATGGATTTACAGAATTAGACATAAAATGAAAATAAAAATAGGCACTGAAAATGTATTAAAAATGAACAGTAGATTATAGAAATCAAAATACTTTGTTTTATTACCAATAGACAGCTCACTAAAATAACTATCACAGGGTCTGACCTAGGAGATTTTAATCCATCTGAATGATTTTTCAACTAGCAAAGCACAAACAAAATGCTATCCTTTCCTGTATTTTAATGATTTAAATTTCAGTCCTTCAATTGCATTATATTAGTGTACAAATATAGGGAATAGTGACTTAGGGTATATTTGGTGAGTATGGACATAACTAAACTGACAAATTGTAAATATGTTTCCTTGTGAGATCAAGCTGGAGGATCAGCACATAAGCCCGAAAAGAGATGTGTACCTGCAAAAGACATTGTTCAGTGAGTGAGTGAGTTGGGGTGGTGTGTTTGGAGATGTTTTCTGTCTGATGAATGAATATCGCCTGGATATCCATTCATTTTCTACAGTGGTCACTTTTGACCGGGAACACCACAGGTGTAATAAGGTTGATTAAAACACTCAAAATTCAATGAACGAGATAATCATCACTTTTATATCACAGTACACAGTGTGGAGAATATAATAAGGACTTGAGGCAATCAGATGTAAAACACAATATTTATGAGTGATTTGAGATGTAAATCGGTCAGATTTGAATGAATGAATGTATGGTTTTAGGCGAACTAATCTAAAGTTGTGCTTAAAAATGGTAAAAGTCTAGATGGGATATCGCTGTGGATACTTACATCATTCATTCATTCATTCATTTCCTTTTTGGCTCAGTCCCTTTATTAATCTGGGGTCACCACAGCGGAATGAACCACCAACTTATACAGCATATGTTCTATGCAGCGGATGCCCTTCCAGCCACAACCCATCACTGGGAAACATTCATACAGACTCATTCACACACACACACTCATACACTACAGTCAATTTTAGCATGCCAAATTCACCTGTACCACGTCTTTGGACGGAGCACCCAGAGGAAACCAACATGAACATGGGAAGAACATGCAAACTCCATACAGAAATGCTAACTGACCAAGCCAAGGCTAAAACCAGCAACTTTCTTGCTGTGAGGCGAACATGCTACCTACTGGGCCACTATGTTGCCCATATTAACATCAATATAACATCATTTTTGTGACACTGTACAACAATAATTAATGTTTTTACATTACTGAAAGTCTTAGGCTTATGGTTTTATCAAATGTCAAATTTATCAAATTATCTTGTGAAATAAATCACACTTTTATTTTAAGATGCAGGCAGATATATATATATATATATATATATATATATATATATATATATATATATATATATATATATATATATATATATATATATTTTTTTTTTTTTTTTTTTTTTTTTTTTTTTTTTTTTTTTTTGTAGCTTATTTTATAGAACAGACATTCAAAAACATCTTATAAAGTGTGGTAGTCCAAAACATTTAGTTAAGGGTATGTTTCTAATGACTATTAATGCTGACTAAATTTGCTGGAAATAACAATGCTTTTCTCAACTGCTCTTGTCACTTTCATTATATTCTGGGTATCCTGTGAAACATCATCATCTCTCCTCTCCAAACATGCTGTTAAATGTTGTATAAATCTAATAAAAAAAACTTAGAAATGCGCACAAACATTGATAACTGCTGATCATTTGTCAAACGGAAGCCCCATTTTGTCTGACAGGCAGGCGATTGGTCCAACCATCCTCCTGTAAGACATAGCAGCACTCTTGAGAAATCTCTTCTCAATCTTGAGAAAGATTCAATACTATGTAGAGTGGTATAATGTAGTGTGGAAGACAATCATGTGGATGATGAAAATGTTGAACAGCCTGTGACTGATGTTGAGGAAGCTAATAAGGTCATGTGTAGTTGTGAAGCAGTGAGTAAAACAGTTAGCATGGATCGGGATGATGAATTAGCCACAATGTGCCATTTACTGCAAAGGTTATAAACTTGATGGAGAGTCGTGTTTTCTGTCATTTGATGAAGATTTTGTTTATGAGATACATCTGTCGATGGCGTTTCTGACTGAATACAAAATTTATTTTAACCCATTATTTAACTATTAGTATCTCTGTTATGCAAAAAGTCTTTAACACTCTTATATATAAATAATAGATAAATAAAAGATATATAATAAATAAAAGATAAATATATCACCTCTCTTCAACCTTTCTGATTTAAGTAAATCTTTGTAAGAGTGCCTTTTAAAATATTTATTAAACTAACCATATTTAAAATTATTTGAGCTTTAGGCTGGTTTAAGAGCATTTGTAAATATGCATAGTTACTAATTAAGCTGGATTTAAATAGTCTATCCTTTTAAATGCAGTGGATTTTAAAGGATATCAGCAAAAACTGGGCAAAAAAAAACGTTTCCTTACAATTTTCTCAGATTTTCAATTGGAAACATTGCTTGGCAAACAAGCAATTTTGAAATTCATGTCACTGTCACTCATTTTGCGGGTTCAGGGGGCTGTTTCATTAAAGTGGTTTAGAAAAGCAGGTATTAAAGTAAAAAAAAAAAAAAAAAAAACTTACTTCAATGAGCCGAACTAAATGTCCATGCTGTAATTGGTTCCATAACATCTGAATTCAGTTTAAATAATCTAGGTAACTGCTCGTGCACTTACTGTAGTGAAACCCTGAAGGTCGAGCATAGATGCATTGATTATGTTGTATGCTACCATGGCAACTATGATGAAAGAGCGATTAAAGAGATTATTTAGAAATTATTAAGATATTATTAAATAAAACTTTATTAAACAGGAAAAAAATCAGCATAATGTTTGGTGCATATATATTTACTATTAAGTGACTAAAGTTTTAATCATTATTAAAAGGTTAAGTGAATCAAAATGGCATCAAATTACGACAAGCAAATGTTAACATTACTTTGATTAAGCTTGAATTTAAGACTAGCCTGAGTTAATCTGCCCCAGACCAGGCTAGTTTCCCAACATAAGTTGCCATAGTAACTGAGTTTGAACTATCGTAAACTTGAATTATAACAAAATCCGCCATTAAATAACCTGACTTACCAAAGTAAGCCTGGCTTTTTTCATTAAAGGCTTGGTTTATGAAACAGGCCCCTGATAACAGGCCACAAATATGAAACAACACAGTAATAAATGTTCATTGTTGGTTCATGTTAGTAAAGCCATTAACTAACGTTACCTAACTGTAAAGTGTTACCAAAATAACAAGACACTGAATGACAACGAAACGTAGTTTCCATTTACGACATTTGGCAAAAGTGATGGCTTGTTTCTTTCTCCTTTTATGACTTTGGAAAGATGATTCATGTTTTTTTTTTTTTTTTTTTTTTTGGGGTGGGGTGGGGTGGGGGGGGTGATGGGGCTTCGTCACCTTGAAATTATAAGAATCTATTTGTGTTCTGAATGATTTTAAGATATTGAGCTTCAAAGTTTTTGCATTCAATAGCAAACAGTATGGGCTCTATTTTGACGGTCCATGCGCAGAGCACAAAACGCAGGACGCAAATGCTTTCAGGGCGTGTCAAGACGCATTTTTGCTAATTTAAGGACGGGAAATCTGCCTTGCGCCAGGACGCATGGTCTAAAAGGGTTGAGTTTATTTTCTTAATGGGTTATAGGTGTGTTTTGAGAATAAACCAATTAGAGTCTCATCTCCCATTCCCTTTAAGGGTCAGCTGCGTCGCGCCAAGAGCGCATTCGCAATTAGTCTATAAATAAATAATTTTGTTTGTTAAGCGCAAATATTCGTTTCAAAACTATTTCTAATATCAGTTCTAATTTCCAGCAAACAAATAAATGAATAATAATAGCAAAATGTGCTCAAAAACTTATATCCTATAACACATGCTGTGCCCCATATGGTCTAAAACCTGACAGGTGGGCGAATCTAAGCTTGTATTTAATACAACAAATATAAATATGGATATAATAAATAATACTGCTAATAATAATAACATTATACAAAAGCAAAATGTTATGAATGAACTGAAAAGTTGTGGTTTTTCATATTTATGTAGGCTAGAAAATAATTTGTTTTGTAATATTTTAATCCTTTATATTTATATCCTATATCTATTCTTATTATATACTTTATATATCCTCAATATTTACATTTTTTCATTTGTAAAGATATTTGCCTATTGCTCTCTTCTGTGTATTAAGCAGTGCGTAAGCGAGGCGCAACTCTGCGCCGGAGTTTAGACCGGGTTTGTTTTGGTCTAATGAAAACTCTATTATAGTTTCTCAAAATAGCAACGCGCCAGCGGCCCGCCTCAGAACGCCTTCCTTTTTACACCAGAACGCCTTTGGGCGCACAAGTGAGCACTAATGCATTTGCTATTTAAACAGCGTAGCGCAAAGCCTCAAAACGACTCTTGCGCCAAGCTGAAACTAACAAAAGACTACTGCGTCACGCCTTGCGCTCCACTGCGCCGGGTGTATGATAGGGCCCAATGTGTGTAACATTTACTTTTTAAATAAAAAGTCTTCAAATGTAAACAACTTATCCATAAATATTACTTCACATGATATAATTACTTATCTCATATTGTAATTAAGTTGTCATTTAATAAGAATATTTCAATATCTCAATTTTGACAAAAATATCAGATAAAACCATATCATTCTAAGGTGACAACTTTACTACTGCAACTCTTTGCATGTGGGTATCAGAAAAAATGTCCAGAATAGACTGCAATTACTCCAAAGTGTAGCTACGAGACTTCTGACAGCAACTCACAAGAATGAACACATATGCCCAGTTCTTTCTCCTTAAATGGTCTGGTACCATCTCATTTATTGGATTCCTTATATGTTTCCAATATAATCATGGAAGGTCACTACGGTATTCTGATCAGTTTATTCTTTCTGATCCTTTCAGTGGGGATCCGGCTTCAGCTGTTATCGCCCCAAAATTCTGGAACAAGCTTCCACCTCACATTAGACACGCTCCAGCTTTATCCGTTTTTAAAAACCTTCTAACTGCATCTTTGTTCCTTAGCAGTTGAGCCGTTTTAATGTTGAGGGGTATGTTTGTGCTGTTCGACTTGTTATTTTTATTAGTATTGATTGTGTTTAGCAGTTTGGCCAATGTTGTGTTTTATATATATATATATATATATATATATATATATATATATATATATATATATATATATATATATATATATATATATATATATATATAAATGTTCTTCATAAATAAACAAATCTAAATAAACTTTGTTTTAGCATATTTGACATATTATTTATACATAATTTATTTGAAACTTTAAAGTAGACAATACTTAAACCTCAAATGCTTTTTTATTTCTATAAAATAACTTTTGTAAATTTTGCTTGATGCAAACAGCAAAAAGAAACATCTTAACTTGGACCCATATATCTCCTTTTAAATCAAATCTTGCCTTTCATGCCACCCTTGAACGAATCGCCCTACATGGGCCAATGCAGTCAAAAAGACACAGCTGCCCATTTATCGACACCAGACACCATTTCAAAAGATGTTAGGCTGATAACCACAATGGTTGGTCTAATGTCCGTGAAGTTTTAAAAAGCGCTGTCAAAGACTCGCACCCTCTACCCTGTGGCCTGGCGGGAGCCCACCATGAAAGACCCTTTCAAGTCCTCAATACATTCTTTTGAAACAGTAAATGTCATTACCTGCTTCAAAGAAAACCAGGGGAAAATGGCCGAACTTTCAGAGTCAAGTTTGCAGTAGTGTTTAAACAAATCCTAAAGTCCTAACAACCTCACTAAGGCCACAAAAGATCAGCTCTTTTGAGAGCAGAGGTTATTCAGCAACGAAAGATAATATACCTCCGTATTTGATTTTTTCCTTTGAAATAAGACATTTACCCTCTAATTTTCCCCAGCTCAACTCTCTGTCAATAACTCAAGAGGCACCTGCGAATAAAAAATGTTCCCCTGGCATTTTCGCCGCTTCCTGGTGATTACATTAAAACCTCACACTTTTAGCCGGCTGCAATTCAATATCGACGCGACCCAGCCAAGCAATTTAAATACGCCTTTCTACAGCTGATGGGATTTGCCGCCTCTGCTCGATAAGCTCCCCCACACCCAGCGGAGGTGTTATCTGTCGCCTCTGCGGCGCTTCCAATATTTGGACATCATCATCTATCATAGGCCAGCAGGCAGCAGGGTCAGGGCGGGGGTCTCTGGGCCTCAGCATCCCCAGCTGTCTTTTAGGCAAGGCGGCTGCGAGCATCTGCTGATGTATTGCAGGCAGTGGAGGGTGAGCTTTGGAGACAGCCACAGTCACCTTGCGCTTTCTGCACCGGCGCAGGAAAGACTAATGCATGCGGCATTTAGACAGGGTAACAAACCACCCACTTCATGAAGCGGCCGAGTGGAAAGCTAAGTGGATTTGTGGGGTTTCTGATGTTTGTCTTGTAATCACAGAAATTGGGCAGATTTGATGGTGGTCTTCTTTTTTGTTTTACGAATACGCTGATGTTATTTTCAGTTACTTTTAGAAGGTAAAAAAATAAATAAATAAAAAGTTTTTATCTAAATCAGACATGCCCAAAGTAGGGCCAGCGGTATAAAGTTGACCCATGATACCTTTGATTTGGCCCGCCATCCCATGCCTTTTATAGAGATTGTCATTTATAATTCAATGTAATCTTTTGTTTGTTTACTTGTTTGTTTGTTTGTTTGTTTATTTGTTTGAGCTACAAAAAAAGCAAGCTTGAAGTAATTATTTTAAATAAATGTATCATATTTATTTGAATGTTTATTGTGTTATAAATGGATTTGTTTGTTTTCATTGCAATAAGTTAAATATAGGGTAACACTTTACAATAAGGGTGCATTAGTTAACGTTAGTTAATGCATTAGTTAACATGAACTAACCATGAATAACGCATGTATTAAGCATTACTTAACCTTTGTTAATGCTAACTAACCATTTATTTATGTCTTAGTTAATGCATTAGATAACGTTAGTTAATGCATTAGTTAACATTAGTTAATGCATTAGTCAACGTTAGTTAATGCATTAGTTAACATTAGTTAATGCATTAGTCAACGTTAGTTAATGCATTAGTTAACATGAACTAACCATGAATAACGCATGTATTTAGCATTACTTAACCATTTATGTATGTCTTAGTTAATGCATTAGTTAACATTAGTTAATGCATTAGTCAACGTTAGTTAATGCATTATTTAACATGAACTAACCATGAATAACGCATGTATTTAGCATTACTTAACCATTTATTTATGTCTTAGTTAATGCATTAGTTAACGTTAGTTAATGCATTAGTTAACATTAGTTAATGCATTAGTCAACGTTAGTTAATGCATTAGTTAACATGAACTAACGATGAATAACGCATGTATTCAGCATTACTTAACCTTTGTTAATGCTAACTAACCAGTTATTTATGTCTTAGTTAATGCATTAGTAAACATAATCTAACAGTAAACAAGGACTTTGCTCAGCATTACTTTATCTTTGTTAATGCTAGTTTACACATATTCTAATGCATCTTCACATGAACAGCTTAGTTAATGTTTACTTACTTATGCATTAATGTATCTGTTAATGGATTAGATAACTTGACCTAATAATGAACAACACATTTATAAAGCAATACTGAATCCTTGTTCATGAAAACTTACAATGTTAACTAATGTGTTAGTCAACTTGAACAAAACAAAAATATTTGTTCATGTTAACTACTCATATACCAATGCATACAAATTGGAAGAGCTTATGATAAGTTCAGTTCTTGATCAATGTCAGGGACAAAGGAGTTCTAAATGGACCCTCTATTGGAGTGCATCTCGACTTCAACTGTTATTCGTGTTTGTTAACTGTTAACTTCATGGTATATCATTTACAAAGTGTTTGTTAATAGAATTAAGACACTTATTGTAGTATAATAGTTCAACATTACCTAATGCTTTGCTAACATTCGTTAATTCTTTACTAACATGATTTATCATTAACAAAGTGTTTATTAATGGAATTAAGACACTTATTGTAAAGTGTAAACTATTCCAACATTATCTAATGCTTTACTAACATTCGTTAACTGTTAACTAACATGAAATATCATTAACAAAGTGTTTATTAATGGAATGAAGACACTTATTGTAAAGTGTAAACTATTCCAACATTATCTAATGCTTTACTAACATTCGTTAACTGTTAACTAACATGAAATATCATTAACAAAGTGTTTGTTAATGGAATGAAGACACTTATTGTAAAGTGTAAACTATTCCAACATTATCTAATGCTTTACTAACATTCGTTAACTGTTAACTAACATGAAATATCATTAACAAAGTGTTTATTAATGGAATGAAGACACTTATTGTAAAGTGTAAACTATTCCAACATTATCTAATGCTTTACTAACATTCGTTAACTGTTAACTAACATGAAATATCATTAACAAAGTGTTTGTTAATGGAATTAAGACACTGTAAAGTGTAAACTATTCTAACATCACCTAATGCTTTACTAACATCCGTTCACTCTTTAATAACATGATTTATCGTTAATCCAACATTACCTAATATAATTAACATCTGTGAGTTCATTAAAACAGTGATTACTGATTTTCTTGCAACTCAAATCACTCAAAACCATGTATCACTTAGACTTTCAGAACCTTTATTACATTGCATTATTCTCTGCAAAATATTTTTAGAAAAGATGTTGCAAAACAATGGACAGAGAGCAAGCATGATAGCATGCCAAAAGCTGATAATCACTTTAAAGGTGATATTTTTTCTTAATGTCCTTGAACAGTCTTCCAAGTGGACCATTCCTGTGGCGATTGCCAAGCCAATAAGTCCACTCAATTACCTTCAGGTGCTGTTTTAGCAGGTCTTCTGTCCTGTTTCCTCTTAGACGCCATATTCTTCCTTTGTAAGTTAACCATGCCCTTTCCAGATTCTGTGTATGACTGCCTGTTCTCGGATCTACAAAACATTGACTGTGATTCACAGCAAAGTGGTTATAGCCAAGATTGGTAAGTGCACCACTGTAAGCACGCCATTCGTCACTAAGTATGGTACTTCCAGGATGCACATGTTGTTCAATAAGCGGGATAAGATGATTGCGGGACCTTCGATGAACAAGCTTTAGAATGGGTTTTCTAATTCTTTGTGCAACCCCCAGCATTCCAAAGACCCATTTTCTTCTGTGCCAAGTCTTTGCAAATCTTCCACGTCCATACTGCAAAATAATCATGCAATATAAAAACAAAAATAATTGTACAATATGAAACAAGTTTACAAAGACAAATAAGGTGTTTAACAAATCTGCACATATTCTATAACAAAATACACTAAATTAAACATATATTCATAATATGTCATATTGTGAAATAATATAACAATTTTAAATTACTACATTGATTAATGTATTTTAAATAGGGCTGTTAGCATTTTCTAGTGCTGATTTAACATGTTAATGGAATTAATTATTCATTAAAACATGTACTGCCACCTACTGGCCTTCTTACTTTAAAATTTAGGGTTCAAAAACATCTGCCATCACCTAATTACTTTTAACATGTACACTTTCCCTTCTCTTAAGAAACTTTCCTTAATGAAAAAAAACATGCATTTCGTTTAAATAATTTTACAAACTGTTTTAAAGCAATCAATAAATAGATGTTTAGGCGACACAACAAAAAGCAACTTCTGGATAAAACCATGATCATTTGTGAAATTGAATAATAGATTCTATTTGTATTTTTCTAATTATTGCTTTGTAATGTCTATTTAATACTTTATGCACACAATTACATATTCTTATCTCTGCAATATGACTTGTATTTTAAGTTGTATTTTAATTACCTTTCGTTTGTGGCGGAAGTTGCTTTCATCAATCATAACAAACTCTCTGGGATGTCCAATCATTTGGCCTTTTTTTCTGGCATACAGCTTCATAGAATATCTGCATATTCCTCTGACTTTTTGGGCCATCCTGCTTAGTGTTCTTGAGCTTCCAGCAATGCCATCTTCAATCATGTCAATTTGTCTCAGTTGAAGGCCTTGAGCAAACCTGTTAATAAAAGTGAAACTACATGTTGTACTGATAGTCTTGGACAATTGTTTTCTGTATTGTACAAAATAATAGTAATAATAATAAATATTTTATTACATACCGATATATGAACTTCATCCAAGAAAATAAATTGCACTTTAACTTTGCAAACAGTGATCCAGATCTCACAGACATGGTTTTTCTCCTGTGTCCTTTTTTCATACAGGACCTTTAACAAAATATAATATAAGAAAAATATAACTATATAAGAAAGTGTATTCTGCATGCTCAAGATGATGATTTATTTGTGTGTGTGTCTGTCTCTGTGTGTGTGTGTGTGTGTGTGTATACAGTATATGTATATGTATATTTAACACTTACCAAACATAATTGTCTCCTTTGTTTGAGTTATATGTCAGCTTCATTCTGTGCTCGCAGTGATTGCACTTCATTTTCGCTTTGAGTATTTTTTTTTTCTGGAGCCATTTAATCAGTTTTAATTTCTTTTTTTTGGTTTGATGTCCTTCAATAACCGACAACAATTTTTGCTTTAATGTCTGGCCCATCACACCTTTAAAATAAGTAAACAGTTAGGCATATTAGTATTTAAAATGTGTTGTTATTATTATTATTATTTTGTCAATTAATAACCTTTATTGTGCATACAACAAATGGTTAATTTATTCATGTTCAACATGCAGAATTAACACAAAGTGCATAACTATATGCACTTGATTAATATTATTAGTTGTTTTAAAATATTAAATCCATTTCTTACCTGCTGTTACCTGTCACTGCCTGCCCCTTCTGAAATGGGGTGTCACGACGACGTGCGCGGGATTTTCAAATGTGAAAGAGTTCCGGTCCGGAAGTAAAATTCGCAATCATTAATGTAAAATTATACCGCTAATTATTTAATTCCAGAAGACGCGTTTGACGTTAACTGTTTAGTGATGTGGTTGTATACAAGTCCTTATTGTCGCGGCGAATGAATTTGCAATCCTCTGACTAACTTTTGTAGTCCATTACAAAAACTACACTACCCATAATTCGTCATCAACACTCTGGCGGGTAACGGAAGGTTGTGCAGGTGTGTGTGTGTGTGGAGTCGGGTCTTGAGTTGGATCAAGCCAAGATGATGTCAAGCGAAAAAAATTCAGGAAAATAATTTGAGCTCTTTGTATCAAACAAGAGGAAGACCAAAGAAAAAAACAAAACAAAGCGATAAAATCACAGAAAAGTCTGGTAAGTAAACAAACTTTCTTACCAAATGATAACACATTACGAGACATGTAATGGTTGACCTTAATATTAGGTCATAGTAATAGTTAATAGTTTACTAACATGAGCAAACAATGAAAAATTCATTTATTAAAGTTTTTATTCTATTAACATTAATTTATGAAAATACAGTTGATTGTTGTTAGTTAATGTTAACCAGCACAACTTTACATTTTTATAATACATTAGTAAATGTTGCACTAATTAATAAATTATGTTTATTGTTTGTAAATGCATTACCTAACATGAACCATGGTTCCTGTAACATTACTGTATAGTTAATGGGTCTATTTTGCTGTTAGTTAAAGAGTTAAGTAACAAGTTAGAACGTTATTTTTAGTATTTATAAGTATTTGTTAACATTTGTAATTAAACAAAGCTGTCCACTGTTTTTATTAGCTCAATTCCATTAAGTAATATTTTAAAAACAATATATTATTTATGAAATTACTGTTTGTTATAGTTTAACCATTTAATTTAACATTAACTATTAATACTGTATATGCTGTAGAAGTATGTTTCATGTAATCATAGTTACTTAATGTCAACAAATACATCACTATTAAGCATTAAAATTTGACCTGCATTTTAAATGTCATTTTCTAGATAAACCTACTGCAGAAGCCCCTACTTTGTCAATAGCTTTGGCTAAAGCTAAGGCAGAAATTGAAACCTGGAGGGTGAAATGTCAGCACCTGGAAGACAAAATAAATGACTTGACAAAAGAGAGAGACTACCTGAGAGAACAGCTGTCAGATGGTAAAGTTGTTGTGAATGTTTAATGTTGTTTTAATGTTAAAGTGCCACATTAAACATATAGTGAGGTCAGGAAAAAGCTTACTTTTAAGCTTATTTGAGATGTAACAAGAATTGATTATATAGCCTTGCAGTGAAGTTAACGTGTCAAATAAGTCATGCTGTATATGAGTATTAACATATTTCCTTTTTTAATGTAAGCCATCAAGATGGAAAACATACATGTCAAAAATAAAGAGAAGCCTGCAGACATGCCCAAAAGAACAAAACATTCTTTGGAAGATTCAGAAAGTGCATCCGCTGACTCCTCTGAGTCTTCTGACTCAGAGTCATCAAGCTCGGATTCATCAAGAGAGAGGAAGAAGAAGAAGGTGAAGAAAGGGAAGAAAAGAGTTAAAAAAATGAAAAAATCCAAGCATGAAAGCAAATTCTTTCCAAGAGGTAGGTCATGCAAATTTAAATTAGCTAATATTTTTTTTTTTCCTAATGTAAATGTAACATTTGACGTTTGTTAAATAGTTCAGCTTTAAGTACATGGGTGTATATTACAGTACACATTTGTGATACAATAGTGGCTACATAAAATGTCCCCACTAAGCTAACAAGTGTCCTTTTGTATCGTATTCTACTGTTTATTTTAGTTACTGAACCATGGCAGGTGGTGAAGCGCTACAAAGCAGTGCTGGAGATTTTCGACAGAGGAAGCAACATGACATATGCATTCAGAAAATATGGTGTGGACCGAAACACAATCGTGCAGACTGCAGTTATTGCTGAACTGGCCATTGCGGCTCCAGAAAAATATTCCAAAATTCAAAACAATCGGGGAGAGAAATTATCAACCATTACCCAAAAATGTCAAGATGCTATTATGGCAGATAAAAGTATTGCACATAAAATACAAGCCATGAAAAAAGAGGGCAAATTGCTTCCAATAAGAAAATAGTTATTGTTAAGAAAAAAAATGTGGTTCCAGATTTAATCGCAAAATTTTAGTTGCACAAGTGGTGTTGCACAAGTTTGTTTTTGCACATTTATTTATTTATTTATTTATTTTTTGTATTACTATTATGTAACTTAAATTTTTTATTTTTTTTATGTTTTAAGCCGCAAAGAGTGGCAATGTCCTCATACAATACATGTCTTGCAATGTAATAAAGGTTCTGAAAGTCTAAGTGATACATGGCTTTGAGTGATTTTGGGTCCTGAAAAATAAATGATTATTGTTTTATTAAACTCACAGATGTTAGTTACATTAGTTATTGTTGGGTTAGAGGTAAGTCATGTTAGTAAAGAGCTAATGAATGTTAGTAAAGCATTAGGTAATGTTGAAATATTCTACACTTTACAATGTGTCTTAATTCCATTAACAAACACTTTGTTAATGTTATTTAAAGTTAGTTAACAGTTAACGAATGTTAGTAAAGCATTAGATAATGTTGGAATAGTTTACACTTTACAATAAGTGTCTTAATTCCATTAACAAACACTTTGTTAATGATATTTCATGTTAGTTAACAGTTAACGAATGTTAGTAAAGCATTAGGTGATGTTAGAATAGTTTACACTTTACAATAAGTGTCTTCATTCCATTAACAAACACTTTGTTAATGATATTTCATGTTAGTTAACAGTTAACGAATGTTAGTAAAGCATTAGATAATGTTAGAATAGTTTACACTTTACAATAAGTGTCTTAATTCCATTAATAAACACTTTGTTAATGATATTTCATGTTAGTTAACAGTTAACGAATGTTAGTAAAGCATTAGGTGATGTTAGAATAGTTTACACTTTACAATAAGTGTCTTCATTCCATTAACAAACACTTTGTTAATGATATTTCATGTTAGTTAACAGTTAACGAATGTTAGTAAAGCATTAGGTGATGTTAGAATAGTTTACACTTTACAATAAGTGTCTTCATTCCATTAATAAACACTTTGTTAATGATATTTCATGTTAGTTAACAGTTAACGAATGTTAGTAAAGCATTAGATAATGTTGGAATAGTTTACACTTTACAATAAGTGTCTTAATTCCATTAATAAACACTTTGTTAATGATAAATCATGTTAGTAAAGAATTAACGAATGTTAGCAAAGCATTAGGTAATGTTGAACTATTATACTACAATAAGTGTCTTAATTCTATTAACAAACACTTTGTAAATGATATACCATGAAGTTAACAGTTAACAAACACGAATAACAGTTGAAGTCGAGATGCACTCCAATAGAGGGTCCATTTAGAACTCCTTTGTCCCTGACATTGATCAAGAACTGAACTTATCATAAGCTCTTCCAATTTGTATGCATTGGTATATGAGTAGTTAACATGAACAAATATTTTTGTTTTGTTCAAGTTGACTAACACATTAGTTAACATTGTAAGTTTTCATGAACAAGGATTCAGTATTGCTTTATAAATGTGTTGTTCATTATTAGGTCAAGTTATCTAATCCATTAACAGATACATTAATGCATAAGTAAGTAAACATTAACTAAGCTGTTCATGTGAAGATGCATTAGAATATGTGTAAACTAGCATTAACAAAGATAAAGTAATGCTGAGCAAAGTCCTTGTTTACTGTTAGATTATGTTTACTAATGCATTAACTAAGACATAAATAACTGGTTAGTTAGCATTAACAAAGGTTAAGTAATGCTGAATACATGCGTTATTCATCGTTAGTTCATGTTAACTAATGCATTAACTAACGTTGACTAATGCATTAACTAATGTTAACTAATGCATTAACTAACGTTAACTAATGCATTAACTAAGACATAAATAAATGGTTAAGTAATGCTAAATACATGCGTTATTCATGGTTAGTTCATGTTAAATAATGCATTAACTAACGTTGACTAATGCATTAACTAATGTTAACTAATGCATTAACTAAGACATACATAAATGGTTAAGTAATGCTAAATACATGCGTTATTCATGGTTAGTTCATGTTAACTAATGCATTAACTAACGTTGACTAATGCATTAACTAATGTTAACTAATGCATTAACTAACGTTATCTAATGCATTAACTAAGACATAAATAAATGGTTAGTTAGCATTAACAAAGGTTAAGTAATGCTTTATACATGCGTTATTCATGGTTAGTTCATGTTAACTAATGCATTAACTAACGTTAACTAATGCACCCTTATTGTAAAGTGTTACCAAATAGGGAAGGTAAAATAATAAAATAAAATCTACACCAGCAAAATGTTTTAAAAGCAAACTATACTCACTCTGATCATGATCCTTTATGTAATCGACAATTTTGTTCACTCTTAGTACTTTTAGTCTACAAAGGTTTAAAAAAAGGATAACACTTTATAACTACACAAAATGAATCATTTACTAAGCATTAGCATCTAGAGAATTCATTATCTGTTAAGCATTAACTCTACATTAATAACCGTTAGTAAGCCATTTATAACTGCAGCTACAAATGCTCTATTATTGACTTACAACCACATTTATAATGTGCTTAGTAATTGTGCATTCATACTTTGTTAATTATTTATTTTTTATTACTAAATTAACTACTGCAGTATTTACAAACCATTTGCATCTAAGAGTAGTTTGTGATTTTTAAGATAATTCAGAATGAGTTAATAAATGATTAAAATTAACATTAAATTAACAATAAACTATTAAAATTATTTTTTTTTAGTCAAGAATACAGCATTTATAGCAGCAGTTGTAAACTGCTTACTAACATTTCAAACTTTTGAGTTAATGTTTAACAGAAACTTAATTCACTATTTGCCAATGCTTAATAAATGGTTTATAGTGTGTAGTTATTAAAAAGTGTTATCAAAAAAAGTTTTATCCAAAGTGGATTTTGGGGGTTCTGATGGTTGTCTTGTAATCATGTTGGTGGTCCAATTGTTTTGCACTTATGTGACTTTTAGTCTATGAATGTAAAATGTTTTACATTTAAGCCTGGCACTACTGGTGTTTTTCAATTGTAATTGAATGTCCTTTTGCTTTGAAGAGATTATTTGACAGCAGGAGCAGCTTACTTTAGAGAGAATGTGCTTTGTAAAGTTTCTAGGAAACCATCAGAGTCTCGGTAGTTATTCACTGATCCAAAAGAGTAACTCTTTTAAAGTAAAAAAAAAAAAAAGTCTTTTTAAAGTGCCCTATTGTGCGGTTATACTAATTTGCTCTATAATGGAATTGATTTTAACAAAAGTTTATAACCTTTAAAAGACAGAAAAAGTTTTATATGGGCTAGGCAGTGGCGCAGTAGGTAGTGCTGTCGCCTCACAGCAAGAAGGTCGCTGGTTCGAACCTTGGCTCAGTTGGCGTCTCTGTGTGGAGTTTGCATGTTCTCCCTGCCTTCGCGTGGGTTTCCTCCAGGTGCTCCGGACAATCCCCACAAATCCAAAAACATGCGGTACAGGTGAATTGGGTAGGCTGAATTGTCCGTAGTGCAAAAATGTGTGTGTGAAAGTGTGTGTGGATGTTTCCCAGAGATGGGTTGCGGCTGGAAGGGCGTCCGCTGCATAAAAACTTGCTGGATAAGTTGGCGGTTAATTCTGCTGTGGCAACCCTGGATTAATAAAGGGACTAAGCCGACAAGAAAATGAATGAATGAAGTTTTATATGTTTTTGATGAACTATTTTGCATAAATCCAATGATCTATATGGATGAATTCATATTGAATGGATTTTTTCATGAATTTCTTTTTCTTTTTTTAAACAATTTGTCACCTTGGGATTATACAGCCTGATCTCACTAGAAATTGTAAGTATTTTACGTTTTGCCAGTTTAATTCGTACAAATTCGTACGAGTTCAGTCGTACGAAATTGTGCGATTTAAAAAAGGAGGCGTGGCACCTGACCCCAACCGTCAACCATCAACCCAACCGGGGGATGAGCAAAGCGTACTAAATTGCATGAATTAGATCGTACAGATTCATACAAATTAGCCACTAAATCAAAAAGTTACGAATTGCCGTGAGATTGTGTTGGATTATAAGGTTCTATCTACGTTCTGAGTGATTTTGAGACATTGAGCTTCAAAGTTTTTGCATTCCATTGCAAACAGTATCTGTGTAACATTTTTATAGTTTTTTAATAAAAAGTCTTAAAATGTAAACAACTTATTAAAAAAAAAAAAAAAATCCCATAATGTAAATAAGTTATCATTTAATAATAAAATGTCAATAACTCAATTTTTGACAAAAAAATGTCAGATATAACCTTATAATTCTAAGGTGACGAATTGTCTGATTAAGGTGAGGCACTGTGAAAGAAACTATTCTAAAAATGCAATAAAACTTCTGAAGTGTCAACTGAAGTGGCTGAAGATTATTAGATTCATCTGAAGATTATTTTCCATACATCTTCCTTCTGCGGGACTATTCTTTGATTGATGCTTCTTAGTGGTGAATAATTGAATTGAATGCCATGACAAGTTTTTTATCTTTACAAAGTTTCATCTTACTGACACTTTAACCGCCCAGTGTTTGCACATTTGTACCAGACACATTCTTACAATCACTTTTAATGCATTTACACAGGTAAAGCTTGTCAAACCACCTGTAAAACATCTTTTCTCACTCTATCTCTCTCTCCATATAAATACTACTACTACTACTAAAATAATAATAATAATAATAATAATAATAATAATAATAATAATAATAATAATAATAATAAAGCCCTAACACTAACACTTTATTTGAGCACAAACATTTACAGGTACTTTGTTTAATTAGCATTTGTTTTGTGTATTGCCTTTTCTTGTTGAATCACTGAATGCCTTTTCAATTGCAAGTCGCTTTGGACAAAAGAGTCTGCTAATGTAAATGCGAAGTTATAGTTGTTATGGGATTCTAAAACATTAGCATTAAAGGTATAGTTCAGTATAGACTTAGACTAGAAAAAAAAAAAAAACATAAAAAAACATTGAAAAATTATTGTAATATGTGTTCACCAGAAAACAGAAATACATCAAATGTTTTAATACCACACGAGAGAGATTATTGGTGAGGTAGTTGCAATTGTTTGGTGTACTAACACTTTAACAAGTGTATGTTCAGTACACTGTAAAAAGTCATTCTGTGGCCTTGCAGATTTCATTCAATTTAATATGCACACTGTATATACTGTAATAAAAATAATTTCCTGTTTTAGAGTAGTTTTTGATTTGAAATTGCTTAAAATGCCTGTAATAAAATCTAATCAATGTTATTATTATAATTTAGCAATTAATTTTGAATTATTTCAAAATAATAAAATATAATTAAATCAATTTTAATTAAAATGATCATTTTCAAATTCACAACCACTTTCTGATACAACTTTTATAGCACTACATGATTTTGAAGTCAGGTGCAAATGACAGAATGTCTAGCCGAGGAAAGGCTCCCCTCGTGGATACACAAGTTATGAACGCCCGTCATCACCTGGAGGTCAACTTCTCCACAATTGTGAAAAGACCTTTTAAAATACTTTATTCCTATTTTTCAAATCACATTATGTCATATTTTCCCAGTATTGCAATTTTCAACTCATAAAAAAAAAAAATGTTGGAACAAAGAGTGTATTGAGTAGATATAAGGTATTATTTTTTAGAGCTTATGAACAGGGTCCACAAATTTTATGTTAAATATAGATTAAAAACATTGAGTAGTTTTCATTAACATTGTGTTGGTTTTCTGTTCAATTAAATTAATAATTTTATTTAAAATTAAATATATTTTTTTTAAGTACTGTGTAGTTACTCATTTTAAAAGACTAATTTTAACTAAGCTAATTTAATAAAATGGTTACTTAATCCATATTTGTTGAATGTAAAGAATAATTTGGCTTGTAATCTGTTACCTCATTTTTAATCATTAGATGTACGGTATTATTATTATTATTATTATTATTATTATTATTATTATTATTATTATTATTATTTTTAAGTGTAGGGTTAAACATTAGCAAAATATTCTTGCAAAAATGACAGACAAAAACAAGCAAATTACAATTCAAGCAACATTTGTCCCTGCACAATTACACCACATTTATTACGACTGTTACAATTAAAGAAAATTGTATAAAAGTGATTGAAAAGTGAATATTAAAATATTACAAAGTGAATATACAGTAGATCCAGAACAGTAACAAATCACACTCATTTTTGTTGATATTATGAGCAATATTGCAAATCAGACATGATTAGACCACTAAAATAGTGTTTTGTTGAATGTGCCCATGCTCTGAATTTCTGCATGAGTTTTAAAAGATTCTCAAAAACATTTCTAGCAATGTAGTGATGTCACTTTCACTCTATAAATATAAAAGGTGTTATGTTGAGATGAGTACTGTACAGGCAACTCTGCAGGCTTTATTTAATAGTCCTGTAATGTCATTTTTCTCTCAGGAGCAGAGACGACAGCAGGAACAGCTCACTCTAGACAGGACGTGCTTTGTAAAATTTCTTAGAAACTATTCAATTTTTTTTACTAAAAGTGCCCTTATTTTCTGTTCCTTTTTTATGCTTTTCTAAAAGATCCTAATTATTCTTTTGAAGGTCTCCAACAATAGGGTGCAGCAGTTGGGTTCCAACAGTAAAAGCTCTATTTTATCCATTAGGGAAAATGATTTTTAACAACAGAACCTCCTGGGGTTGTAACATAAATGCGTATGATTGTATAAAGAAAAAAATTATATAGAGTACAATCCATCAAATCAGAGAACAACTATATGGCAAATTAAAAAATAAAAGAAAACAATTTTACAAAATGAACAATAGATGACAAAAATTAAAATACTCGCTAAAATAACTATTACAGGGTCCGACCAAAGAAATTGAAATTTTAATCCATGTGAATGATTTATCAACCAGTAAAGCACAAAATGCTATCCTTTCCTGTGTTCTGAGTGATTGGAATTTCAGTATTTCAATTGCACTATATTAGTGTACTAATATAGGGAATAGTGACTGAAGGTATTTACGGTAAGTATGGACATAGGACTAGCACTAGTTGTACTTTGGTCATTTTTGAGCGAGATAATAAAGGTCTAATATAATAAAATAATCGTTGCTTAACTAAACTAAAAATGCTCTTGCTAGAGATTGGCTGAGCGGAGATTGAAAGACTGAAAGAAAGAAGAAAGAAAGAAAGAAAGAAAGAAAGAAAGAAAGAAAGAAAGAAAGAAAGAAAGAAAGAAAGAATTTTAGCACTTTCCAAACTAGGAGAATTTTTAACTGTGCAATTTAAAAACAACAATTTGTCCATCAGCGTTAGACATTAAAGTAGGAATGCATGAATTGAATCAGTCTGTCTGTGTGTCTATCATTTAGTTCAATCAAGGCTGGACTATTAAAATAGCAAAAGCGGATTCTGACATGCCCTTAATGCGTTTGCGCCCTGCTCTTTGGACTTAGCGCATAGATCGTCAAAATAGGGCACTCTCAGGCTGAATGACATGAAATGCCATCCGTCTACAGAGATTTCCCAGTATTTATGTTGCAATCAGGAGATCATAATAATTAACCCCAAAAAGCCAAAGCCAAAGATTACATGTTTGTGATAGCAAAACGCTAAACACACGCAGATTTTTTTTCATTTCACTGAATTAGTCGGCAGTGACGGAAACAGGACACTCATTGGAAACAAACAGATGGTCAACCAAAAAGTAACTCAGGGTTATACAAAGAGTGACTAACACAAAATACATACATTCCTGATATGAGTCCCACCTCACACTCAATACACTACAATTATATGGTATAAATACAGGACTACAACATACAAAAGAGAGACTGACTAAGAATGTCAATTGCCAATTTAATAATGTTTTGATCATTTGTAGTTAGAAAATACGAGTGCTTCCTCCACTAAGGTCTTATTATGCTGTCTCTGTCACCATCTTGTGGCAGAACGTCAACTGTCTTTGCTCTGCTTAGTATAACAGGGTGACCACTTTGTACAATTTAGTGGAAAAACATCTAGTCGATGCTCTATTGGAAAGAATGTGCTCATGTGGTTTATAATTTGAATCTAGACAATATTTTGTCCCATCTCATCTCCTGGCTCATGACTCAAAACTTTATGTTCTGCCATTTGAGAATTTGGAGAAAATTTGGAGGTAGGAAACCTTGAATTCAGTGGTGGATTATTAAAATAAATGCAATTGTCATGTCCTATTCAAGACCAGTGCAGTGGAGAAAAAAAAGCATGTATTTCAATCTACAATCCTCATAGCTTCATCACCATGACTTTTACTTGCTTGAAAGCTTCTCTGATTGTAATAAGGGCTCAAGAACTAGCTCATCTTAAGGCACTGAGCTGAAAGTGAGAAATGAACCAGCATTAGAGTTTTTTTTTTTTCACATGCAGGCCACCTGCAACATCCATGTTCAATTAGTCATACAGTATAGATCAAGTCATAGCTTTGCATTTAACCCTTGTTTGGTGTTCGTATTTTTGTTTCTCGGCCAGTGTTCATGGGTCTGGTGGACCCGCTAGAGTTTATGCTTTCCAAATTAACACTATCGAACTATTTTATCTTAAATTACTCAACATTTTTTTTTTTTTTTACTTAATCCCAATTACAAGCCATATGAACAACAAACATGGTTATTTTTTCCCCTTTACCTTTGTTAGATCATATTGATGAATTAATGTGCTTCTGTTTTTTTTTTTTTTTTTTTTTAATTAATTTTATGAAAAAAATAAAACCCACAGATTTTTTTTTCACATTGTTCCCACCATGGTCAGATTTCTCTTTAGAAGCTCCTGTCCTAGCTTCCCAGGTGAAAAAATATATAATTAAATGCAATGAAAATACACTTAAATACCCCAAATACATTTTTAGTACATTGTTATGTTTTGTGTTAAATAAAAGTTTGATGGTTTTACACTATAAATATACAAATTAAAAGTATGTTTAGACTTCAGTAGGACTTTAATACACTTGACAAAAGTATACTAAATACCAGTAATACTTAAATAAATTTTTAGTGTACTACAATAAAGTACACTACAAAAAAAAAAAAAAAAAACATCCAAAAGAGTTTTATTAGTCTGTTTTTCAAAAGTGTGCTTTTTAAATGCTTTGAACATTAGTTGATTTTTAGTACACTGTTTACATACTAATCCTAAGTTTAAAATAAGTTGATATATAAAAAAAAAATCTATTAGTAATGTATTGTAGTAGAAGTACACTTTCCCAAAAGTTGTACTTAAGTACACTTAATGTGAATGCAATATTATCACTAACACTTTGATTTTGAGTGTGGTAATTTTAAGTTTACATTCAATTGACTTTATTAAAAATCTATTAGTAATGTATTTTAGTAGAAGTACATTTTCCCAAAATACTTTTATTACTGTATTTAGCACATTTTTTATTGTTTTTTACAATTTGTATATTCTTTTAATATATCACTATTATACTTTAAATTAGTCATAAATATATATATATATATATATATATATATATATATATATATATATATATATATATATATATATATATATATTTTTTTTTTTATACAGATATAGTATGTTAAAATCCCATTTTAGTTAAATTTCATGGTGTCTCAAACTAACACATTTGAGTACACTTAGATGGTATTAAGTTTATCTTAACATATTCTTAATACTATATTTTAGTACATTAAGTACAAAATTAGTGTGTGAAAATAGAGCACTTTTAGTACATTATTGAAAAGTGTACTAAGTGTACTTAAATAAAGTGCATTTTAGTGCACTTTTTTTGTTTTGTTTGTTTTTTTACCTGGGTTGTGTGAGTAAAAAAAAAAATGTCACGTGATAATGTGTCCAAGTGACGCAGTAGGTAGTGCTGTTGCCTCACAGCAGGAAGGTCGCTGGTTCGAGCCTTGGCTGGGTCAGTTGGCATTTCTGTGTGGAGTTTGCATGTTCTCCCTGTGTTTCCTCCGGGTACTCCGGTTTCCCCCACAGTCCAAAGACATGCGGTACAGGTGAATTGGGTTGACTAAATTGTCTGTAGTGTATGAGTGTGTATGTGTGAATGAGTGTGGATGTTTCCTAGAGATGAGTTGCGACTGAAAGGGCATCCGCTGCGTAAAAACATGCTGTATAAGTTGGCAGTTCGTTCCGCTGCGGCGACCTCGGATTAATAAAGGGACTAAGCCGAAAAGAAAATGAATGAATGAATGAATGGATGAATGAATGATATTGTGTCCACTGAGTCCCTGAGTCAGGTCCAGGACAACTCTCTTCCCTTGATTTTTTCTCAGGGGCTCCTCCATCAGGTTCACCTGTGTACACTTGTAAGTTCCAAGCATATCAGGAAGTGGCATCACAGGCAGCCCAGATCTTTATACCATATTTTGCAGGTTTTGATGGTATATACTGCCTAAAAGGGCAGCAGCCTCTAAATGGCATCAGCTGCTCATCAATGGTGACATTAGGCCCAGGGTTGTAAAATGTTTTTGGCTAAGAAGAACATTCAATTTCACCATTTTTTGACATCCACATTTCTTCACTTGCTGTCTGGTGGGCTTGCTCTGGTCCTAGAAACTTCAAAGTCACTGTCAGACTCTGAATTTTTAGAAATGTGATCCTCATATTTTAAACCTCTTCCTCGACATCATCATCAGAAGCTCCTCTTTCTTCCACAATAAATTGCAAGGCCCTCGCAACATAATATTTTGGCCATCTTGATCAGTTGTTGTAAGGAACCACACTGGCAAAGTCATATTTCTAGTATTATGCCCCCAATTTGCAGATGGGACAGGATATGACAAAATAAAGCTTGGTTCCTGAATAAGAAAGGGTAAAATGTGTGGGAATGTAAGAGCAGACATTGTTGATAGTTGAATTTTCAGCAGTTACAACTTTGTTTGGGAGCAGGACTTACACTTTCAACACTTTTATAAGACCTGGGTCCAGTGGACCCAAACACCGAACACACATGTAATGTAAATGCGAGGGGGCAGGTACATTATGCGGTCATTGAAAAATTGTTTGGATTTATGTTCTTCACAGACAATAGCCAATGAATTTCAGGTTAAAAAAATATTTCATTGTTTAATTTTTCTTTTGAAAAAAAAAAAAATGAAAACGGGTCTCACAGACCCGAACACCATACAAGGGTTAAAAAGCCACACATCTTAATTTTAAACAAAATTGTTGAGTAATAGTTGTACATTGAGTGAATTAGCAAATTAAAATAAAAAGACGACGAAGAAGAAGAAGAAGAAGAAGAATAAGAAGAAGAAGAAAAAGAAGAAGAGCTGATTTATTATCAATATAAGGACAAATTATTTGGATTTACAAACCCTGAGTACTGTTATGTACATTCACATGAGACATGACCACAAGAATTGTCAGGCACTAAAACAATATATATATATATATATATATATATATATATATATATATATATATATATATATATATATATATATATATATGTATTAATCTGAGAAGATCAGCTAGAAAAACAGTTTTTCAACTGTCTCAATCATGCATCCTCTGCCTTCAACTTTACCTTCTCCTCCAAAGCAGCTCACTGATACTCCACACATGTCCAAGTTTGTAAAACGGTGTATCTTTTGGCTCTATATTCTTGCTTGAAGTCATTTTAAATGTCACTGTGTGATTGGTAAAGTGGTCTCAGTTTCATTTTAATATTTTACAATTTCCCTTTTATCTGATAATTTAGGCACTGACTTTGATAAAATCTTTGCCAGATGCTCCACTTCAAGGAAAATCGTATTCATATTAAGCCATGACAGGCAATGGTCTTTGAGAAGCTTTAATTGCCTTTAATTCATGATGGTTTGTTATGATTTCAGTATTTAGGGGAGAGATACAGAAGTGTTTCTGGGATTCTGAGGCCAGGATACCCCGTTGCAGTGTGCGAGTCTCTAAACTCTGCTCTAAGGCTTATATGCTGCTATGTACTTCCACAGGGTCAGGTATTAAACTCTTAAATGTATCTTCGGGTAATTGATGTTGACCATTTCTAAATTGGCTTATTTTGTTTAATTATGTGAATTGGAATGAAACATCTTTGCCTGACAAATAAATGTAAATTTCTTGTTTAACTCTAATATCTTCTGAAATCATTTAAATCTATTAAACTGTTCAGGCTGATGTTTCCACAACCTATGATCAGGATTAGTTATACATTCAGGCTCAATAGATGGAGAATGGGCACAGCATTAGAGACCTGTTGATTTCTGACAATCACTGACTTAGTATGCTATAATCTAGTGGCTAAATCAAACTTTCTTCATGTATGAGCAAGCATGGGGCAGCCTAATATTACTTAAAGGTACTTAGTTTACAGTTATATCCTCTATCTAAGAACCAGAACTGGCAAGGGTGTGTCAGAGAGCAGATGTAACTGGCCAGCATACTGACTCTAAGCGACTTCGCGTGAACTATAAATCATTAACTGAAAATAAAGATTTATTAGGTTATTCAATCTAAAATTGATCAAACCACAACCTATAAGGTAATCAGCTTGAATTGGATGAATCTAAATTTAAATTGGTGTAAAATGGAGTTAAACAAATACAAATATTACTTGACAGCAAGATGAAGCAGTGAGTAGCACAACCTCCTCACAGCAAGTAGGTCGCTGGTTTGAGCCCCGGCTGGGTCAGTTGGTGTTTCTGTGTGGAGTTTGCATGTTCTCCCCGTGTTTGCGTGGGTTTCCTCTGGGTGCTCCGGTTTCCCCCACAAGTCCAAAGACATGCCGTATAGGTAAATTGGTTAATCTAAATTGTCCGAAGTGTATGTGTGTAAATGAGTGTGTATGTATGTTTCAGATGCTGGATAACTTAGTGGTTTATAACGTTCATTCCATTCCCAGAGGAGTGAAACGGAAATGCTATGTGGAAACTTCCACTATGGGGATTTCATCAGAAGCCAATCATTTGAAAGAGTACCATCACGAGAAATAATAATATCAATGTGTCTCCAGTTTTCCTGTCGAACTCTCTCAGACAGGTCAGCATCAGCTCATGGTGATCATGGTGAGCGAGTGATCATGGTGATCATGGTTAGCAAGAAAAGAGATCCTCTGCACGAGGATGAGTGTGCTCTTTTCTTAGTTGACCCAAAACCCTAACAGGTGTCAGAGCACCCTGTCCTTGTGCATTAGTGAGCTATAAAAAGCAAGTCATCAAAAAAATTCGAGTCATTGAGTATGCATATGCCCGCGAGCTTAAGGGGCATTAGGGCATCCTAATTGCTGAAAACCCACGGAGACAGGGAGAGCCCGGAAGGGAGGACTTTGTCGTACCATGCTAGATTCTTGCCCGCAACCACAAAATCCACAGGTGGCGTGGGCAAATGGAGACATTAACATATGTGTCCTTCAGGTCTATCGCTGCAGACCAATCCTAAGGATGAATGCATCAGGAAATGTGCTTCTGCATGATCATGCTGCGCGGCTGCTGTAAGGCAGCAGGTCAAAATGTGCAGAACTAGGATTGGTCATAACCCACTGCTCTTTTAGGGTGTGATGAAGCACAGACTAACAAGCCCATACCTCATCTTGGCTGAAGAGACCGGCTCAATTGAATCCTTCACCAAGAGGACAGCAATCTCCATGTGCAAGACAGGGGTGCACACAGGGCTGATCCTGGTGTAATACACGCTTGTGAACTTGGAGGACCATTTGGTGAACTGAATCACAAAGTTAAGTCTGACTGTCCCAATGAGCCATCGCGATAGTCTGGGCCGTGCTAATCAGGCTGGCAAAGCCTGCGCAAGTGACATCATTGGTAAAATAACTGACGCACCGGCAGTGGGGCAGCACTGGATGGGAGAGCTCACCCCAAGAGGTGCGCATCCCGAGAAAGAGCGGAAGTTAAGCGGGAGGTTAATCTTAAATTTTTCCCAAGAGCCCACAGGGTGGCTGGGAGTGCGAGAGAAGGGAGCCCATCCTCTGGCACTTTCGGAGCCTGTTGCAAAGAACACCGGGGGCGGTGATCGATGCTGCCACTTAACGGATGAAACGGACAGGGCGGTGTATCAGATTTTGGAGCCACAGATGAGCGCTCTTGGTGAGGAGCAGCCAACGTTGATGGGGAGAGCATTTTTTTAATTAATTAATTTATTTTTTTTATGTAAGCCGGCCAATCCCACTTGACTGCTCTTTTATCGTGGTGAATTTCTGGGTAAATTCCTCATTCCTTCTCAGTGTCACCAAACAGGCCAGTCTGGGACATGGGTGTGTTAAAAAAGCTAATTTTGTCATTGCCACAAGGTGGCGTTCCTGGACCATTAGTGTGGACATGGTCCTCCCCAGGCCATTCACTGCTCCTCCCCCATATAAATATGGTAATGACTCCACTTTGGCAAGACCAAAAAAAAAAAAAAAAAAAAAAAAAAAAACTATGGCAAAATCAAGCAAGAAGAGAAACCTCACAGAATGGGAATTAGAAGTGCTTCTACCAGAGGTAGATTCAAGAAAAAAAAAAACTGTTATTTGCAAGTTTGTCCTCCGGAATTAATAACAAAGAAAAAAATAAAAAATAAGAGTGTGAGAGTTTAATAGTAGTAGTTAGTGTGGCCTGAACATTGCACTGTGAACGAATAAAAAAATAAATGGTCTGATGTAAAGGTGCTGGTTAAAAGGAGAACAGTGGCGCATTGCCAAAGTTTGGACCAAACAGGCGGGGGAACAGGGGATGCTGAACTAACACCCTTTGAGGAGAGAGTTGACAGGAGGCTTTACAGGGTGTCTTTTTCTTATCCTCCACCTCACACCCCTAATCAGTCCAACGGCAGAGCTGGGGGACAAGTTAGCATGTCGAGTTAGCACAGCCATCTTATCAAATTCCATATCTGGAGCCTTGCTTACTACCACTGAGGGAGGAAGCGGGTCAGAGTTGTGACAAAAATGACAGCCCACCCTCCGATGCAGCAATGGACATCTGGTCCTCGGTGTCATGGAGTGAGAGGACGATCATCCCGGAGGATGAACGCTTTTTTCAGTCGAAGTTTGGATGAAACGCCCAAGCAAGCCCGAGGATGGCGGATTCTCCCTAATTGTAACCCTCAGATCAGCCTGAGTGCCAACCGCTTTTGCGGGGAACAACAGGGGTGGTTCCTCCTTTTGCAAGAGCAAGCCACGATCTTAGCAGCGCAACAGACATGCCATCGCAGTGGCCGCTGCCCGCTGCGTGCCATCCATCATGCGTGGACAGGAGACCCCCACATACAGAAAATCACGGTCGGAACGATGTCTTTGGCTGCACGGTCATGTTGCTCTCTTAGGAAACTTATACATACCATTCGAGAAGGACCGGACCCAGTTAATGCCCAAGGGAGAAATTCCAGCTTAAGTGTCTGGCGCCATGTATTACACAGTCTGGACCAGGATTAGCAGCCTGCTTTCTCCTTCTCTTTCTTCTCTGTCAAGAAGCTTGGAAGAACCCTTACAAAGACTCTCTCAGAAGCGTGAAAGGCTCTGAAAGCGAGAAGTTGACTCAGTGATGTGCAGTTGGCATCTTCATACAATATTGATGGTCAATGCTGTCAGCTGTGCATGCTGACACCGCCAACTTATTGGCATTTCATTGGCTTAATTAATCACTTTTTTAGATAATTGGCTTCAGACAAAATCCCCATAATGAATGTTTCCACATAGCGTTGAAGTTCCCCTCCCACCAGGGAACTCATTGTCATGTTCAAGAAACCAGTCTGAAAAGATTTGCACTTTGCGCGTTATCCTGCTGGAAGTAGTTATCAGAAGATTGGTACATTTTGGTAATAGTTAGTTAGTTAGTTAGTTAGTTAGATTGACTTTATTGATCCCTAGAGGAAAATTCACGTCACAGCAGAGCTTTTCATACTAAATATAGCTAAAATAAGTAACATACAAATAAAAACAATAAAAAAATTACATTCAATAAAGGCATGGACATGGTCAGCAACAATACTCAGGTAGGCTGTGATGTTGACAAAATGCTTAATTGCTACTAATAGGCTAAAAGTGTGCCAAGAAAATATCCTCCATACAATTACACCACCACCAGCCTGAACCGTTGATCCAAGGCAGAATGGATCCATGCTTTCATGTTGTTGACAACTTGTTCTGAACCTACCATCCAAATGTCGCAACAGAAATCAGAGACTCATCAGACCTGACAAAGTTTTTTTTCCAGTCTTCTCTTGTCTAATTTTGGTTAGCCAGTGCAAATTTGTGGCCACAGAACTGCCGCTAACTGGATATTTATTCCTTTTTCAGACTATTCTCTGTAAACCATAGAGGTGGTTGTGTGTGGAAAATCTCAGCAAATCAGCTATTATTAGATCAACTATTATTGTAATAAATACATCAGTCTAATAAATTTGTTTTGTTGAAATGCACCCAAAAGTACCTATATTCACAGAGACATGGATAGAAATATTCATTTTAAAATTGGGGTTTACTCATTATGCTCATTTATTTTCATTTATTCTATTATGTATCAAATACCAGTATTATTTTAAAAAGTTACATTTAAATGGTTAGTAATGGTCATTCAAAAATGGAAATTTTGTCATTAATTACTGACCCTTTTGTCATTTTAATTCCTTGAGACTGTTCATCTTCAGAACACAAATATAACCATTTTTTGTAAACACACACCCTGATCTGAAGTAGAGAACATGTGTCACACATACAGTAGATTATGAGCTTCTTATCATTTCAATTGAACAACTGAAGTCACATGGGTTTGTTTTTGGTGAAGAATGAGTGAATAATAAACGATGAGAGGAGCTCTTAATTTTGATCTACAATTGATTACTGAAGATGATGAAGTCTCAGGAGTTTGCAATGACATGAGGGTGAGTTTGAGACCCATGCCTTAATGTAACTCAACAAAGACAGAAAAGGATGCCAAGTATGAAACCTTAAAATGTATCCTACTATTGCACTACACGTCTTCACTTCTAATCTGGTACTGTTTCTTTCTTGACTGTTATACTTTACTACAGCAACAGAACTTTGTCTGTGCTATTATTACTGAAATCCACAATTCCATAAGCATTTTCCACATTTCAGAATGCCAAAGGTTCTTACAATTGTGAGCTTACAAGTCATTTTTATTGACAGCCTCCTCAGCAGTGAGGGCTCATTTTCACATGTGTGTTTTGATGTCAAAGGACATTGATGCAACCTAACCTCAAAATTGACATGTTATTGGCTACATGATTGCCACTATTAGCATGCTCTTTTAACAATATATGTAATAGACTAATTATCTAAGAAAACCAGTGAATGTTTCTTTTCTTTTATTTAGAAAGTTGTACCATCCGTGGCTCTACAAAGAAATACAAGCCTGTACTGTATGAAGTGTCTCCACAGAACACCATCTAAGAGTATACTTTCAATAGTCTCACAACCTAGCAATTATATAACCTCATCATTGCTCAGAATTTGCCCCGTACACTTGACCTTGAAAAGTCCACCGAGAACTTGTTCACTCATTAAGAATTCCTGCGAGTCTACAGCTTTCCTCCTAATTAGCATAGGGCTTTTTTCAGCACAAACGACAGTGGCAGGAAGGACAGGAGATTTTCACCTGCCTGCGCTTGGCACCTTCGCAGCACATTGACACTGTGCACCGACAGATGGTACCATTTACTTAGCTCTCCATACTGTGCTGCCCATATTCCTTTTTATTATCTCCTGCATGACTGGATCTCGTCCCAATTCATCTCTTCTGCCTCCAAACCTACTAAGTATCTGACCTAGGGTCTACTTTAGATGTGCAAGACTCTATTCAAAATCATTCGGCAGGCCTACAGGTCCACACAGCTCCTTTTAAATTCAAGGATACAACGAGCAAGCTTGAAAGTTCCTCTTTGGCTGTTCAATCGCCCTTGGAGATTGGGAGGCGAGTGCTTCTGTGGGCATTGTATGCACAGGAAGTAAGTAACAGTGGGAGTTCACTCTTCGTCAATAGGTGCTTTCCTTTGCAATTTGGATGGCAGCCAGTCTTCCTTGGTTCTGGCCAGCAGTAGGCTAGCATAAAAAAGTTATTTATTTATTTATTTTTAGATTTTTTCCTTGCTGACACTTTATGAATAATGATTTATGATGGAGGTGGTTGACTCTTGAATGCTTATTCTTAATTTGTGAAACACATTACACACGCTGGCCCCAAGAGAGGACAATAGCTTATAGAAGCAAAGCTCTTAAAGCTGAGATACTTGGCAGAATCTGTGTTTGACACGTTTAGCATGATAAATGCATGGGAATGCTAATAAGATGGAAAAAGGCAGTTTTTTCCTTCCTTATTTTCCTCACAGCAGCTGTTGGCTAACCAGCTTAATCAGTGATAATTCTATTTATCTCAAAGCTCTGGTGCAGACTTGCACTGTTTACACAAGAAATGATGATGGGACCCAAAAAAAAAAAATGCTCCTTTGCTTCAGCAAGCTTGTCTGTTGTTTTTTCTTTGCCCATGAGGCAAACCGGTGGAATTGTAGTAAGACAGGCCTAAAGATGTGACTCAAAAGGAGGCGGTGTGATCATAATTATCCATTCAGCCCCTCATACAAATCTAAGAATTCTCTAAAGCAGAATGCTAGCATACGTGCTTGCGCAAACGTTTTGCGATAAGTCTTCCGAGTCTTCTGGTGGCACCTCATAATTAACCCTCTTAAATTGAGCCGTTCGCCATCCAGCACAGCACCCACGCAGGGTCCCTCCGGAGACGAAAGCTGCTTTGGGCACTTTCATTACACGCTTCACTTCCGCGTCTGCACTTCTCCCTCCCTCTCTTTGTTCATGCATTGAGATCAGAGGTCTACTTTAGGTGCTCCTTTTTTAACATTCCTTTATCTTGTTCATCTACAAATGCAAATGTAGTGCCAAGAACTGCAAAGTCTTCACTTAATTGAGTTCTCAGTTGTGCTTCATCAACTTTTTCTCTGATGTTTCCTCTTACATTCATTAGGATAAATTATCACAAATCAGATATTACCAAAGTAGATGTATCATATTTGTGTGACACAACATGTGGCAACAAAATCAAAGAGACCCCATTAACTTAGTAGGTACATTTACTTGCTTACTAATATGGGCCTTACTGAAAACATTCAATTTTAATTATAGAGTGCTTGTCTATAAAAAAGTCAGCTTTTTTTTAGGATGATTTTTATATTTCTTTATTCAACTGTTATTTTACTGTGTTAAAATAGCTGTTTGCTGTTAGTTTTGTTACTGTGCATTAGTAAAATAACTTGATGCTAGCATGACAAATTAAAACTTTCATTCATTTTCTTGTCGGCTTAGTCCCTTTATTAATTCGGGGTTGCCACAGCGATATGAACCGCCAACTTATCCAGCAAGTTTTTACGCAGCGGATGCCCTTCTAGCCGCAACCCATCTCTGGGAAACATCCACACACACATTCACACACAAACTCATAGACTAAGGAAAATTTAGCCTACCCAATTCACGTGTACCGCATGTCTTTGGACTGTGGGGGAAACCGGAGCACCCGGAGGAAACCCACGCAAAGGCAACACAGAAACGCCAACTGAGCCGAGGTTCGAACCAGTGACCTTCTTGCTGTGAGATGACAGCACTACCTACTGCGCCACTGCCTTGCCAAATTTAAACTTTAATAAAAAATAAATAAATAAATATTGGTAGATTTAATGTTTATAAAATTACCATCATGGCAGCACATGGCACCCTTGGAATTATTATTAAAATATTATTAACACTGGAACTATCAGAATACTATAACAACTTAAATTACCATAGTGGTTATTGTGACCGTTCTCATATAAGATGCCATTGTCATATTGAGGTATTAAAATTAATCTTCGAATGTCGTTCATCATATTTTATGAGGTCATTACCCTAAAAACACAATATTTTTGGTAATAAAGCTATAAATATGTTAGGCTAGAACAGCAGCAAAGATCCATGCCTCCTTTTTATTTTCACTTTCACAAGCACTTCTTTGCAGCAGTAAAAATGTTCTTCTGAAAGACATGTATGCAGTAAAGTTAGATTTTTTCTATCAGAAAGTTTTTTTTTTTTAGCAGGGAATTGCAAGGCAACAGAGGCACAGGCAGAAGCAGATGCTTACAGTAAATGCATGCGGTCATTTTGGCTAAAAAAAACTTTTGTGTTTTGTAATTTTAATAAACTAATTTTAGAAACAAATATAAACATATTTAGAAAAAGACAGGGTATTTTAGATATGTGGGTTTTATTCCAACTAAGTTATTAAATTACAAAAGTAAAAATAGGTCAAAATGACTCTGCAGATCTAGCGTTAAGGCCTGTTAACTATAAGCAAATGGAGAGAAACAATATTGTTGGGATTACTTTCGGAATTATTTTTTCACAGCTAATACATGATAAAGCTCGCTCTATTAAAAGCTACAAACAACACTGTAGAGACTCACTGCCTGATGTTAATGCTTTTTTTCAAAGATATTTTAAATATAACTATTGTAACAAACAAATTTGTCTCTTGCAAATCTGGTGTAAATTGATCTTGAGCAGTTAAAGACAAGCCAATTTTTTTTTTTTTTTTTGTGTGTGTGTGTGGTTTCTAAGGTTAGACTCTAAAATTTAGTAATAACTACAATAATTAATTTGGTCCTCTGAACTGCCTCTGTGTGTATGTGTGAATTTGTGAGTGCGTTTGTTTGTTGTTTGTTTATTACGTAGTTAGTTTCATGTATCGTAGTGTAGCTCAATAAATCTTTGTTTACATTTTGTAAAAACTGTCTTCTTGTTTATGTGCTTCTAAGTCATTGCCCCGAGCTGTAAATTTTGTTACCCTGCTAAAAGTTAACCCAATACTGTGTTATGTTATTATTGTTGGCCACAGAAAAAATATAAACAAGATTGGTAAAATATGATGTCTTCAATTAGCTGGACAAATGGTAGATTAAGTGTAAAGCTTTTAATTCAGTCTGACTCAAAGGAGTCGAATCAAGTGATTCTAATCATAAGATTAAAATTCTTGAAATGAGCTAATAAATCCTTGATCTTTTAGAGTAGCTCGATCCCCTACATGTGTTATATATATATATATATATATATATATATATATATATATATATATATATATATATATATATATATATATATATATATATACACACACACACATTAATTGTTTATAACTACTTGGCTTAAAAAGTAAATCCAAGGAACCATCTTTGATTTTTCATTTATTTATTTATTTATTTATTAGTTAATTCAGTCATTCATTCATTCATTCATTCATTCATTCATTTATTGATTTATTGATTTATTTATTCATGTATTTATTTTTGATGTACCCTTCAGGGCTTCAGATTCTGTGAGTAAAACTGAAATACTTTTCTTTATCTTAGGTAGTTGTGGGAGATAATTCCATCAATTCAAAGGCAAATTATGTTACAGTAAAGTGATTCAAGATTTATACACAATTTTAGAAGGGTTGCAAAAAGTCTGGATGCTGTTCATCTAGGCGTTTTCAGCTATAATGGTTCCACAAATGCTTAATTTTTCAACATATTATTCTACTGACACACTGCTTGACACATACAGAAAAAAATATATATATATAGTAAATAGGTATGTTTGGATACAGGGTTGCTGATTTGTTCTGAATATCTAGATGAGGCATCATAAAATAATCTTTTTTTTTTCCTTTTCATTTTCTTTAAGGAAAACCCAAAGTAGGAGATTTAAAAAAAGCTGGCATCTGTTCCTATTTTAATCCCGTAGCTGTCTGGGAGACGAAATTGAGATATTCATGAGATCTCATTGGTGATTTTCCTTTCCTATGGGTTTTGCTAGTGAATGTGTGCAAAGCTCGTCTAGCTGAGAATTTGTGGTCCCTGATATAAAACAGACAAAATTAGTTACTGATGACATAAATCTCCCGTTAAACCCAGAGAGGGACCGGATGGCGTTTCTGGCTTTGAGTCGTGCGCTGGTTATGAGTGCACATTAATTCTAATGGAATGAACTTCCAAACTAGGTCTCTCTCTGAAGCCACACTCGTGGTGATCATGATTCAGGAGGTCCCCGATCATATTTAATGCATGATGAATCATTTAACCACCAATTGAGTCATTCAGAAGCAATTCCCAGCCCATTTTACTTTACATATTCACCTGGCAGTGCCTTATTCATAAGCAGTATGGCTGCTCTTGTTATTGGAAGGATCAAAGCTTTTCCTCCAAGTTTGAAGCGTTTCAATTACTTGGAAAGTCAAAGAATCAACATGAAGCTGAAGAGTGACTCGTTGATTCGGTTTCTTCAGAACAGCAGTGTACTGAAATAGCCCCATGCTAACTGCTAACTGAAACACCCTGCTCCAAGGATTTCATTAAAACATCTACTTTGAATTGCAGACAGCTTTTTCCATCTCACTCTCCAGCAAAACAATTCATTTTCACTCAGTTATGTTCTCGTTAGATACCCAGTCGTACCTCAAACGAACAGCGTCTTTTCTGCTTGGCTGAAACAGTATGTTAACTTGCAGAAGCAATGATGCATGCAACACTGAACATTAAACTAGACTGGAGCTGGTGTGTGGTGGGAAAAAGTTGGAAAATGGAGGTTGGCATAATTAAAAGGGCAGATGGGTCACGCACATTTCTCTCACCATATTCACTGTAATGGTTTCAAGTTGTTCTTGTGGTCCCCCAATCATTTGCAGCCCTGTTCGTTCAGATCTACGTGCTGAGTGTCATGCCTGCCAAAATCTCTATTTTTGATGGAAGATAGCTTTTTCCCCCTCTTGCCAGAAGTCTAGTGTCAGATTTGCATGTGGTTCATGAATTGTGCATGATTTCTCAGCAACATGGTAAGTGCAGTCTGCAGCAGCCTAACCGGACGCTTTAATTATGTTCTCTGTTGAATGGATGTGATATGGCACTTGATGCTGCAGAGCATTATCCACTTTAAGTGACACATGGGTTTGGTAAAAAACAAATAAATAATGTTCCAGATTAGATTTGGAAAATACATTTGAAATCTGCTTTCACAATCAGAATCTATTAAACATTTAAAGATTATAGAGTATGCAGCTCTTATAGAACAGATGTGACAATTATAGCATTGCAGGGAAATCCAAGCAAACTAGTTCCTTGTAGCCTAAAAGTAGTAAATTAGTAAAGATTGTTTTTTTTTTTTACTTTTGCCTCAATAAAAGCAAAAATGTTGTGTATTTTAAGGCAGTGTATATTTTAATATTTTTATATACAATTATTAATAATTAATTAACTATTTAATTATTAACTCATTCATTCATTTTCTTTTTTTTGCTTAGTCCTTTAATCTTCAGCTTAGTCCCAGGGGTCGCCTCAGCAGACTGAACCTCCAACTTATCGAGTACGTGCTTTACACAGCGGATACCCTTCCAACTGCAAACCAGAAACACCCATACACCCATACATTCTCATTCACACACATACACTGCGGACAGATTTAGCTTACCCAATTCACCTGTACCACATGTCTTTGGACTGTGGGAGCACCCGGAGGAAACCCACCCGAACACAGCGAGAGCATACTAACTCCACACAGAATTGCCAACTGACCCAGTCAAGGCTCGAATCAGTGACCTTTCTGCTGGGAAGTCACAGTGCTGTCCACTGCGCCACCACTCCGCTCCTTATATACAATTACAGTTGTAGTTTTCATTAAAGTTTTGCATTATATACGCACAATATACAAAACATCTTCATGGAACATGATTTTTACTTAATTTTCCAAAATATATATTAGGGGTGAAACAATACAGACTTCTCATGGTTTGGTTGGGTTTTATGTCACGATTTGTGGTTTGGGTTCGGTATGTGTTTAGTAAAAAGTAGCAGTGTCAAATAAAAATAAAAACAAAAAAGAATCTTCAAGCAAAATACAATTCATTAAGAATACAGCAAAGATATTACTTAAATATTTATTTTTTTATTTTTTTTATTTTTTGTACCTAACAGTAGTTTTCAGTTACATAAACTGAAATATACAATCAAATATAACTGTGGGGCTAACACATTACAAACATGTGAATTCAGAACTTGATGTAATGCTGGCTTTTAGAAAGTTTATCAGCAAAATATTTATCAAATCCACCAATAACAAAGTAAACTTACAATATATGGTTCATTATATTATAGATTAAGCCATATCTGTATTCTTATAGGCATAATATGCTGAGACACCACTCACTGCAACCTTTACCAAGGTGAAGTTATGCTGATGTCATGAATGTTTACGTCATACATGCATGTTAATGCACAAGCATAGCACATGTCTTTACAGCATAGTGTTCTGTTGGATTTTTTACTTCATGAAGGAATGCGTGTAGTATGGTTACGTTCATTATGTCAACATGCAGGCATGAGCGTCTGTCACTAGAAACAGGAATTATCAGTGTCTACACCCATCCCAACCCTAAACCTAACCTTCACTAACATCTACACCCATCCCAATCCTAAACTTAACCTTCATAAACATATAACTATAACAGTAAGCATATCGGTTACAACGTCCAATAAGTAATGGAAATTGTGTGCACATACATGGTTTAAACACAGTATGTCATGATGTACGCACTTCTATGTGTACACAGTATGCACGTCAATGTTAATTACATAGTGCATGCATGACTCTCACTTCAATGTACATGATGCAGTGCATACATGACATAACTTGCCAGCAGCAAGGACTATTTGAACATGCCACTTGATATCACAAAAAAAATATATAATTATTATATATTTATATATTTATATATAAATAATTAAATAAAATTAAATAATAATTATATAATTATTATATATTTTATATTTATATTATATATACATATATATTTAATTTTTTTTTTGGTCTTAATTTATTCATGTAACAAAATATGTTTGCACTTGTTAGACACACAAATGCACCGCAATTCGTAGTCTACTATTTTGTGAGTACAATCCTGAAAGAAACTATCATAAAATGCAGACACGTTAGGGAGGAATAACGCTAAAGTCTGACACTGCTCTGTAGAAATGATCTTATACTTACACATTTCCAACATAATCTCATTCTGAAAATGTAGCCCTCCACATGGCTGCTTTTTATCCTTAAAACAAATGCTACAGGGCTGTATGAGGTCCTTCCTTTTCTTCCTTTCCAGCTGATCACTTATCTCTGTATGGATGGCTTTTCCACTGACTTGCATGCCAGCAGACTTGTCACGCAGAGCAGAGTTGACCGCAACAACATGGTTTGAGTCTGGGAAAGAACAATTCTAGAAAGTGGGTAAGACAAATACAAAAGCTAAGAAATAAATAAACAAAAAAAAAAAAATAAACAAGTAAATAATAATGAGAATGTGGTAAAATCTAAAAATGTGGTAAAAATTAGGTGAGGGCTAATCCTTCTTTTTCTTGGATTGCTTTCCAAACACTGTCAGTTAGGCTTAGGGAAGTGGGTGGGTCAATCAGTGCTTTTGAAAAGACTATTGGTTGGCTTTAGAGAAGGGGGAGGGTGGGTAAATTAATCAGTCAGCAAGTCAGTCATTCCACAGCTGCCTGATTTACGTGCGAAAAGCAGATGCGAATGGCACTCGCGAGAGAAATTTGAGATCTTTAAATGCGTACACAGCTACCCCTGGCGAATTCGCAAAAAAAGAAACTGCAAAAAAACTTAGCTACTGGGACATATTTTGCTCTCTAGAAATGTATATAGGGGTGCTTAATCAGAATGAGCCTGGGTTGCACATTTCTTACACTTTTATTGTGCATATCCCATAACTTAAATGGTTCACCCTAAAAGGGGTGCATATTCCATAACTTAAAGGGTTCACCCGAAAAAAAAAAAAAAAAAAAAACCCACTTAAAATAGTTTACCCAAAATGGGAAATTATGTTGTTTACTCATGCTCAAATGAGTTGTAGCCAAAGTGGTTACTTTGGTGAAAGTAACTTAAACGTAATACAAACGTAGTGTAACACATTACATTTCAAACACAGTGATATTGTAATTTAATTAATTACAGTAAAATGACATTACATTTTGGAAGTAATATATGACCAGTGTTGGGTAAGTTACTTTTAAAAAGTAATTGATAACACATTACTGATTACTACTCAAATATTGTAATCTGATTACATTACTAATTACTTCAGGTAGAAAGTAATCAGATTACTAATTACTTTACTTTAAAATGGCTTTTAAAACATAGAAAATATACTTATAAAAATACAAAATATACTGCAGCTCCTCTAGTAATTAATAATTCACTGAACAACGTTAAAATGGGTTTATCACAGTAGCATGACATATTCAAAAGAGCTAAAGAGATAATTTATCCAAAACTTCAATTTGTTTCATCATTTACTTGTTCCAAACCTGCTTATTTTTTTATTATTTTTTTTTTTAAACACAAGTGACCACTGACATCCATATTATGAAAAAGCACTGCAGTGTTTTGTGTTTGTCTGAGGTAATTAGTCTACCCAAATGTTTATATTCCTTGCAAAGTATGAAGCTGATGGGTCAGTTTGTGCGCCTGGGAAATGCGAGCATCCGCAATATGCAATCTGTATGTGCACACGCAATATGCGCTCCCATTATGCGCGTGCACAAAAGACGCAATAATTGAACGGCCCCATATGCAACTAAGCTTCTCTTCACATTCATAAGATATGTTCTCTCCCGATCCTGTACAAAAGTCCAATTTAGTCTGTTTAGGCTGAGTTGGGCCACTGTGTTTCTGGGTGCCATGTGTCCTCCTTGTTGATGAGTATTGTCCTCATAAAAGGGTCTCTGTTCAAAAGCTTGAACAAGTTGCTGGTCAAGTTAAAAGCAGTCAAAAGTTCTTTAGACTGGACATAGACATACTATCACAATGTTTTTACGCTCTATGAAATCAAAGTAGTGTCTGTATTTCCACTTGCAGAAGCAACCGTTCTCGACAGCAGCTATTGCAGCTCGCGTTCTTCAGCAATTTAAAAGTGCATGATTATTAACTGATGCTGCAGCAGAAAGTGTAATTTAAAAGAAGCATTTAATTATTTTAAATACTTTTGTGACTTAAGTAACACAATTACATTGACTTTAGTAACTGTAATCATAAAATGTAATTTGTTACATTACTGCGTTCTTCAAAAATGCAATTAGCACATTACTGTGGAACCTGTTACACCCAACTCTGTATGTGACTTATTATTATTATTTTTTATTGCTTATGAAGCAAATATAATTAATGTTTTATTTACATTCTGTATTATTTATGTTTTGCTGCTTTTCAGCTGTATATAAATTAACACACAATGTTTTGATAGCTTTAGTTTCAGCAGATGATTACTCCTATTCAAAAGAATTACTTAAATGCCAGATTCATTTCTAATGTAGACACTTAGTTACGCTTAAGTACAGTAATTAGGTTAAAATATATATTCATAATACTTTGTTAATGTCCACGACTGTGCCTGGCAAGGCAGACCATGTTAAATAATAAATATGACAACCCAATTATTCATAAGCTGTTTTGACCCAATTAACTATGACCATAAAAATATACCATTTGAATTTAGTATGCAAAACACTACATGTGAACTGTTTGTACAGTTAACACCTACAGTAAATGAGGGTACTCAGAGCTACAGTATGAGTGGACTCCAGCCAGGCACATTAACATATTTTGTTCTCCAGGCCAATTTGCTGATATTTCAAAAATGGTGCAGGTGAGCTGTGAAAAGTAAAAATATCAATATATTTCCGTGATGTTGGGCACCTGCATTCACCAAGATAGTATAGCAAGCAAGCAATATGCCAATTTATACAAGCAATGAACTAACAACCTGTCTGGAAACAGTCTATGAACCACAGAGATTAATTTAGCAACTGCACAGCATCACCTTAGTAGTAGTAAAAAATTAACAACCCAGTATAACAACCTCTATCTGTTATACTGTGGATTATTTACATGTTTTAACCTTCAAACTTCCAGCTCTCCAAACTAATATAAACTTCCAGTGCAGATTTGATCCCAAACTTACTAATTTAGTTTTAGGATGTGAGTTTCTCAAATGGGAAATATTATAACCTGTGAATATATTAATAAATATTAATGATGTTGGGCTACTGGGCTTAACAAAGTGATACAATAGTTCACATTCATAAACTTTCGTTTGAATGATATAACTAATCACAATGACAGATTGTCATAAAACCTTTATGCAAGAATTAAATTAATACAGATCTAATATATATATATATATATATATATATATATATATATATATATATATATATATATATATATATATATATATATATATATATATCTATATATATATATATTTATTTATTTATATATATATATATATATATATATATATATATATATATATATATATATATATATATATATATATATATATATATATATATATATATATATATATTAGATCTGTATTAATTTAATTCTGTATTAATATGTGTGTGTGTGCTGATACATCATATGTTCCTCTGTGTAGGCAGAAACATGCAGGAGTATGTATGATTTAAAACTGCAGTAATGAGGAAATAGGATTGCCTTTATTTTATGGATTAATATAAAACACCTTGTAGTCCAATCTCCATAAAGCATGCAATATGCACGTTTTTATTTACTTAATCCATTTAAGCCCAGCAACTATAGTTGCCGAAGTTCATAGTCCCATATTTTGCATGTTATCCATGTTTATTTTCTCAATAACATGCAAGCAAACAACCAAATAAAATATTTCAAGAAAGAAAAAAAGGAATTGATTTGTGTCCTGTCATGAGGCGTTCAACTTCCTACTCGTAATTCCAGGATGCAAAATGAAGGCAAACCCTCCCAAATAAAGATATATTGCATGCTACTAAAATTAGTTTTTGTTCACACATGTGTATCAACATAATCACGAAGGTTTTTAGATTTATCAAAATCAAACAAATCTTTCAAAAGATCTATAGTTTGTTGTATACTGTGTCAAAAGTTCAAGCCGCAACTATAGTTGCCGGTGGGAAAATACCTTGTAAGTACTCATAAATTATGTGGAATTATGGGAAAATGTTTTAATAAATCAAGGTTATTGGTCTTGTTTAATGATTTTTTTATTTTTTTTTATTTTCATAATACCCCATCTAAATATAACTTAACAATTTAACTGATATCTTTACTTAAAATTAACATTTTTTTGATACACAATTTGATATAGTTATAGAGTAAAATCAACTTCTCCCACTGGTCTCATCCTACAAAGAGGTTAAAAAACAAACAGAGTTGAAGTCCTGATTGAACTGAGAATAATTCTGAGAATAACTCCTGCCATTAAAAAGCAGAATCACTGAGGAAAAACACAAAACTACAAGCAAAGTCAGTCACAATCTTAGGCCCTGCTGTCCACAAAAACATAAACAAAAAAGCAGCATTTTTAATTTTTTTATTTTTATTTTTATTTTTTTATATAAAAATGCAGTTTCAGGTCATTAAAATCCATTTTTTTTAATCTCTTGTCAGAGTGAACATTTTTAAAAGCACCAGGGTCTGTGTTTTTTAGAAAACTGAGGGGAAAAAAAAAATGTTTACAGAAATACCTGTGAATGTCTGGATATGCCTTACCTGTAGAAACTCAACTGAAAACTCAATAAATCTCCAAGAATCTCAGCTCATCAAGATCAATAAACCACTCCACAAACTGATCAGCAGCTTTATTTATTACTAAGCTGTTTGACTGTCAGATGTCTACAGAAGTCTGTAGTGAGATTTACTGAACATATTTTTTGTTAGATGTCATCATGTATTTAATTTTGTGTAATTACACCGGTATGTACTTTATTTTTAGACTCTTGATTTTTTTATGCTATTTCTTTTTAAGCTATTTCTATTGTTTTTTTTTTATTATTTATTTATTTTTTATATTTTTGAAACAGTAGTCTATTGGGGGAAACTAGTGTGTGTTTTATCACTTTAAGACAAAGTGCTTTGTGCTTTCATATGGATGAAATTATATGACTGATAATTTTTGGGAGGTTCATATCAAATGGTTTTATATTTTTTATGAATATGAATTGCTCTATTGAAAGCAGTTGTTTTAAGTTAGAATGTCAAATGTTCTCCTCTTAATCAAATTTTACATTGACAGGTTCTATTTGCATATTAAAATCTGATATTCTTAAAAAAAAAAAAAAAAAAACTTGGAGAAAATAAATGCAAACCTTGTTCATGACACTATTAACAAAACTCATTGGGAATAAGCCTCCCAGTTGAAGGCCTCATTCTGAGTTTTTTTACATATTATATCATATTATAGGTAACACTTCACAATAAGGCTGGATTAGTTAACATGAACGAACAATGACCAATACATTTATTAGTACCTGTATTTGTTAGTAAACATTAGTGAAAAATTATCCAATTGTTCATTGTTAGGCTATTTTAACTCACGATGTATTAACTAATGTTAACATAAATTTGGATGGTAATGATATATTAGTCAATGTATGCTAAACTGTGATTAATGAATAATGTTCATACAAGAATTATTTTTAATTAGTTCATGTTGGTAAATATATTAGCTAATGAAATCTTATTGTTAAGTGTGACTATATAGTATAAGCACTATAACATGAGCATTGAGTGTATTATCATGAGTGCTGTTTGTCTGAATGATGAAAATGTGATATTAATTTTATTTAACAATTTAATAAATAATAGATTAATTCATTTCATTAAAGGTGCTGTATTTAAATTTTTGACTCTTCTAAAGGATAAAAAAAATCCAAAATATGGTTACAGATATCGAAGAAATATGCCAAGTAAACATTCTTTTTTATCTAAAAAACAATGCTAAAATCATATGTAATGCTTGACATTCACTCAGAGAGTTCAATTTTAGTCTCATCAGACTCGAGAATTTTGTTTCTTATGGTCTGAGAGTTAAATTCCAGGAGGGGAGTGACTTCTGTCTGGCCACTCTACTATACAGGCCTGATTAGCAGATTGCTGCACAGATGGTTGTCCTTCTGTCAGATTTTCCTCTCTCCACAGAAGAATGCTAGAGCTCAGACAGAGTGACCATTGGGTTATTGATCACCACCCTGACTAAAGCCCTTCTTTCCCGATCATTCAGCTTAGATGGCCAGCCAGCTCTAGGAAAAGTCCTAGTGGTTCCAAACATCTTCCACTTATGGATGATGGAAGCCAATGTGTTCATTGGAACTTTCAAAGTAGCAGATTTTTTTTGTAACCTTCCCCAGCTTTGTGCCTTGAGACAATCCTGTCTTGGAGGTCTATAGAGACAGTTCCTTTGTCTTCATGTGCTTTGACATGCACTGTAAACCCTGAGATCTTATATAGACAGGTGTATGCCTTTTCAAATCATGTCGCATCAACTGAATTTACCACAGATGAACTCCAATTACACTGCTGCAACATCTCAAGAATGATCAGTGGAAACAGAAAGTACCTGAGCTCAATTTAGAGCTTCACGGCAAAGGCAGTAAATATTTATGCACGTAATTTTTTATTTTTTTTTAATACATTTGCAACAATTTCAATTTTCTTTTTTCTTCTTCTTCTTTTTTTTTTTGTTTCACATCGTAATTTTGTGTGTGTAGAATTTGAGGAAATAAATGAATGTAAACCATTTTGGCTGCAACAATAAAAAATGTGGTGAAGCACTATTAATACTTTCCGGATGCACTGTATACTATAATTTATTTCTGTTTAGTACAGCATATTGTTTGCTGTAAATAATTGAACTAAACAAATATGCCTCATATGTTTCATTGACAGTTTTATTGATCACTAAGATATGACTGACTTGGATTTATGTTGCATTAATTTAAAAATGAAAATTGCAAAAATCGCTTATATCATATTTGATAACGATCATTAATATGTACATAATATAATAATAATAATAATAATAATAATTATTATTATTATTATTATTATTATTATTATTATTATTATTATTATTATTATTATTATTATTATTATTATAACACAGTGTATTTAATGCAAGGGATAAAAAAATCATAAAAAATAATACATAAACAAAACTGCTTCTTGTCTAAATCGAATCCTTAGATTTCAACTAAGGACACACATCATAGTTCAAAGTAGTTGACCCTTGTTTACAAGCAGACATTGAGTCTGACCTCACAATCATCATGAGATGGAACGTAGCTGATGGAGCTGAAACGGATGTGTGCTGGTGTCCAGGGCATCAATAAGGCAGAAAGAAAGCAAGAAAGAAATGAAGCACAGTAAGACCTCACATCCTCAGGGTGACTGAACTGAGGGTGATGAGAACAGTTGTGAAGCCTAAAATACAGAGTACTGCTTATTTGTTTAAATATGCTACCATGAGGCCTTTTGTTATGTTGCCAACAGCAACAGAAGCATGATTATTTTAGGATTATTGTTTATCTGTTTGTGCAGTGGAATGAAACAAATCTAGGATGTACAGCACTTCTGAGAATACTTACAAAGTCCATCTGAAATTTGAATTGAGGTAGCACGATGCACAATTGCCATGCACTCAAGAGAACATATAAATAAATATATTGCAAAATATATATATATATGCAACATTTTATTTTGTAATGTGATACTCAGTGTGTCAGTCTACCTTTTCTTTATCCATATATGTATGCATCTATCCATATATCCATATCTATGCATATTTTGTCAGTCCATATACACACTTTTGCTTTATATACAGTGTCTATTTCTATCTCCACACTGTCTGTCCATCAATCCATCCTGTCATGTTGTGGTAATAATACAAAGCCAAAAGGATCCACATGCAAGTGGGAGTTTTAATAACAATAAAGAGTGCAACAATAAGCAAATAGTGTGCGATAGCAGCATGGACAAAGTAAAAACAAAGTAAACAAAGTAAAACAAGTAAAACAAAGTAAAAAACTGATAACTATGTCCAGGATTTAAACTTCTAAATAGGTGAGCTAAGTGCCATCAACTGGAACTTAGTGATGTAAACAAAACACGCATCACAGCACAGGGAAGCTACAATACAAACCCACTTGACAACAACAACCATGAAAAGACAGAGCGCATACACCTGACAACCGTGACACTTCCATCTATATAGGTCCTGCCTGATTACGCAAAAATTACATTTGCCAGTTATTCCAGTTAAGCTGTAATTCCAATTATTGATTATGATAAATGTAATAAATGTAATAAATATATTACATTATACATATATATATATATATATATATATATATATATATATATATATATATATATATATATATATATATATAAATATACACATCGTTTTTGCCTACCTACATAATTATGTTTTCATATTTTCTCAATTATGTGCTCCTCTCTAATGTTATCATTGGAAATGTTGACTAGTACCTGATTACTCTGCAAACTGTCAGGCAGCTCACCAAACCCCTATTAGCTGGATACTGATTCTTTCTTCAAAACTGCCAAGAGATTTCATAAAAAAAAAAAAAAAAACAGCTCAGAGCACCTCAACTTTCTCAAAGACAATCTTAAAAATATCCAGCAGCTTTACGGCGTATGTTTCAGCAGCTGGCAGGGAGAACGGACATTTCCCTGCCTTCTGCTCTGAGGAGAGCCAGCACACAATGTGTCTTTCCTGTATGAAGTCAGCATCATGCAATTAAATAAAATAGAAAATCTTTCTGGCCATAGCACACATTTTCATCTTCTCCCGGTCTATTGTATATAGAAGACTCCCTTGGCAAAGAAACGTGTTTGAACTATTTTCTCCTGGGCAGGTTGTTTTGCTCAGCCCTGATCTCTCTTAATCACAGAACGGACAAGCTCACAGCACAAAGTTTGTCCCAAATCCCTACAAAACAGTTAAACCCCAGAGAAACCACAGGGTAACAGTTCTCTAACAGCTATATCACCACATGCGTTTTTAAGTCAGTAATGTGGGCCTTATTTGACAGTTTCTGGCTTGGATATACAGTACTGTATGGTTGTATAACAATGTCTTGAAGTCAAAACAACACACCGCACGGCAAGTTACATTACCCGCACTGCAGATGTATGAATGCACCACTCTAACTGTAAAATGCAGCTGTAATTAAAATGTTCTGTAACTGAGTAAACAATCTCACATTTGCATATTATTGTCATTATGGCTGTTAAATTTGGAGAGTTAATTAAGCTGAATTTTACAGTTAGTTTTAAATCCAAATGGCAATTTCAAAACATAATTTCAATTAAATTTATTTCATTTTCTTTTCGGCTAAGTCCCTTTATTAATTTGGGGTTGCCACAGCGGAATTATCGCCAACTTATCTAGCACATTTTTACACAGCAGATGCCCTTCCAGCCGCAACCCAGGGATGTGACACTGACAACAGAGGTGTGGATCTATGCAGGTTTATTAGTTAGGTCAGGCCAGCATAGGACAACGCGGGGGCAAACAGATGTGTAAAGGCACTCCAGAATCATAGTCAATATGCAGGCAGATGGTCAGAGGCAAGCAGCAAACAGGATTAAACAAATAAACAAGGCAACGATCAAAAACACAGTAAAACAAGACAAAGAAAACCGCGTTGTAGTGTCACTAAACAGATAACAAGACTCAGCAACAACTGTGTGTTTGAGAGGTGTTCTTATAGCCCAAGTAATCAGTCTGTGAGCAGCTGCAGCTGTGAAAGTGTAATCAATCAGGATCTGGAATGTTTGTGTGAGTGGAGTGTATGTATGAAGTTGTAGTCCTTGAAATGGGGGATTTGTAGTCCTTAAGCGATCTGCTGCTACTAGATCGCTGGTAATCATGACACCATCACTGTAAAACATCCATTCACATTAATTTACACACATACACTACGGACAATTTAGCCTACCCAATTTACCTTTAGCGCCTGTCTTTTGGACTTTGGACAAAGCACCCGGAGGAAATCCAAGCAAACACAGAAAGAACATGCAAACTCCACCCAGAAATGCCAACTGACCCAGCCGAGGCTCGAACCAGCGACCTTCTTGCTTTGAGGTGACAGCACAACCTACTTCGCCTCCGCGAGACTTTTGTTTTATTTTATTTTCCATTTTATTATTCTTATTTTTTATTTTATTTTATAATGTCCTATGACTTTTTACTTTGTGTCATATGCTTATCCTTGAGAAATAAACACAATTTCAATGAACTATATTCTGAAATAGGAGTTTTATTTATTTTTCATGTATTTATTTATTTTCTATACTGCTGGAGTTCATTACTCTCTTTTATTCCATATATTTGTATTCTGGATATGTGAGAAGGCTATTTTATGACACAACAGAAATAATGAACAGCATAAAGATCTTCTGTTCCTTTAGCAATATGATCCATAATCCTGCTGTACTTTATGTGAACTAACAATACGTGTTGTATAAGCCTTACTATGCATCTAAGGCATATTATAAAGAAACAACACTGAAAGAAAATTGAACAAAAATATATAGAAAATATGTGCATTAAATGTTCAACCTACAGTATAGACAAAATGCAACCTTGGGCAAGTTTTTGGTACTTAATGTTTATGTAACTGCCCATGAAAAAAAAAAAAATAAAATAAATAAATAAAAATACATGTCCCGTTGGAATTACAAAGTTCAAACATTTTATAATAGTTTAATATAATAACTAATTTATTTATTTATTTATTTTTATTTTAGTTTACCCATTTCACCTATACAATGTCTTTGGACTTGTGGGGGACACCGGAGCACCTGGAGGAAACCCACGCTAACACAGGAAACATGCAAACTAAAAACACAATAATAATAATAATAATAATAATAATAATAATACCAACTACTGTAATAACTGAAATATATCGCACTTTCTTTACAAAAACTAATAATATAAACATTTTATAAAAATGTTCTTGATTTGTTAAACATTACTCAGGGAAACTTAGGAGGAAAAATAAGATGGCTAGTAATTTTGACATCTACTGTAAAAGTTTTAAATATGAAATATCATGCTAGAAGGATGTTGAGAATGGCAGAAATGTAAACACCAGCCTCTGGTAGATTTACAAGAAATGGCACGTTTGAGCAAATGTGCCCCAGTAAAGTACTTGGAATTGTCAAAAAATTTACATGCTGGCTTTTAGTGGATTTGTGAAAACAAAAATGGCAAGAAAACATAGCCCAGGGTACATATTTCTCAATTATCATAGCCCTGGGCACATATTTCCAATGACTGCGGGTTGTCTGTATGTGTTCTTTACAAAGTTGTATTAACAGCTACTGGCTTGTCATGTTCATACAGTTTAAGAAATGCAAAGAAAACAAACAAACATATTTTTTAAAGAACATTGACATTGTTTATGCATACAGTATACAGTTGAAGTCAAAATTATCAGCCCCCTCCACCTGTTTTTTTTTTTCAATTTCTGTTTAACGAAGGGAAGATTTTTTCAACACATTTCTAAACATAATAGTTTTAATAACTTATTTATTTTTATCTTTGCCATGATGACAATAAGTAATTATATACTAAATATTTTCAAGATATTTCAAGACACTTTTATTTAGTTAAAGTGACATTTAACGGCTTAACTAGGTTAATTAGGTTAACTAGGCAGGTTAGGGTAATTAGGCAAGTTGTTGTATAATGATGGTTTGTTCTGTTGACTATCGGCTAATAATTTTGACCTTAAAATGATTTTAAAACAATTAAAAACTGCTTTTATTCTAGCCGAAATAAAAGAAATAAAAGTTTCTCCAGAAGAAAAAATAATATCAGATATACTGTGAAAATGTCTTTGCTTTGTTAAATATCAGTTCAAAGGGGGCTAATAATTCCGACTTCAACTGTATAATAGATAATGTGACCCCTTAATAATAAAATAAATCACAAGTACGGTCAATATGTTAAACTGAACTTGACAGAATTTCTTACTAACACAAATAGCGTGTTCATCTTCGTCCAACACATGCTGTTTGCTCAGAGAAAACAAACATTTGGCCTGCCTGTTTAGAGAGATTGTTTGCTAGACTAGACATGACCAAAATTAGAGAACCAAGCCAAAAAGGTGTTAAAACCTTCATTTTCAGTCAACAAGAAAATTTGTTACAGCCACATGGTTACACAAGACAAAAACAATGCAAAAGGAAAGGGGGAAAAGAAAGTTTAAAAACCAGATTGAATTAACACATTTTAAACAGGGTGACAAAAACTAATACATAAATAAGCTAAGATTTATTAGTCAATACTCCACCTATCCGAGTTAAAATCAGTGCATTGTTCTGCCTCGGGTGGCTTTTCAGCGTAATAACCTTGTAGAGACAATTTATTTCACAAATGAATACATAATGCTGAATTGCTTTTATACATATTGAGCCTACACAATGAGATTATTTCCTTTAGCTAGAAGATATTTTTGGTCAAATTACCATTTATTTATTTATTTATTTTTCAGTCACTTCAGTTTAAATTCAAATGAATAGGGAAACATTAGTTAAATGGCTTTAAAATGTCAGAATGACAGAACGGTGCTTTTTAGAGATAATTAAAAGACGGGGAAAAACTGTGATTATTACTAAATTGGATTGCTTTTCTCCTTGTTGAATCAGTTTTTCTTGCTTACATTTGGATTTGTTTTTCCAATTACAAAATGTTGTTAAACTTTAAACTCTTCTTTCCTTTAAAGTTAGATTGGAACAAATAGCCTAAAACAAAAGTCACAGTACATTATGCTGATGTATAGATTATTACTCCGTTTGCAGTGGCAAAAATCAATGGATCCCTGGGTCATGTTCAGCAGTTGAAGGCCTGCAAATGTCGAATACAACTGTAGATTATAAAATAAATGTGCAGTTTGACCAACAGGGGCACAATCAAAAAATACATATAATCATACAGTACCTTTTACTAGAGGAATATACATTAATGTCAGCAGATTACCAATAATGTCACTAAAAACTCAACTTTTTATTTATTTATTTATTTTTTTACATTATTGGTCTTTAATTATGAATATCCAAGATGCATGTTTGCATATGTACAGTCAGGTCCATAAATATTGGGACATCGACACAATTCTAACATTTTTGACCCTATACACTTACTATAAATTACAACAGTTTGCATATGTGCCTCCCACTTGTTAAGGGACCAAAAGTAATGAGACAGAATAATAAATCAAACTTTCACTTTTTAATAATTAGTTGCAAATTCTTTACAGTCAATTACAGCCTGAAGTCTGAAATGCATAGACACCACCAGACTAGGGTTCATCCGTGGTGATGCTCTGCCAGGTCTCCACTGCAATTGTCTTCAGGTCCTGCTTGTACTTGGGGAATTTTCTCTTTAGTTTTGTCTTCAGCAAGTGAAATGTAACCTCAATCAGATTCAGATTAGGGACATGATTTGGCCATTGCATAACAGTCCACTTCTTTCCCTTCAAAAACTCTTTGGTTGCTTTTGCAGTATGCTTTGGGTCATTGTCCATCTGCTCTGAAAAGTGCTGTCTAATGAGTTATTAAGCATTTGGCTGAAAATGAGCAGATGATATTGCCCAAAACACTTTAGAATTCATCATGCTGCTTTTTTCAGAAGTCACATTATCAAGAGAACCAGTTCCATTGAGCGCCATACATGCCCACCCCATGACACTACCACCATTATGCTTCACTAGTGGTTTCCCTGTGGTTTCCACTGTTTCCCTTCACCAGGGAAATACTTATTTGGTCATCCACCACAGTTGTTTCTGTGATCTTTAGGGTCTTTTTGGTGTTTCAGAGCTCACTGGCGCATTCCTTTCTTTTTTAAGATTTATCCAAACAGTTGTTTTTGGCCTTGCCTATGTTTTTGCAATCTCTCTGATTGGTTTGTTTTGTTTTTTTTCCTCCTAATGACAGCTTGTTTGACTGATAGTGACATGTCTTGGGATCTCATCTTAACAGTTGACAGTAACAGATTCCAAATGCAAATAGCACAGTTGAAATGAACTCTGGACTTTTTATCTGCTTATTGTAAGAGGGATAATGAGGAAATAACACACACCTAGCCATGGAATAGCTTAGAAGCCAATTGTCCAATTACTTTTGGACCTTTAACAACTGAGAGGCACATATGCAAACTGATGTAATTCCTACATCATTTATCTGATTTGAATGTAAAAACCCTTACATTAAAGCTAACAGTCTGCAGTTAAAGCACATAAAGTATGTTTCATTCTATATCCTTTTTGTTAGTGTATAGAGCCAAAAATGTTAGAATTGTCTTGATGTCCACATACTTATGGACCTAACTGTAAAAAGTCATATTTTGGTTTTGGGGTCTCCAACAACGGGCAAATATGTATGCAATGTCAAAAACACTATAATTTTCTTACAATATGCATTTATTTTGCCTAATTATCCCAATGACTCCCATATGATTCGTTTACCGGATCATTTGTTTGCAAGTGTGTGTAGGATTAGCCATAGCAAAGGCAAACGGCAGAGGATCGTTTGCTGAGAAACTCATTTAAACCCGTAACAGAAGAAGCACGCCATGTGTATTCATTGTGGTTTTGGATGCAAGATGTGAATAGCCCCATAAAGATTTAACCTTAGAGATACAGTACAAACACTGATCTATAATAGATACGTGATTACAAGACACACTGAGTGATTACAAGTTACACAAATTAAATACATATTTTGCAAACTACACAAAATGAGGCACCAATTTTGATTACATTGACATGTTATGATCAGTAGGAAGAAGAAACTGGTCCACATTAACTGTAACAGTTACTGACAAAGTCCCTGTCAAAGTCCTATATGTAATAGTCTCTTCTGCTTCTTTCTTTAATAGCAGACGGGCGGCAAATCCAGTGTTGCAGCTTAAGTTATTGTATAAAAAAAAATCATAAAAATGGCAGAACCAAACAGCACTATGTTGGCTATAATGTGGTATTGTTGTGAAAATGAACTTTAACCCTTTATACCCTGCAGCCAAACCTCAATCTGTGAATCTCTATATGTCAGTGATCGTCATCTTCATGTTATGATCAGTACCGTGATCCCCTGCGTAATCCCCTGCTATTGAAAAAAGGCGCATTCACATTTTACTGCATCTATTACTAGATATAGGTGATGTACTGTGTCGACGTTGCCGCTTACAAGCAAAAGATCCAAATCCAAAACAATTAATCTATTTGACTCTGAGTCAACATTTTCATTAAAGAATATATCGTTTTAAACACAATGCACTTTTAGATTTAACCCTGGATGGATGTTGAATGTTTTCATTCAGGTTAGTGCTGTTACACACTGCATGGGAGGTCACTTTCTAAAACCCATAATAGGGGCTCTTTAAATATTGTGAAGCATAATTTATTCCTATGTCAAAGTTGAATTTTCATTTCAGCTCAAGTCTTTAGTGTCACATCTCAGGAATCATTTTAACATTCTTATTTGCAGCCAAAGAAATATGTTGGAAAGAGTTTAATTTATTCCAACTAACAATGCTAAAATATTCATATCAATATCAATAACACTATGATAAAAAGCAAACATTACATCTCAATGTAAATTAATTGCACTTTTCCCATATAACCACTATATCATTTACCCTCTGTGTAGATTTTGTGGAGCTCGCCTATTCAAATCCCTCTTCAATGCAAAGTAATTTAATAAACTTTATTCTGGAGTTCCATGCTGATTAATTCTGCGTTTTGCCTTACAAAAAGAGGCGGCTTGCATTAGAAGCATCATATGTGTGTGTCACCCAAGGCCTGACATGACCCAGTTTCACAGAGGTACAATGGGGACTCTTCCTAATATATTGCTGTTTCAAAGAACAATCCTGCAGGTCCAAAGGCTAAGGATTTACTCAAAACACTTTCCACAGTTCATGGTAAAGCTCCTGCAAAGAAATAGGAAATCGGTGAAGTGGCTTTGTTACTCTCTTTTGGATATTTTTGAACAATGGCACAAATACAGGCTGTCGGGGGAAGACAGATGACATAAACAAAAGCGAACGCAACATATTAAAAGAGCTCTGCAGCCCCGTTTGACACACAACTGTGTCATATTCATACAGCTGTTCAATGATTAAATGTTTGTTTTCTCAAATTTCTAGTAATTAAATTAAGTGATTCATCAAAATAAATAATAAACTATTTCAGCGGTTAAACATGTCAGCTGCGTGGATGCTGTAAAGCTGAGTTGTAGATATGGGCTTCTTGTTTATATTTGATGTTAATATGGAAGATCAACCTATTAGCCAGTGTTTTACAACTATTGGGTTGTGATGAAATGTTTAAGCGTCTTTGAGAGATGTGTGTTGACATTTCTGGCAGATGCTTATTAAGTCAAGAGTGCTTGAGAAAGAACACATTGCACTAATTCAGTATCTGCAGTGATGTAAGATATTGTCTGGCCATATGTCAGTGTAATTGTGTTATTTTCGTTCACTGTTACATAGTGCTCATCAAACAGACTGAGGCCCAATCACAATTTTACCCCATAGCCCTTCCCCTTATCCCTACCCCTTGTATTGTGCATTCACGTGAAGGGGTAGGGGTGTCCCAATTCTCTTTAACTTGAAGGCGTAGGGCTAAGAGGAAGGGCTAGATTTTTTTAGAACCACAGAAAGGGGTAAGAAAATTTCCCGTAATACATCATCTACAAAGGCTGCATGGCTGCACACTGAACAAAAATGTTCACTGGTAGCTAAAATGGTACTGGTAGATGTACAAACCAGTATTTTTTCCTCATTATTAAGAATTTTTACAACAAACAAGCATATGTTTTAATACATTCATAACCGCATTTGTGTTTTACCGTCATGAAAAAAAAAAAAAAAAAAAAACTCAAAGATAATTTTGGTATCTATAATCCCTAATAATACCTCCTTATATTCTTTCACTTGTTGACACTTGAATACCCTGTCAGAAAAGTCTAGTGACTGGGAATGAGCTTTTTACAGTGTGTGGTATAATGTTAATGTTGTTTTCGTGTGTTTACATAGATGAATATTGCCACGGTGTAAATGCACTGTATACAATCCTATTGTTACATTATATCATTGTGATAACATAATATATGCCTTTAGTGATTTCCTGAAGATAAATACCTAAAAATAATGCAACTGAAGTAACTACAGCAGTCGTGATTGCTCTCATATGAAGCAAGATATTGCAATGATGTATATGTTAAGTGCAGGTGTTGTAGTGCTGTCACATTTCTTGTGGGTAAATTTTAAAGCCCTTCCCTTTCACACTCAAGAGGGGGACAAAAATAAAATTGGGATTGGGTCTAAAAGTGAAATAATAAGTTCAAATATATATATATATATATATATATATATATATATATATATATATATATATATATATATATATATATATATATATATATATATATATATATATATAATTTTTTTTTTATTAATTTTTTTTATTTAATTACTTAAAGCTTTTGATTTTCTCACATGTTTTGAGTATTTTTATTTATTTATTTATTTATTTATTTATTTATTTATTTATTTATTTATTTATTTATTTATTTATTTATTTATTCATTCATTCATTTATTCATTTATTATTTTTTTAGTTAGTTATTAAAATAATAAACTTTAGTTTAACTTTATGTACTTTTTTTTTTTTTTAAATCCATGCTATAAAAACTTTAAAACGCGTCATACATTTGCTTGACTTACTGTCTAGATTCAGGACCAGTAAATCCTGTGGATTGATTAGTTGGTTGGTTGGTTGGTTTATTGGTTGGTGGGATGAAGAGACAGAGGGAGGGACAATGGGACAGATGGATGGATGGACTGACTGACTGATTGTCTGATTGACAGACTGATTGATCGATTGTAAAAAGTACAACTTGTTTAAATAAGTAACCGGTGATTCCAGAAACAATACAACCAACACAGGCTCATTCTGAAAACCTAGCCCTATATAAAATTCTGGAGATTGCAAATTATGTAGCTAAAAGTACGTATGGCCGCTTTTTATCTTTAAAATGAACGCTACATGGCGGTATGACAACATTTCTTTTTTGCGGTTACCAGCTGACCACTTACATTAATTTGGAAAGCATTCATTTAAATGGGGACTTCTTTATATTTACTATATATTAACCAATTTTCCCAACCCTCTCTGAAAAATATCTGTTTTCATCCTCAACATAAATGTCAGTTTTTTTTCCATTACATTAATTTCTTTAATTATCTCAATCAACTGCTTTTGTTTCAAAGTTGAGGCTTTAAGCCAGTTCCTTATTATAGTCTTTTTGCATGCCACAAAACTAATCTTACACAAATATTGGTCACCTGTAGGGATAGTTTCCTTAATATCTTAATATCTTTATCAAATAAACAAAAATAGTGCAGTCATGAATTGCTTTTTAAAACTCTCGGTTGTGTTTAGGGAAGTGGGTGGACGAGTCAATAGGTGCTTTTGAAAGACCTATTGGTTGGGTTTAGGGAAGGAGGAGGGTGGGTCAGTCGATCGGTCAGTCAGTCAGTCAGCCAACAGCAAACTCTAATAGATACACGCAAGAACAGCACAATTCTAACCACGCAAGAACGAATGGAAGTCGCAAGAGAAATTTGAGATCTCAAGCATTGCTCATATATAGCTTATAAATTGCTCACATATAGCTTATATTTTCCCATTTCTAAACAGCAAGACATATTACCAATGCACTGATGGTTTTTCAACTTTCTTCCAGTACAAAGCTCTTAGACACTTTGCTTGAAGTACACAGATATCAACAAGTTTGTGAGTGCTGCTCTGGTAAACAATATTCTCAGACATAATTTCCAAAATCAGAAATTCAGGTTTCATGGGTAAGTGTATACCCTTGTACCCCAATATACATTTCTGGAGAGCACCAAATACATCCTAAGAGGTATATATATATTTTTTGTAAGTTTTTTGTTTTTCAATTCAATTCAGCTTTATTTGTATAGCGCTTTTACAATGTAGATTGTGTCAAAGCAGCTTCACATAAATGGTCATAGTAACTGGAACAGTGTGGTTCAGGTTTTAGTGTTTAAGTTCAGTTCAGTTCAGTTTAGCTCTGTTCAGTGTGATTTAATCATTACTGAGAGTTCAAACACTGAAGAGCAAATTCATCGATGCGTAGCTCTACCAATCCTGAACCATGCGAGGCAGTGGCGACAGCGGAGAGGGAAAAAAAACTTCACCTGATGGGAGTGAAGAAAAAAAACCTTGAGAGAACCAGACTCAGTTGGGCACGACCATTTTAATTTCTCCGCTGGCCAAAAGTCTTGTGCAGAACTTCATTCGCCGTGGTTTATGCTGGTTTATGTTTATTTTGTCTGCTCTTGTCGCGTAAATCCACCTAAGGCCGATGTCGACTGACTGTTGACCGACTGACTGATTGACTAACCCACCCTCCTCCTTCCCTGATCTCAACCAATAATGTTTTCAAAAGCACTGATTGACCCACTGACCCACTTTCATAATCCCAACTGACAGTGTACTCAAAAACAATCCAGAAAAAGTAAAGAGCCATGATTTTTACCATGTTTTCAGATTTTACCACATTCTCACCCAGTTATTTACTTGTTTATTATTTATTTATTAATTTATTTATTTTATTTTTTTGCTTTTGTCTTACATGCTTTTCTGGACTCAAACCCTATTGTCGCGATCAACTCCAAATCCACCAACATAAGCACCAACATAAGCAGTGGTACACGCGAAAAGGAACGACGTCATACCGCCCCATATCATTAGTTTTAAAGACAGAATGTAGCCATATGTTCTTTTAGCTACATAATCACGATCGCCAGAAATGTATACAGGCATACATTTTCAAAATGAGCCAATGTTGGTTTATAGACAACATCTGAAAAATAATTATAGTTATCTCTTTACAAAATTCCTGTATTTTCGACCAGTTCCACATGGTAAATAAGTAAATAAATAAATAAATAAATGAATAAATAAATAAATAAATAAATATCATGGAGAACTCAAATATAACAATATTGTTTTTAATGTTTTATTTATGGCATACATTTTTTGAATACATTACAAAAGAAAACAAGAAACATGAAACCAACACAACACACTTAAATATGTAGCAGTGAACACAACAAATATAAATTTATAAATAACAGTACATACAATTCTAATCATACAATAAATAATTATAATTCTAGTAATCCCATATACAGCAAATACAGCTCTACAACATGAGATCATGTTTTATGTATTAAACTGGAGATGTGGGCTTAGGGGGAGGCTTCATTACAATGATTAGGGTCAAGCTGGAGAGTCTGGGATGCCAGAGTTTAATGAAAATGTTACTTCATTTGTCAAGAGAAAACCTGATTTTCTCTAATTTATATGACAAATAATTTAATGGAGTGATGTCATAGGTACTTTCCTGACTCAAGGTAGAGTCTCTACTCCAGATGCCACTCATCATAAATCACAGGCACACAAATCATAGTATAAATAAGTCTACAGAAGAGCCAGATCTGTCTTGGTTATACTCTGCTGCTTGCACAACCCTTTCAGATCCAGCAGTTTGTTGCGTCAGACTGATCACACATTTGCTTAGATCTGAAAGGAAATGCAATGCAATCTCTGCTCACTGTTGAAAAGTTCTACACGTTGCCGGCTTCGGTAATGTTATTAGCTGAGTCAATAAAGAGCAGCAACTGCATTGATTATGTTTTTAATAGAGGTTTGCCTCAAGGACTGGTATCAGTCGGTTGGCACGTCTCTCCAATCATCTCATGGCAGATACCAGAGTTCTTTCATCTCTGGTGTGACAGGAATCAATAAGGAGGGATGCATAAGGCAATCAACAACAGATTCATATCTTTTCTACCATGCAAATTGTTACACTGCTGCTCTGTCGATGAATCAGAATGAGCATTGTTTTGAAGACACTGAGAACGATTGGAAATGGAGGCTACATTCTTTCCCAGCACTGAAGTTGCATCATTGCACTGCAGTAAACTGGTAATCCTATGAATAACCCTAATTAAAGTGAGATGAAAGAAAACTGAGATCCAGCAAAAAAAAAAAAAAAAAGTAAAAAAAAAAAAGGTCTATATGCAAATCCTGCTGTTCAGTAAAACTGGTTCTGACGATACGAATGCAGGGTTGGCAGCAAAACTCAATAAATCCATAAATTATAAATATGCTATTAATTGTTCATCGGCTTGCTTTAAAGTTTGAACGTCAGTTTTTGCTCTCGCCATGGTTACACACTCTCAATAATTCACTGCATAAAATACATTGTGGGCGGCAAATTGGTTTTATCCTCATTTCAACTCATGTTTCATTTAGTTTTTCCCAGTATTATGCTAGACTTTTTACAACGAAGGACATCTGAGGTAACCTATGTTAACGTTAAGAGATAGTAGAGACTATTTGCTCACCCTTAATAGCTTCCTAACTTTTTTTTTTTTTTTTTTTTAATTCTGTGTAACACAAAATAAGATTTTTGAAGAAAGCTGGGGTGTCACAGTGATGCAGTGTGTAGCATAATTGCCTCACAGCAAGAAGGTCACTGGTTCGAGCCTCAGCTGGGTCAGTTGGCATTTCTGTGTGGAGTTTGCATGTTCAAGTGGGTTTCCTCCGGGTGCTCCGGTTTCCCCCAAAAGTTTAAAAACATGCAGTACAGGTGAAATGGGTAGGCTAAATTATCTGTAGTGTGTGTAAGTGTGAATGAGTTTGCGTGTGTAAATGTTTTCCAGTGATGGGTTGCAGCTGGAAGGGCATCTGCTGCGTAAAACATATGCTGGATAAGTTGGTGTTTAATTTCGCTATGGCAAACAAAAGGACCAAGACAAAAAGAAAATGAATGAATAAATGAATTATTATTTTTTGTTATTATTATTTAAAATATTATATTATTAGAAGGCGGTCGACAATTATCTCTTCTCCTGGTGTGAAAATAATGTTTTAGTGCATTAGCTTATATTTTAAATCAATATTTCCCAACAAATGTATATCTCGCTTGCTAGATAGACTGGGCTTATTGCGATGGGTCATCCAAAAAAAAAAAATACAATTCTGTCATATATATATATATATATATATATATATATATATATATATATATATATATATATATATATATATATATATATATATATATATATATATATATATATATATATATATATATTTGAATAAAAAAACGTGGAAAATCTGTTTTTCTTATTATGAACATTAATGGTTGGAGGTTTGTAACTTTCTTCAATAAATCATATTTAAAAATAAATAAATAAATAAAAGTTAGGAAGCTATTAAGGGTGAGCAAACAAATCTCTACAAAGTTAACATAGGTCACCTCACATGTCCTTAGTAATACATATTCTAGCATGATGTGTTTGATGTTTGTTTTTAATGCCGTTAACGGACTTGCTCTATTTATTTATTCCAAATTTTGCACATTTACAAACTCAGCAGAGCTTTGCGATCTGCTGGCCAACTTCTGCTTGAAGTACCTTGGTCAACATACAAGCAGTGGGGTGATTGCTCTTTTGCAGTGGCAAGTCCTAAAGTTATGATTACCATTCCTACTGAGCTTTGTACAATCACTGACCTGCCACTTTTTAAAGTCAACCATGAGACCCACTTGTTTAAATTGGCTTTTAATGCATAGCACTGACACTTTTTATGTTTTAATGTTTGTTTAACAGAATTCTATTGATATTTCTTGTTTAGTTTTGTATGGTCTACTCTTTAGTTGTGCTGTATAATTTCTTTTTACTTGTGTAAAGCACTTTGGTCAATTAATGGTTGCAGTAAAGTGCTATATAAATAAAGGTTGGTTTAAAGGTTGAATAACACCACTTGATAAGGTCTGGATTGACTGGATGCTAAGAAGACAGTCAATTGTCATAAGCAATATTTAATACAATGTAGAAAAAATGGACAGGAATAATATATATATATATATATATATATATATATATATATATATATATATATATATATATATATATATATATATATATATATATATATATATATATATATATATATTTGACTAGAGCCACATTGTTTTGGAAAGACATGTCAAATACTCTCTAAAAAGACAGGGCATGCTCTTGATCAGTAATAATGAAAATTTACAGTGATGCACAAGAACAACAAATTCTACTCTGTCTGGGCATAGTCATCATATGTCTACCCTGACACAAGTCACATAAAATCTAAATGAGAGTTATGGCAGATCTTTTACACCTGTAAAACACTACAATTCAGTCATCATTTGGTCACCCTTTACTTGTTTCACAGCTTTATGAGTCTCTTTCTTCTGTTAAAGTAAAACAATTATAGGAGTCAATGGTTATAGTTTTCACGGTTTCTTTAAAATATCTATGTTTGTGTGAGGAGAAACTCATAAAGGGTTGAAACCACTTGAGGGTGAGTAAATCACCTAGCAAACAACTGACCTAAATCCTTCCCTAAACCCAACCAATAGGCTTTTAAAAGCAAACTTACAAAGCAACACTGTACAAATTGAGTCCATATGGGGATAGATTGTTAAAGAGTGCACATTCTGTAACAAAGCAAGTGCATAGTTAGATTGTTTTATGGTATATTTCGTTGGTGTTGTGTAAAGAACTACATCTAAATAATCCTTTATTCATCAATAATAAGCATACTGCCAAATTAGATAAAATGTGGTTTAAGGATGACAGAGTGAATATTTTGGAGGGGCCATCACAAAGCCCTGACTTAATCCTATAGAGAATTTGTGAGCAGAGTTGAAAAAGCTTGTGCGAGCATGACAAATATGACTCAGTTACACCAATTCAGGAGAAATGCGCCAAAATTCCTTTACATTTTTTTGAGAAGCTTGTGGAAGGATACCCAAAATATTTGACCAAAGTTTTACAGTTTAAAAGCAAAGTTAAAAAATTGAACCAAGGGAATGTATGTAAACTTTTGACTGTCTAGAAATCAATAAAAATAAATTCTTCCATTCTCTCATTATTTTGGCATTTAGCAAATGTAAATCATTTAGGTAATCCGAACGGACCTAAAATAGTAAATGTTTAGTATGATTTAACATCAGACTTTTTTTTTTTTTTTTTTTTTACAAAATGGTTATGTTCCTTTTTTAGTGTAAGTAAACTTCTGGTTTCAACTGTATATTTAAGTACATTTTTGCAGTTTTAGAAAAGAAAGAAGGAGCGAAAGAAAGGTTTATTGGTAGTTGTTTTATTATTATTATTCAGTTGGTTCAGTTATATAATGTTTTATAGTGTCATTAGTTACTTTTGCTGTAAACTTATCAGCTAATCCGCTATTTAATGTATTTAATAATGCTTTTTACCATACTGGGATCTTCATTTGTAATAAATATTGGCCTGGTTGTAAAAGTGAGTTCAATAATCTGATATTGCCCTTTTAAGTGTCCGAACAGCAGGAAGCTAATTTCAAAGCAGCTTCCACAGAACAGCTATGGAACATATCTAGAGCTAAGCAGAAGTTAGCAGAGCAATTAACTGTATTTATCTGCACTGAGTTTGTATTGAAAATTCCATCTAAAGCTATTTAGGTGCCATGGCTCGTCACACTGGAAGCTCTGATGTAGGCGCAATGCACCTTAAAAGTCTCTACAAGAGTAACTGATAAAGTCCCACAAGTCCATCACTGAATCCACCATCTGCTTATCTAATTGGGCATAATTAATTGTGCCATTCTAAATCGTCAACCCTGTTAGTCATTCAGTAAAAAATAAACAATATACTGATAGGGTAAACCAGCCTTGAATAGAGGCTATAAATATAGACAGACAGTTTAAGTCACTTAACACATCGGCTACAGAAATGCATGTACTTGTAGAAGGCTTTAGATTAGACTAACTGTATGTGTTATAAATGTGTATCAGCTATGTAATATAAAATTAATAAATGTTTTTTTATGTGCTATATACTAACTTTTTCATGCCTACGACTATGTATAATCCCCTGAGAGCATATGATGCGCATGCTTGTAAAACATGATGGTTTTTCTGAATCCTAGATATGAAATGTCTCCATAGAAGTTACTCTCCACCTATTATTAGACTCACAGTAAACAGTGCACAAATCCCAGTGTTACAACTTGAGGTTGATGCAATTTGACATGTTCTTTTGCAATGTTGCAATCTTTTAATCATACACTCTGAAATATGCAAGGCAAGATTTCGAACAAGGTCACTCACTGAAACTGAATAATAATTATTATTTTTACTCTCACTGGAGATTATAATTAAGTTTTTTTTTTTTTTTTTTATATCTAAATTGAACCCTTGAAGTGGATGCTTAGGCAATTGAACAATACCCCCCAAAGGTCCTCTATTTATTGTTAACGATGAGCTGTGAAATTCTGGAATATTGTTTTAAAAACAAATGTGACTGCATTGGAGATTTTCAGTCCTTTGGGTTAGTGGAATGTCTTGCTAGGGTTGTAAAATTTACTGAATAAAAGACATTGTAGATTCGTTGAGGTTTCAGCCCATATTGGGAAAAATGATGATGCCTGTGGTGCATAGAATGAAGATTGATGGTCATTAAACTTTCCAAACATACAAAAGAATACATGCAAATTCACCAAAGCATGATATCATTGCATGGCTTTTGAAAGACCTGTTCAGTTTCCAGGTTTAAATCCCATTAAAAATATCAGATGGAACCTAAAGAAACCAGTGTTGGTTTAAAAACTAAAGATTATAAGACATTGTCGAGTGGGGAATAGGTCAAAATTCCAGTAGAGAGGTGAAAGAACCTCATATGCACTTTTAGGCAGCATTAATTTAAGAGTAAAAGATAAAATAGATAGAGTAGGGGGTAGACTAATTTAGAATATGAATCGTTAAATACAATCTGAGGATTTCTTATTTTCCATGAAGTGCATGTCCTTAGAAGCACATCAATTTATTTTAATAAATGTTTTATTACAGTTTACTAAAGCCTCTGTTAAACTTTTTGGGCATTTTGGGTAACACGTTAGTTGAAGAGAGGATTAATAGGATGACATCTTTATTATGATGTGAATGAGATTTTTTGCAGCCTTATGTGAACTGCCAATAAGTGTCATTCGCTCACGTTTTAAATGCAACAATTGCATTGTTTATGATGCCTTTGTCATGAAAACTTAAACCTGTCATAAATCTGTCATAAACATGATTGTCAAGAGATCATTATAATTGTTATAAATATTTTCTCAGATCACTTTTAAATAAAAGTTTAAACAAAATAAATTTGTCATAAATATTTTGGAGAAATTTCTCAGTTCTGTCAAAAATTTAATGACAATTAAACTTTAATGACACATTTTGTATCAATTTGCATCACTGTAGTTAAGGTAAATAAAAAAATAAAAAATAAAAAAATGATGACGTCATGATGTATATACACTGATCGGCTACTTTATTAGGTACACCTGCCCAACTGCTTGTTAACACAAATTTCTAATCAGCCAATCAGCTGCTACTCAGTGCATTTCAGCATGTAGACATGCTCAAGAAAATCTGCTGCAGTTCAAACCGAGCATCAGAATGACGAAGAACGATGATTAAAGGGACTTTGAACGTGGCATGGTTGTTGGAGCTAGAAGGACTTGCCTAAGTCTTTCAGAAACTGCTGATATACTGAGATTTTCATGCACAACCATCCCTAGGGTTTACAGAGAATGGTCCAAAAAAGAAATAAATAGCCAGTGAGCGGCAGCTCTTTGAGACCTTGTTGATGCCAGAGGTCAGAGGAGAATGGCCAGACTGGTTCGAGCTAATAGAAAGACAAAAGTAACGCAAATAACAATTTGTTACAAACAAGGTATGCAGAAGAGCATCTCTGAATGCACAATACATCAAACCTTGAGGTGGATGGGCTACAGCAGCAGAAGACCATATTAGGTGCCATTCCTCTCAGCTAAGAACATGAAACTGAGGCGACACCAAAATTGAACAATAGAAAACTGGAGAAATGATGCCTCGTCTGATGATTCTCAATTTCTGCTGTGACATTCGGATGATGGGATCAGAATTTGGCATCAACAACATGAAGCAAAGATCTATCCAGCCTTGTATCAACGGTTCAGGCTTTTGGTGGCGGTGTAATGGTGTGGGAGATATTTTCTTTGGGCCCACTAGTACCAATTGAGCATCATGTCAATGCCACAGCCTACCTGAGTAATGCTGCTGACCATGTCCATCCCTTTATGATCACTGTGTACCCATCTTCTGATGGCTACTTCCAGCAGAATAAAGTGCCATATCATAAAGCGCAAATCATCTCAGACTGGTTTCTTGAACATGAAAATGAGTTCACTGTACTCAAATGTACTCCACAGTCACCAGATTTCAATCCAATAGAACAACTTTGGGATGTGGTGGAATGGGAGATTCGCATCATGGATGTGCAGTCGACAAATCTGCAGCAATAATATATGCTATCATCTCAATATGGACCAAAATTTCCTGTACCTTATTAAATATATCGTCACCTTGGAATTGTAAGGTTCTATCTGTGTTCTCAATGATTTTGAGATAGTGAGCTGTAAAGTGCTTGCATTCCATAGCAAACAGTATGTGGGTAACATTTGCTTTTTAAATAAAAAAAAATATTTAGTGTTTAATAATAGTTATTTGTGATAAATTTGTGATAAATGTTAAATGTCTAGTTTTAAAACAGAGTTTCATAATCTAAAATTGCCATCTTAAGTGTTTGAACAGCAAGGAACTCATTTCAAAGTAACTTCCTCAGCACCTAAGATAGAAGTTACCCAAGCAAATAACCTTACTTGTCATTATAAAATTTGTATTTAAAGCTATTTACATTTATTCAAAGTCCAAATGCACACTTAATCAAGCAGACTGACAAAAAAGGACATGATGTCTCAAAATGGTTAGTAGAATAAGTTGACACACCTAAATAGTTAATTAAAGTCAATAGAAAGTTTGTGATATTTTTTAATGCTGACACGCCTTTATCCAATATGTAGCCACGTTTTCAAAACTAAACACAATTACAACATCTGTCTGTTGTGACCATACCATTAACCCAAGTCATGTTGTTTTCACACAATATTCAGTAAAGTAAAATGTTTCTGAAATGCTTCTATTATCTTTTCAGACAAGCTTATTTCATAGCAAAGTCATACTTTTTTTTTTTAAATGCTTAAACACCTATATGACCACCACCACCACCAACAACAAAAATATTTCTAAAGTTTAATGGTTGATTTCTTCTTATAATTTTTTTATTTATTTTTTTATTTATTTTTTTCATTTTTACAAATACTCAATCACACAGTACAAAAGTCTTGTCGGCTTTCCAAGATTAGCATAAGAATATAGTATAGAAGATAAAGTCATGGTGCAGTGGAAGAAGAATTAATATTGTGCATGACTCTCATGGGCTTGGACGTCTGCATCCATAGATTTTTGCAATGACTCAAATAACTTAATAAAGTCATCTGTAAAGGCAAAGAAAGTGTTCTTGCAGGATTTAGAGTTGATCAAGACACTTTGGATTAGTCTTTAATGCCTCTTCCTCCATCTTATCCCAGACATGTTCAATAAAGTTCATGTCTGGTGAATGGGCTGGCCAATCCTGGAGCACATTGACCTTCTTTGCTTTCATGAACTTTTATGTGGAGGCTGAAATATGAGAAAAAAGTGCTACCCTGCTGAAGAATTTGTCATCTCCTGTGGTTTGTAATGAAATGGGCAGCACAAATGTCTTAATACTAGGGATGTAACGGTATCCGAATTCCATGGTACGATAATACCTCGGTATGAATGGAACGGTAAGGTATTTATAGAATAATTTACAGGAAAAACAAAACTAATGGAAAGACTCGAAGAAAAGTACCAAAAGTGTTTATTTACCTTAGCACTGAACATATCAATGACATAAAAATTAGCCATCTATCTGTAAGTTTCGAAACAGGAACTTCAATTTTTCAATTTTTATAACAAAAAATTATTAAACCATATAAAAAAATAAAGTTTCAATTTAGTATTGTTGAAAACTTATCACATTCAACATTTAATCACCCATTCACTTAGATAGAGATGTTTTTTTTTAAGGAAAATGATCATATAACTATAATCTGGTAAAAGCTGGGATCTCTGGGCATTTATAATGTTACGGAACCCCGGAAGGGACGTAGTGGAGGAAAAAAAAATGGGTGGGTGAAAAAAAAAATAATGGGTGAAAGAAAAAAAAATGGGTGGGAGGAAAATATATATTTCTAAGTTTTTTGCGTTCTCTCGCAAAGTTTTGCGTTCCCTCGCAAAGATGTTTTGCGTTATCTCGCAAAGATGTTTTGCGTTCCCTCGCAAAGATGTTTTGCGTTATCTCGCAAAGATGTTTTGCGTTATCTCGCAAAGATGTTTTGCGTTCCCTCGCAAAGTTGTTTTGCGTTCCCTCGCAAAGATGTTTTGCGTTCTCTCGCAAAACTGTTTCTCCACAAACACTTCCTGTTCACTTCACTCACGTAAACCCTCCCGTTTTTGCTGAAATTCTCCCATATTTTACCATTCTACCCCACTTTCTTTACATTACTGTGCGCTGATTGTCGCCTTTCACTTTGCAACCTCTGAACCAGTGAATGCATGTTTAAGCGCTGACTGACAGACGCGCTTCGTACAATAAACTGATCCCAGATCAGCGTCTGTACGCGGCATTTAAAGGGACACTTCTGTTATCAAACAAGTGCGCAGCAAATTAATCTCATGTTTTGTTTAGTTTGATAACAGAGGTGTCTCTGTAAGAATGCACAGATCTATAATGAAATCAGTCCATTACTTTAGAAACTGTTTGTGCTCATTTAAGAGAAAATAAGCTGTTTAACATAAAACATGCAGGACGGAGATGTTTCATATTATTCAGTGTATTTGTCTGTTTAAACATACACCCGCTCCTCTGTAAATGGCGTGTACACACGCTGATCTGGGATTAGTTTATTGTACGAAGCGCGTCTGTCAGTCAGAGCTTATACATGCATTCACTGGTTCATAGGTAGCATACGCACAGTAATGTAAAGAAAGTGGGATAGAATGGTAAAATACGGGAGAATTTCGGCAAAAACGGGAGGGTTTACGTGAGTGCAGTGAACAGGAAGTGTTTGTGGAGAAACAGTTTTGCGAGAGAACGCAAAACATCTTTGCGAGGGAACGCAAAACATCTTTGCGAGAGAACGCAAAACATCTTTGCGAGATAACGCAAAACATCTTTGCGAGAGAACGCAAAACATCTTTGCGAGGGAACGCAAAACTTTGCGAGAGAACGCAAAAAACTTAGAAATATATATATTTCCTCCCACCCATTTTTTTTCTTTCACCCATTATTTTTTTTCACCCACCCATTTTTTTTCTCCCCCACTACGTCCCTTCCGGGGTTCCGTACAATGTCCCCTGCAACAGAAAAAAAAAAAAAAAAAAAAAAAAAAAAACTCATTTGGGGACAGAAACCCTCTCATCGTTTCTGGGACAGAGAGATATGATTTAGCCAAGGTTGACAGCAGTGGGTAGCGTTGTGCATTGTCTTTCCACCACTTGAGAGGACAAGCCATGAGTGAGATAGAGGTCTTTTTACGGTACAAGTCAATGTCTGCATCAATCTAACAAGTGTGCTGTGTTCTGCAGTCCCCATGACTGTTTTTAGTCGTATTCCCTGACTTATATTTCACCACAGTCTGGCAGTGCCTGCATATTGTTTTTTTCTTTGTCTGTCACCTTTTCTACTTTTTCGTATCTTTTTAGAAAGAAACCGAAATGCTTCCACAAGTCCGATTTAAAACCTGCTTTAGGTTCGATCATTTCCAGCTCTTTTTCTTCCCCGCTATTAGCAACACACTCCATTTCTGCATTACTGGTGTAGGGAGTCAACGGATCGTTCCAGAACCGAACAAGTCACAGACCATATTTTTCTTAAAAGATTGGTTGGTGCCTACATGTCTGAGCTTTGCTTTTATTTTCAAGGCAATTTACAGAATGACTAGCCAGTCGCAATCACAACTGCGTGCTAATTAACTTTTACACCTTAAAACAATAAGAGGCTCTACAATCAAAAACCCACCAAACCGGTGTCTGAAAGTGCCTTTTGTTTCACGCCTGCGACCCACGTCTGAGAGGAATACGCATTCTAGGCTCACAAAGAAGTGATCACAAGCTTCCAAATCTTAAATGGACATACAGTAAAACTGTGTTTATTTGAGTAATGTATGTTTGCTTTATGTTTCTGTAGGTTTTTGTGTGTACATGTTTCATGTGTTTAACAAATCTGTTATGGATAGTTGTTGAGTTATAGCCCTCAGTGACAAATGAAATCTACAGAATGTACAGAATGAAGAAACCATATTATGAAAGGTGTCCATGTTATGAGACTTTATTTTAACAACTATGCTATCAAAGCAGCACCGACACAATTTGCCAACCCGGCCTTCTAGAGTGCGGAATTGGGGTGTGACTCCACCCTGCACCTTCTCTGATTGGACAAGTATTGTGTAGACGCAGCCTCTACCAAAGCCTATAAAACTTTGAACTAAGTAATTTCATCGTCGTCTTTTGCCGGTCATCTTTGCCAGTCGTCACCGCCGTCGCTGCCCGGACGTCGCTCTTCTCGTTACATCACGGAGCAGACCGCGACCTTTACTTGCTGCCGACTCGACCCCCGATCTTCTTGTGCAACAACGAGCCATCGGGTCAACACATCCAAACTCTGAAACTCATCATAACTACAGGAACCCAGGAAGGACTTCGAACACCGCCTCGTCCAACATCCGTATCCCAAGCAACTGACTAAGGAAACCCCTTTTCACCGACGAGGGAATTCCATCACGTCACTGAAGTTGCTACGCTGACCAATCAGCTTCGCCGGGATTTCCCTTTGGACCAGTCGAGGAAACCAAAATTCCATCAGAACGCAAGTAGCACAAACAAGGTTTCTATCCATTGCTAAAATTGGTGTGAATTATGTTTCAGTAGTAAAGAATAGTGAAATTCTCTGCTTTTATGGTTTCTCTCAGGTTGCAATGCTAAGAACATAGAAAAGGCTAGAAGTTGAATCCACTCAGTCAAAACTCTTCTCAAACTGCTTGTGCGTGTGTGTATGTATGTGTATTTGTTTGTTTTATGTAGATTAGTACTTTGTGTTATAGAGTAGCAATAAACTTTTGTTTTGTTTTAAGATCAGTGTTGGTGTGTTGTGTGCTTTATAAGTTCATGCCTCAGCTTCAGATACTGCTACCTTGCTCATTAAATAATTAGATACGTAGAACTAAACGTTCTATTTGCTGGTCAAATACTTAAGTTAAGTGTAAGCTTTAAATAATTCTATGTGAATCATGTTCGAATCTTTGATTCGAATCCCCAAAGTTTAAACATGATTTAAACCAAAGTGCTGATTCTTACACTAGATCTGTAGTGACAACAGACCGCAAAGGATGATGGCCACGCCTAGGCTGATGGGAATTGTAGTTCCCGCTACCTACCTCCCTTCGCTTCAATCGCTTAAGCTAACTTTTCTCAGAAATATAGTTTTATTGAGTCATGCGCCTACGGTAATATTGAAAAAAATTTCTATTGCGGTATGACGGTATTTACAATATTGTTATATCCCTACTTAATACCTCAGGCTGTTGATGTTGCATCCACTCTGCTGATCTCTCACACACCCCCATACAGAATGTGACGCCAAACCATGATTTTTCCTTCACCAAACTTGACTGATATCTGTGAGAATCTTTGGTACATGTGGGTTCTGATAGGTTCCCTGCAGTATTTGTGATGATTGGGATGCAGTTCAACAGATGATTCATCGGAAAAAATCTTCTGACACTTGTCCAAATGATCAACTAGAAGTCAAGTTAATATTTGTGCTCTTTCAACTGGGATCGATGACATCACTTGTCAGGTAGAGTAGAGAACCTAAAAAAGGTGGTTAATTTTCATATCAAGGAACATCAGCACTAAACATTACCAATAACGTGATACATTTCAGAGAAATTTAGTCAAATATTGTGAATAGACGGACAGATTGACGCAACATTTATCAGCATGCTGTGCTGGTCTTCCGTTTACTTTACTTTTTAGCTCTATTACTTGAAATCTCACTTTGTTTGTGTTCCATACAATGTCAAATTGGTTTTTGTTATATTATTGTAAAGTGTATAATGAAGTGTTTAATTTTGAAAATTAACTGATGTATTCTGTGTGTGGGTGTATACATTGTGTGCAGTGTGTTGACAAAATGAGTCTTGATTTTAAAATTGTGCATCTTTTTATAAACAACTTAATAAATTTTTACAAACTAGCATTACCCAATAGTCATATGGTTTTGGTACAGCTTGAGGGAGCGTAATTGATGACTAAATTCTGTTTTTGTAGGATAAACAATCCCTTTGATTTTAATTTTAGATCACATGGCTTCAGGGTATAAAACATGATTCATATTGACCACTTTTATGATGTATGTTTGATGTTTCCATGACCATTTTTAAAGCTTGAAAGCTGATTTTCCATACAATTACGTAAAGTTCTAATTTTCTTCCTATGTATGTCAACAGAAAACGAGTAAGTTGCACTGCTTTTGGAGTGATGCGAGAGTCAGTAAATGAAGCCAAGAGACACCAACGTAATTAAGGTGAACAGAAATGTTATCTGTTTCCTTCAACAAAATCGTCTTTGCCAGTAAAATAGACAACAGCCTGCAAAACATCCTCCGAGCACGTAATGCTTTTTGCATATGAGATGACATTTGCACTTAGGGTGAATGAAAGGCCTCAGACAGAAAGAGCAAGGGTGCAAGAGAGAGAGAGAATAAGGACGACTCAGAATAGACATCAACTGCCGCTCAAGCGTCTTGACTAATCTCGGGCTCGACATTGCCTTGCAGCGGCCTTTTTAATCAAAGCCCTTCCATTCTGCCTCCACTCAGCTCTATCTAGGTCAGAAATGTCGATGCTCCACTCCTACTCTCTCTACTCCTGTCTCACAATGAGAAAAGGGAAAATCTGGTTAGATATTTCATTACAGCTCGCTGGAACCTTCTGAAATTGGCCTCCCTCGTGGAAGGGTCACCTGATATTGTGTACACAAAATCGTTTTTTTGGCCCGTTATACACACTGTTTTATTTTGTTGTCGTGCCTCGAGATGTGAACTCGCTCCGAAAAAAAAAGAAAAGATATGAATAATGACGCCGCATGAATTGTGTTTTTCCTCAAGTGCTCATTCTGCAAAGGCTGAGAATAGCTGTGATATGGTTTGTGGTTATTTTTGCAGTTCAGACAAATGCTAAGTACAATAGATCTAGGTAGCTCTAAATGAAATTCATTACTGCTGAGCATATTTTACATATTGTGAAGACCTCTATATTTCTCTTTCGACTGTGAATGTTGACTCTGAATTTGCAGTAGTTGCAATAACTTGTGAAGAGGCAAACGAAGCCTCATTTAACTTTTTGAAAGAACTTTTATTCATTTTTTTTTTTTTTTTGATGACTGTTCACTATGGCTCTTTTTACACCTGGTATGTGTATATATATATATATATATATATATATATATATATATATATATATATATATATATATATATATATATATATATATATATATATTTTTTTTTTTTTTATTATTATCATTTTTATCATCATTTATTTTTTTATTAAGATGTAATAGTATCAGTCGTGGAAATAGTACTTAAAAAGGTCCATTAAAAAGTGGTACATAACGGTACAGATTGATACGGGTCACCTGTATCAGGCTTGCATTTCCACTGCCAAAAGGGTACCAATGGTGGGTGTGGTGTAATACAGAATGTTTTAGTCAATGTCATTCTCGCTCGAGGAAATGTCAAAGTAAAGCAGTACGGGTTGTTCACATATCATATGTGAAGCAATTCTTGCAAAACAGATGCTTTATACACATAAATGTTTGTGTAGAAATGTTCATAACTAACTTTTCTATGTAGATGATTTGATTGTATCTGCAGATCAGTAATAAAAATAGCCTTCTGTAATGTCTGCGATTATAAATTACAAATGCAACATAAATGAACACTTACAGACCCTTACAGTCTTCTGTATGTTACCAATTAAAAAAAAAAAAAAAAAAAAAAAAAAAAAAAAAAATATATATATATATATATATATATATATATATATATATATATATATATATATATATATATATATATATATAAATTAAACACAGTATGCATTTAGGCCTTATTTTTCTTCAAAAACAACACGCAACATATAGCCCACAGTCAGTGCAAACCTCTCATGTGTATCTTTAATCTTCACCAGCACATGTAACCTCTTGTTAGAAAATAATTCCGTCATTCCGAGTTGATAATAGTCCAAAAGGTGATGATAATAGTTAAACATGGCAGTTTGTTCATGTCTTAGGTTGCTGAAAGAATCATTTGCTCCTTTGTTTTTACCCAGCTTCGTTATTTGAAATATAGACGCATGGTGAGTGCACACTCTGGAGAAAGTGAAACCGCTCGCACTTTTAGATGGCTTCGTAAAACAAAAACAGGACACAGCTAATTTTGTTCTTGTTGGCTTTGTGGTTGTTCATCAGGACAACAAGGTTTGTTTGAGCATTGTAATGTCTCGGTTTCGTTTTCAAAATTGTCACTTTCTATGTTTTTATTCTCTTGTTTATGTGCGCTGTGATGTATCTCTGTAAACCAATAATGTTCAGCTGCATGTCTAGCTCCGCCTTTTGGTACCTTTTTGTTTTGCTAGGTACCCTTCCAAAAAGATAGAGGTAGAGTTGGTTTTATATTCACATATTCAGTCTTTCTCATTAATAATATAATCTCAGAAAAGTATTAATTGAAAATTCTAAACAGTAAAATCATATTAGCAACCAACATCAAAGTACACCTTTTTTCACAGTTGGTTAAATAGTGCTAATGTTGTTTTGAAGTCATACTTACATGTGATTTCAGTCCGAACATTCAAAGTACCATGGTAAACAATGTATGGATTGGTCCCTGAACGAATTTGCGAATTTAAAACCAACTTTACCTCAATTCCAAAAAGGTTCTCAAAAAAGGGTACGGTACGGTTCGCTTTTTTTTAGTACCTTTTGACATTAAAAACAGCCATAGAATCGTTCTGCACCGTATCAATCATTAAACATGGGCCAAAAGGTTTCATTAGTTAATGTTAGTTGATGTATTTACTAACACAAACTAAGTACGAACAATACTTAACTGCATTTGCTAATCTTTGTTCAACATTTACTAATGCATTACTAAAATCCCAATGCGTTATTCTTAGTTGATGCATTGTGGGTTACAATAAACTACCAATGTACAACAGTATTTTCATTAAATAACATTCAGTGTTGTCAATTAGTAGTTGTTACCCTGAAAAATTGCCCTCAAGTAACATTACCATAATTTGCCAAAAAATGTAGTACGAGTGTTACACCCCATCTAGGGGTAAGGACGTAACATAAAAGGGAAGACTACACACACAATGCTGCTTAAGAAAATATATAAAGATTTTATTTTCACAATGATTTTCTCAAACAAAATTTGCTACTTCCTGCAGAGAGCCACAGAACACTTCCCAAAAATAAAAAGGGCAGAATTAATACATAAAGGGACATAACAATGAGTAAAAGTATTTGTGCTGAATTCAACTCAATGTATGAGTAAAAAGAAGGCAGTGAGAACATATTACATAAAAAAACCTGTCAAGCTACGAATGTTACCAATCTTGTGCAGCACTGAAAGAAGACATGTAACTGTGTATTTATGTAACATTCTGTAGTAGTTCTGTAGTATTTAAGACATTTTAACTTAAGTCTTTGAGTAAGCATCCTTCATCTTCTCATCAATGACATCCAGTCTAAACAGTCCTTTGATCATGTAACAATTTCAGTACATGGATGCAGACTTGGATTTGCAAGCTGAGACTGCATATCTGCAATTTCAGACACAATTCACTGGGTTAGGTGTAGGTTAGGTGTAAAAGCATTGCATGCAGCTTAGATTGCAACTGCTCTGAGTCTGCATCCAGACCCCTCTCAACAATTTGCCCCTTCTTGGACACTTTTATTCCTTCCAAACTTTACATGTTTACTGCATTTATAAAGTGTCCATGTGAGGTCAGTATGTCTGATGCAATTTTTCTATACTCGATTTGACTGGACAGGAATCACAGGGCTGCTTATTGTACTTTGTCAATCACTAAAAAATCACAAAAGAAACTATAGGGAATGTACACAGATAAGTATTTTTTGCGTAAAAGAACTGTATGTCTGAACTATGGCAATATTTCGCCTTCCAAAAAGAAGACATGTAGCAAATGCAGGGACTGTGTACTTTGTTTTGAAAAATTGGCCATGTCAGGAGGAAAAACAACTACCGGTAATCTTAAAAACAGAACAATATGGAGCTATGTGAAGACTTCAAAAAGCGTAAAGCCAAATCTACGAAAACCACAAATTAGTTAAGAGAGTCCCATAGACAATACTGTTAATGAAAGATTTGCTAGTGAAACTTAAAATGCCATTAATTTTCTCACATTATTTTTTGGACATCATGATTAGAGAAGACATTATGGTATATTTCATTTCTGCTGGAGATCCAAAGTCTAGTTTGCACCTTGTCATGGCTAGAATTTGCCTGAATTAGAATGAATTGCATCAGAAAAAAAGATATATTACCTGTTTATTTGATTACAATATTATATTAAATTGCTAATAAAAAAGCATGTGTCAAGGAAAACTGTCTATTGGAAAACAAATAATTATTGCAATACTCAACAATGACACAGTCATATCACAAATTTCCCCAGTAGCCCTGTCTAATGTACTGAAAACAGAGGTGCAAATATAGTCAATATGTCCTTTATTTGGGCCTCTAAATTATAGGACATGTACAAGTAAATAGGAAATGTCTGTAAATCGAGTAGTGTGACTCGTTTACAACGTCAACGGCAATCCTCCCTCTCACATGCCTTTTCACCACTAATGTTTAACTGTGTGTCTTTAGAAAATCCTGACAGTTACAAATCTGGCCCTTTGTCTCAGCTGTCTGCTGCACTCAAGGGTTTGAAAATATGTATATTTAAGAGATAGAGGGAGAGAGAGAAAAGATGGACATTTAAACAAAACCCTGCTAATTTAGAAAAAGTTTGCCAGTACCAGCTGAAATACCCAGGACATTATAAAACACGGTGTTTTGCTAAGTTGCTAAAAGGTTTAGCAGTGTTTTTGCATTTTAATAAACTTCAATATTAGGATACAAGTAACAAATGCCTGTTTTTTTTTTTTTTTTTTTTTTTTTGTGTGTGTGTTTTAATGAGTAACTGAGACTTACACATCACCAGCTTTCCATTGATCTATAATATTATTTTATAAATATGATTGTATTATTATTTTTTTTTTTATTGATGCCCTAATATTTAGTTTATAGAAAGTTAAGTCAATTATACATGTCATTCATTTTGGTTGCATTAATAAAATATTACTAGTTGTGTAAAACAGGCACCTACTATGTATATCAGTGTACTGATTGATGAACCATTTATCCAATTCATATTAAAATCACATATGCTGTATGCAAATATCGCCAGTTAAGAGAATCAATATCAGATTCAATTGAGACTTGACTCTATGTAACAGACACTGGTGTGATACCAAAGTATGATTTAAGTCAGTATAATTTACAAAAGCCTTGTCAGGACAAGGTTGAACATGAACAAACAACTGTTACCAGGGCAAGGTAAAAGAGAAATCCAAAAATAGGCAAGGGTCAGGACAGGCAGCAAACAATAAAAAATAAAAATAAACAAGGAAACAGTTAAAGATAAAAAGAGAACAAGAAAGCAAACTCAAAGAAGTTCAGATGAGACAAGACACAACAAAATGAGGATAAATGCTTGGTAAGGTTCACTAAATAGAGAGAAGGGGAATATACTGTATGTCATGGTGTTTCATTACTCTATGTTTTATGACACAATCTGGAACCCACAATGTAAACCAATGCAAATTTTCACAGAATTTTTTATAATACATAATTATAATAAAAAAAAATAAAAAATCTTACTATCACTGAGAATAAAAAGGACTAATGTGTAAGAAGTACGAAGTAAGTAAGAAGTAAGCAAGTAAGTAAATAAATAAATAAATTATACATACATATACATACATACATACATACATACATACATACATACATACATACATACATAAATCACTATTTGTGTGTATGATGATTTGAAAATAGTAATTATTTTTTTTAAGTGACCTGCTGCAAGAAAACTTTTCCATACGATTTTTTTTCTTCCCATTTTTAGCGCCTACAGTTAATTGCAAATCAGTGTATACGATGCAATAAACCTATAGAGATCAATGAGATCCAAGTTCCCATGTCTCAAATACTCAACGCATTGCGCTTTGGCAACACATTCCCATTCTTTACACCAAAGCCTATTGAAGGCAAGTATGAACTCTAAAAATCATTCACCCACATTCAATCTAACCCCAAGCTCTTTCTTATACTTGCAATGATTCTGTTACAGCTCTTGGGAGGATTTTGGTCCCATTCATCTTTGCAGAATTGTTGTAATTAAAGCACATTGGAGAATTTACAAGCATGAACCACATCATTTCAATTGGATTCAGGTCAAGACTTTGACTAGGCCACTCCAAAGTCTTCATTTTGTTTTTCTTCTGTAATTCAAAAGTGGATTTGCTGGCATGCTTTGGATCATTGTCCTGCCACAGAACCTAAGTTTGATTTAGTTTAAGGTCACTAACAGAAGGCAGGACATTTTCCTTCAAGAGGTTTTTAATTCATGATTCCATTTATCACAGCAATTCTTCCAAGTCTTGAAGCAGTAAAACAGCCC